>NC_042616.1:289368676-289694235 GCF_901001135.1 Rhinatrema bivittatum
CCCACACACACACCACACAACATTTTGTTCCCTGCCCACTTCTGGAAATTTAATATATATATAGGGTGCTGAACCTTGCAGTTTGTTCAGCAAGATGCCATGCAAGAACAAAAAAGATAGCTTCCCTATTACCCTAATAAAGGAGGTATTAAGGGCCACAGTGTACATTGTACAGATCCCAGCAGCCTCAGTCGGTGGCCTGGCCATGGCGAGGCCATACATACAGCTACTCCCTGCCCCAACCACCCAGTACGCCACTACAGTGCTGACAGATGACACAAAAACCATAGTCGTGGCTCCAGCCACCCTAAAACCAATTAAGCTTTTCCCTAACACAGACAGTACAACAGTGCAGACCTGGTGCAAAAGGTCCCCAATAGCGCCTTAGTCGCTCCCCATAAAACCCTGCTCTCCTGACAAACGGGCCGATACAGTAAGGAGCGGTAGGAAGAGCTGTGTTAGTGCCGGGCGCACCCGCGTTTGCCGCACGCACAGTCCTGCTCACCTACCGCTCGATACTGTATTTAAATAGCTTGCAAATGCAAGCCGCGTCCAAGAAGCGTCTGTGAAGCGTTAGGCCCGCGCAACCCATTTTACTGTATAGGCGCTTAATACAGCGCCTATACAGTATCCTGGGTGCGCTGGTACCTGTCATTTCAGATGTCATGTTGTCGCTTCGGGAGGAGGGGATTTTAGGTTTTAGGTTTCCTTTTGGGGGAAAGTTTGCCGTGTTACCCTTACCCCTGCCTCTAACGTAGTGGATCTCCTGCAGGAGTCGTACGGAGTACCCTCCCCTCCAAGGAAAGAAGAATACACAGCTCCTGCAGAGACTATCCCTGCAGCCGTTGGTGTTCAAGGTGCTGATAGTCAGAGCCATTCTCTGTCAAGACTGGTTTGCTGCAATGCTGGAGTCTCTCAAGAGAGTCTCCAGTTGCAGATAGAACTTTGGTCTCTCCTCGCGTCCTTAAAGCCTGCTGGTCCTTTGGTCTCTCCTCGTGTCCTTAAAGCCTTCTGGTCCTTTGTTTCTGAGGCGGTAAATTAGCAGGTTAATGCGCGGCAAAACTGCAGGTTAAAAAAGCGATAGTCGGGGCGCGCGTTATTGGATGGGAGGGAATAGCTAATTTGATCGTTTACATCTAATATACATGCCATGGGCAGAAGGGGTTACCCGGTGATTTAAAGAGGCGGTAAGAATGGGTTAAAGGGGATAGTGTATCGCAGGTTGGACTAACACGGCCAAAAAGTGAGTAGAAAGCGGGTTAGAAGCAGGGTAACCGCTGCAGCACTTTACTGTATTGACCTGAAAGTTTGTCTGTCTCCAGGGAGCACCAAATATAGGATCACGCCCACAAATGCTGCTTTGATTAAACCCCCAGTACCACATTACTGCAGTCACAGGGGGTAATCCAGCTTACACCTCCAACACAGGCATCAACTGCCCAAACAAGCCTTCCATCGGAGCTAAATACCAATCCTTCGCTGGGAGGGACCCCTGGTGACCCACCCACCCAAACAGGCCCATGAGCCTGGGGGAGAATAAAGACACCCTAATCTCAGCCATTCATGGAGGGACAGCATTGATTCGGTAACCATAGGCCATCCTGAGCAGGAGTGCCCCAACAGCTGATTCCCTGGGAGGAACAGTTATGAAGCACACACTGGGAGGAACAGCTTGACCACACTCACTCCGGGAGGGACGGTCACAAACATCGCCGTGGGTGGAAAGGCAATTGCCCCTACTGCCTCAGGAGGGAATAATACCTCAGTAGGTGCCATCCCAGGAGAGGATGCGCTATTCATGACCACAATGAGCATGGTCCCAGCACCGGACCAGATGCTCGCTCAGTTCATCACCTCCTCCCTTGAGTGGGACCCATTCTTTTGAAACAACCCCCCAAGCAACTGCCCTAATGAAAGCATCGAGAGCAGCATTTTGAATGCAGCCAGAGTCCTGCCTATAGTAGGAGGAGGCAACAAGGAAGGAAAATCTAGAAAATCCTCTTGTACCACCCCGCGGAATAAGTCTTTCTCTCCACGTATTGACCCAATACATCCTGCCCTGGCCCCACCTAAACTGACTTATGCATCAGTGGCAGTTGGCGGCATTTCAAACTTAACTATTACGCCTTCACCAGTCAGGGCCGCCACCACCAGTCCTTGTCTAGGAATTGAGCGAAGACATGAGGTTACGTTGCCCCTCGTCACTAGAAGAAGACCCGCAAGACTGTCTCTACCATGGCGGAGCTGGTAGGGCGAGAAATGTCCTTGCTTGCGACATAATGTATGGCAAGGCGGTGCTCTTCCCTTGCAAATCTAGCTGGTACCCACCAAGCACTGGAAAAGGCTGGTGGCGAAGGGAGTTTTTATCACCCGCCCCCTCCCCCCCCGGAAACCTTTGGATGAACTGTGGACAAAGTGAATCCTTTTGGCAGAGCCCTAAGTTTGTGGGAGAATTTAGGGCACAGGGGGAGGAATGGTCGACCACAGAAGCTTTAGAGTGTATGGTATGTAACAGATCACATTATGTACCATACGTTATACTTTGAGGCTCATGTTGTTATTTTATAAAATAATAAAAACAAATTTACCATAAAATCACCTGTTGCAGCGCTCCTGATGGGGCCGTGGAGACATTAATTTATGCCGTGTAGAGTTTGTACAGGAGGGATGGTGCTGATCAAGTTTACTGAGAGACCAAGAGGGAAGCTCGGGATGGTTTGTCTTCTCCTATGAAGGCTACAGGACAGGAGCGGCAAGGTGCTTACATATGAAATGGAGTAGAGCACATTCTTAAGTGGTGCCCCCTGGCCAAGGAATAACACCAAGGGTGTTCCTACCATGGCTGCAATGCCGCACCACCTTAGCCATGATAAACCCCCTTGGCACCTCAAACACAAGCCTCAGCCCCTCCAGGTGTGGTCTAGAAGAGAGTGCTACTGCACAGAAAACTGCGGATGAGGAAGAAGGACTCTAACCCCACCACCACCACCCAAGAAACTCCAGCCCTTGGGCACCCGCAGCAAAAAAGAAGGAAAGCCACCCCTACATGTGCTGCCGTAACAGAGAGAAGGAGAAGGCCTGCCCCTCTCATTCTGACAAAGCCCTCAGTCGAAAAGTTGGGGTTTCAAACAGTAGACCCCACAAGCCAAGATGGGAAGGCCAAGAAGCCTGAGGGGGAAAAAACAAAAAGGCAAACTATTGAAAGCCCCTGCTAAGGGGAACAACCCTCCCCCTGACTCAGAAACTCCCCTAATTGACAAACCAGGGGAAAACACTCCAATGGAGAACTCCCCCCATCAGCAATGGGACACCGGCTGCAGAAGCAACGTCACTGCCCAGAGAAACCCAGACTGTCCTGGGAATGCAAGGGGAGGGATGGGGTATCGTCGGGGGATAGAAAACCAGAAGATGGGGAAATTCCTGCCAAAAGACACAAAAAGACTCTGATGGCGAGGAATCCCACTGGTGAAAAGTCTCCTGCTCCCAATTCTTCCACCCCCCCAAGAAAGCCAGCCATGGCAAGAAGCAAAGGAAGGAGACGGCTATGGCCAAAGTGCCAAAGAAGAGTAGGAGACAAGACCCCCATCACACTAGACAAATTGTGGGTAAGAGTGCACCAATACTATTCCATCCACATTCACAGGGATCAATCGCATTGAGTGGGATGCCCCATTGTCCCCAGTGTGGGGTGACCAAGTGCCCTCAACCATAGATTTTGGGGGTCCTCATGTCCCACCATAAATGCCCTCCATCATAGCCCTCGAGGGCTCCCTCTGTCCTCCACGTCTTTCCACCACCACCAGCGCAGAGCAAGTTCTTATTGTCGCAGTTGGAGAAGTGAAGGGAATCCCCTTTGGGGCGGTATCCGGTAAAGGCGGATAATCTGGTCTCATTCCGGGGTTTATCCCTGGAGTCCCTAGCCCTAGCGAGGGGGGTGGGGGATCCAGCTCAGCTGGAAGGGAAGGGTGATGTGGAGGCTGGGAAGATAATGCCCGACCCGGAGTTAGTTTGCCCAGATCTTCCTTCAGACAGTTACGACGGCCCTCCAGTGTAAATCAGAGGAGCCGCCCGGTTGTTCCGGTTGAACTATTAAACTAAGCTATTCCTGGGATGAGGGCAAGCGGAGGAAGCGACTGCAGTGGCACTAAATAGGGAATCTGAACCCACAGAGGGTAGATCTTCCCAAGGTGCTCCCGGGAGGGAGGGGGGTGGTTTCTCAGTTCTGGACACCTCATGGGGAGCCACAGACACTCTGCTCTCACACCCTCGTACAACCCTTTGTGACCTGGATCTTTTTTTGTGGGGAGCACATGGGCAGAGCTAATAGAGTGGACAAGGCTCTGAAGAGGAGGCCCAACCTAAAGCAGCTACTCGCTACCACAAAAACCCTGTTGGATCATCTCAAACAAAGGACCAGAAGGCTTTAAGGACGCGAGGAGGAGACCAAAGGACCAGCAGGCTTTAAGGACGCGGAGGGAGAGACCAAAGTTCTATCTGCAACTGGAGACTCTCTTGAGAGACTCCAGCATTGCAGCAAACCAGTCTTGACAGAGAATGGGCTCTGGACTATCAGCAACCTTGAACACCAACGGCTGGCAGGGATAGTCTCTGCAGGAGCTGTGTATTCTTCTTTCCTTGGAGGGGAGGGTACTCCGTAAGACCTCCTGCAGGAGATCCACTCCAGACAGCGAAGCCAGCTGGCTCCCAGGAGTGGCACAGCAGAATGTTTTTCAGGCACTTCGGATGTGCCAGGGAAGTGGTGACTGTGCTTGCGGAGTCCCTGCAGGCCGACATGCTGGGAGTCCAATCTATCATGCCAGGCTAGATGCTACACTTGTGGATCTCGGTCGGGGACTGCATGATCAATGTGATCAATATGTACACCCCCGGACCAGGGTTGTACCAGGTTGGTATTTTCGCCGGTTGTGAGCCCTATTGCAAATCTTGGATGCAACGGAGGAGGTGGTGCTCGGGGGTGACTTTAACTGCACCCTTGAGAGCCTCGACCGTAGTGGTTGAGAGTATCTTGCTGCCTCCGCTGCAGGCTTGGGGAGACGACTGCTTGCTTCTCCCTGGCTGATGTCTGGTGGCTGCATCACCTGGCTGATTCCACCTCTGGCATCTTTATCCGGGTGCTGGAGGGACAAATCAGCTGCTGTCGGACTGACCGGCTCTGTGTCACGGGCTTCTTAATATCATGGACACTTTCGAGTGCCACTTAGGTGGCTTCAGCCTTCTTGGATCACCATCTGGTGTCATTGAAGGTGAGGCTCGACTCAACCAGGCCTCGAGCCATCCACCCACAACATCTTACTGGAGGAGGAGGAGGATCTCATGGAGGCGGGCTAGGAGTTCTGGGTGGATTGGTGCACCTTTGAGGTAGACTTTGCCTCACAAAGCCAGTGGTGGGATGTGGGAAAAATCCATCTCAAATGGCTCTGTCAGGATTATGCCAAGGGCATTAACAGAGAGCGAAGTCGAGAAGTCAAGCGCTTACAGGGGGAGGTGTTGGATCTTGAAGTGGAACGTTCTGATGTTACGGATTAGGCTGTGCGAGACGACTGCATGGAGAAGAAGCTCACCCTCCATCACCTCGAGGAGCGGCGAGGCTGGGGGGTGCCTTCATGAGGTCGCGGATCCAGTGCCTTCGGGTGACTTGTGAACCAAAGGCTCACTTTCAGTCAAAAGTCACAGGTCAGAAAGGGAATAGCTTGGATCACAAAGAATCTTCTGCTTACTTCCTCACCTGATGTACCAAGCAGAGCTCAGCTGACTCATGTAAAAATCCCAGCTGAAGCAAGCTGAGCAAATGTTCACAATCTCCGGCCGACCTGGAACCTTTTTCATTTGGGTTTCTGATCTCCCTGTCCTTGGAGGATCTATTGGACCTCCCCGGGGTGGGGGCTGCCTCACAGCTAGTTTACTCCTGTCTGTCAGTGCGTATGCCCCGTCTGTTTTAGACAGCTGTCCTGTGATTGGTCCAGCAGGAGCCAGCCCAGATTGGCCGAGGCATTTCTCACCTTCCTCTGGCTGTGCTCCTCGCTGGTACATTGTCGTCGGTGACGATAATTACACCTGTGCTCTTGAACCTCTGCACCAGCTTTTGATATCCTTGTATCCTACCCTTGCCATATTTATGTTTTTGTTTGCCTTGATTTCCTGGTTCCTAAACGTGGCTTGATCTTGAACTTTGCTTCCTGCTTGTAAACTTGTACTAAGATACTGTTCCTGAATGAACTAGCCTTTTACAGTAGAGATTCTCAACCAGTGTGTCGCCAAGCATTGGCAGGTGTGTAGTGGCTTCCCGGTATTCCACTGCCGTGATTGTGCTTCCCTCCCACTCCTTATTGCAGTGAGATGCAGGTATTCCCCCACTAACTCTGTGCTGTTCCGTCTGGGCAGGAACGACAGCAGTGTTAGTGGAAGCTGATAACCTCAGCAGCATGGTCCTTTCTTCTTCCTGCCCCCATGGCTCGGAACAGGAAGTGATGTACAGTGGGGTGCACGGGAAGAAGAGCAGACCATGCTGCATAAAGTTCCGGCAGCAAACACAGGCCTGGACCAAAATGAAGCGCATCCCGCGATCAGCGATGGGAGAAAGAACAGAGTTAGCCCCCCACAGCTGATGGGATTCTTCGTTCTCGGGCTGCAAGGGCTGGAGGAGGAGGCTACTACAGCTGCCATTTGTGCTGGGGGGGGTGTGTGTGTGTCATGAGTGAGCCGGGGGGGGGAGAGTTTGTATGTAAGAGCATGTTTGTGCGTGTGTGATTGAGGGAGAGACTGGTCAGAGAGATGACTGGTGTGGGTGTGTGTGAGGGAGGGCAGACCCTGGACAGGGAGGTTGCCGGGTGTGTGAGGGGGAGAGAAAGAGACTGGAAAAGGATGAGACTGGTTGAGGAGGTCACTGGAGTGTAAGAGACAGAGACTGGTCATGGGGTCTATTTAGAGTGTGTGTGTGTGTGTGACTGGTTATGGGCCCAAAGGAAGAGGACCCTGAGGACAGAGCTTCAGCAGCCCTTGCTGCTCCTGGTGAGTTGCTATGGCCTGCAAGGGAAAGGAGTAGGAGAGTTGTTGGAGAGGGTAAGTAAAGGTGGCTTTTTAAGTTTATTTTTCTTGATTGATTGCCATTTTAATTATTGGGTATTATGTGATGCATCTGCTGTTTTAAAATATTTTATTGGTATTTGGGCAATTTTTAATTATTTTTATGATCCTGACAGGATCTATAGCAGCTTGACTTCTTCTGTTTTCCTATTAGGAGGTGTATTGGTGTTTAGGGCCTTATGTAATATTGTAGTGTTGCCTTTTCATAGGTAGGGTTGTAACTGTTTGAGTGTGGTTCCATAATGCAGGTGTAACTTTGTGCGGGTTAGTTTGTGTGCATTATTGCAGATCCTGTGTTAGGTGCTATATTTCTCTTTCCATTTCTCTAGGTTTGCACTGCATGCAGAGTGGCTTTTTTTGGTTTCCATTTCAGTTTCTGTCTCCATATTTATAATGTATGGTCTTTTTGTACTTGGTGAAGGTTGGTTCAGTGTGTGTGTGACTGAGGTGAGATATTTTACTAGCATGTAGGCATTTGTATCAATTTTATTTGTTGTGTTTCTCAATAGGACATGCATTGATGGTAAATTACTGTCTTTTTATCAGAAAGGCTGTTGCACCTGGTAGTAAAGGGAGTTTGTTTTGCTTTTACTGAGATGTCACTAGAACCAGAATATCTATTCTGTATGATGAGTTCTATGGGTACTGCCCTAGTTCTGCTCTGCACCCATTGTCAGGGGTAGAGGGGGTTTCTGTGGGTGCAGAGTGTATGTTTACATTTAGCCCCATGACGGTCACATGCTCAGTGGGTTACGCATGTGAGAACCATCCATCAGGTGTGTCCCGGCTGAAAAAAGATTGAGAACCACTGCTTTACAGAATCCTGAAACCTGGATTCTTGCTTGTGGCAACTGGCTCTGAGCTAGCAGTAAATTCTCGAGCAGCCACCAATCATGGTAGCTGCTCACATCTCACTCAGTGATCCCCCTTTTCCTCTCCCCACTCCGGCAACAAACTCCTATTTAGATTATCAGCTGACCTTTCAAGGAAAAATGACCATAAAATGCAAAATTGGCTGGCCTCATCTGAATCAGTTCACCCAACCTTACTCTTGTAAAATTGTGCTGGAATTATGATCTAAGTAGATCTAATTTACATGTTCATGAAACTATATTAAGGTTAAAATGTGAGTGAAATTTGTCCCAACAAGTATATTTATATTTAAAAAAAAAAATTTTTTTTGACACATACATTTTTGTTAAAACTAATAGTGTCAATGTTGCTAAAATTAGTTCCTCATTTGGAGAGACATACTACTTCATTCTGATAACTTGACTTCTGCTTATTTCGACTGCTAATTTCTATAGTGCTACTATAGAAACGTGCTTAACAAATAGACAGAAAACAGTTTCTGTTCTGAGGAGTTTACAGTCTAATCTATACCCACAGACAAAAGAAGTAGATAGTTTCAGGAAATGCATTTATTACAATGAACCTGCTTAAAATCAACAAGGCTATGGTCGGGAAGAGCCAGAGAGGGAGCACGATGCATCAACTCAGGGAACGTTTTCTGGGCATATAGTGCAGCGAGACAGACAGGGCAGAGCTGGGAATTGGCCATGGAGGAGAAGGGCACAGCTAAAAGCAGCTTGCCTGATGAGTGGAGCTCATGAGGAGGGTTGTAGAAGGAGGAGCTGCAGAGTGAAGGCATTTGCGAGTGAGTAGGAGAAGCTTGAAGTGGACGGCAGCCAAAGTATGTGACTTAAGAATATCATAACGAATTGGAGGGACAGAATTTGAGCAGCTGAGCTTGGAGTAGATGGTAATGGAGAGGGATGGTTCAGTGGGTGACCTGTGAGGAGCAGGTTGCAGTCATCTAAATGGGAAGTGATGAAAGCATGCAGAAAGGTTTTCATAGTACATTAAAAAAAAAAAAAAGGAGGGGTGGATTTTGGCAATGTAAGAGACAAAATGACACATTTTTAGAATTATTTTTTGGATGTGTTCAGAGAAGGAGAGAAGAGTCAGACAACCTTCAGTTGTGTGGGCTGATGGGACTGGGATGATGATCCTTTTCTTTCTTTGGATAAAATTAAGGGCTAAGGAGGGACTTGGAAAGAAGAAGAAGTTTGAGATGGTAGTGGGGCATCCAGCGGCAGTGTTGGACAAACCTGAGATTTAGGAGTGGAGGAAATTCGTGGTGCAGAGAAGTAGATCTGGGAACAATCATTTGTAAAGAGGAATGACTGTAGAGAGAGAAAGAGAGTCTGCCCAAGACAGCCCTGAGGCTCACTGACTAAAAATGGGATAGTGATGGAGGATTGACCAAAACAGGGGTTCTTAACCCAGTTCACATTTATATGTATTGCCGTCTTTGTATGCAAATCTTTCTTATTCGTATTCATTGGGGCAGGACTTCCCAAACTGTTCACCATTTTAGCACTTTAAAATTTACAAGACCCTAGATGACCACCAAAAGAAATCAGCAGGGGTGCAGACCTCCTCCAACAATCACTCAGAGTAGTTGTTGGACTGCATTCCTTCCCACATTTCAGCTGATTCTTTAGTCATTCCTCCTCTCACCCTTCAAAGTCAGTCCTGACACATCCTCTCCACCTGATCCCCTCCCCTTTCCAAAACCCCCTGCCAGCAAATCCAGTCCTCAAACCCTTTACTGCAGCTGATCCCTCCATCCAAACATCCCCTGGCCAAGGTCAGGGGCAACATTTTCTTTTGTGCCCTGAGCCAACTATGGATGACAATTGGTGGGAAGAGAGGGCAGGTTGAGCACGGGGGGGGGGAAAAACCATTTTTTTCTTGGGTAGATTTAATGGTGGATGAGTAGAGAGAAGCTGAGGCAATCTCCACCAGGCCATGCACACTTAGTTACCCCTTCCCCTTATAGCTAGTCCTGAGCCTGAATGTGATTTGCAAGCAGCAGTGACATTGTTAGTTAAAGTTGGCATGGGACAGGTGAGCCAGGGCAAGTTTAGAGGTCCTACAGCGGCCCTGACCCCTGCTCGCACAGGGTTTCCTGTTAGCACAGAAACTCAGATGAAGGCTGGATCTCTGCAGGCCTGGAGTGCTTGCTGGCTCACAGACTTCATAATGACTTTCATTGCCAATGTTGCTGCTGCTGGCACCTGAAGAGTGCTGCTGTTTTTTAGGCACTTGTGATCCCAGCGGAAGAGTGGTAGGGCTAAGGGAAGGGGAGAGGAATGAAGTGGGTAGAGATGGAAGAGGTCTGCATGTGAACTCACTATTAATCTTGTGAACCTTGTCATGGGACAAATCAGACATAGTCTTAGTAGAAAGCAAAGAGTTTGGGCAAACAGTGAGAGCAAACTCTAAGAAGACAATTTGACCAGGATAATAGGGCTCCTTATATTAGGCTCTCAATTTGCGACACACCCAATATTTGTCCAATGGGAGCCTGCAGAATGTGCTGCCATTTTTAAAAGCATGATTTGAAATGTTTCTAAACCAAGAGGTATGTCCTCCGTTTTTTAAAGTTGCTTTACTGAGTGAATGATAATTACTGGTAGATGATTTGAGAAACAGTGCTACCATCTGGTTCTGTCTGGAGCCCACGGAGGGCAGGAGATGGTGGATTATTGCTTTACAGCATAAATATAGTTTGGATACCAAGTTTTATACTAAATTCTAGAAATTGGATCTTTGCATGCACCTCCTTGATTTTATATGATAAATAGATGCCTTCTTGTAAGGGGTCACCAAAATGTCCCTTATTAATGACAAGTGTCTTCACAAACACTCAATGTATGGAGTCAGAGAGAGTAGGCGTATACACTGTTTCCATTGATGCTCCCAAGTGGGAAGTGTCTTACAGGGGTTGTGTTTAATAAAATTCATGAGCCCACTTTGGCTTGTGTTCCATTCCTTCAGTCTCCTGTCCTGACAGGGTGGCTAGGACCTAAGGGTGGAGTTCCCAGGTCCTAGGACTTGGGAGATTTTCTTGGGATCTATGGAAGATCTTGGGAATGGAAAGGACCAAGAGGTGATGTAAAGGAAGAGGGTGTTAATCCCATACTTCTAATACAGAATATGGAGTGGTTTCTGGTTAGAGCCAGCCAGAGGCCTGCCAGACTGGGAAATATTACCTGCAGAATTGCTGTTGAAGGAAATTGTCAACAGAGACTCATCTGAAATCATATCTGAAGGAATTTCTAGTTTTCTACTGCATTCGGTTTGCAGGTACCATTCAGGCAGAGTGCCCAGGAAGGGTCCCATTTAGGGGTATCTACTTCCAGAGAATGCAGATTTACCAGTTACTGAATCCGATTCCTTGGATTTTCATTTAGATAACGAAGTGCACTATTCGAAAGGCTATCTATTGTGAATTATCATCTGCAATCAGGTTAACTAGTGTGAGGCTTTATTTTTGAACAGCCCCAGCTCAGTGTGGGTGGGTGTTTGTTTGTTTGTTTTTTGTCTTGTTTCTTACTAAGACTTGGCAGATCTGCAGCCTAAAGTCCTTGAAAGACTTTACCTTTATTTTGTCCCACTATCAGGAAAAGAAGCTAGGGGCATGGCTCAGACCATGGGCTCAGCACTTCCAGGTAAGCCCTGCTAACTGGTGGAATGGGGATACAGTCTGCATGAACTACTGTAAACCTGTAAATAAGTGTCAGCAGCTCCCCCTCAAGCCTAGGGAATCTCAGTGTTAGGAAAGTAGCTTTAGCACGAAGGATAAAATAATTATCCCTTTTATATACTGTACCTTATATTACCTGCTTGTAGTTTTCCATTCCATTGTTGTATTTTTTTTTATCTGCCTTAATCTGGAATCACATGACTAGGTTGTGTCACTGCTTTGTCTGTGATAGGTTCATGCTGTATCAAGTCTAGGTTGTGAAAGAAACTGTTCGTACTACAAACATTTTTTGTCAATCTCCCATGAAGAAAAAAAAATCCTTGGTTTGAAATGCATTGGAGGGCTTAGTGGGGGATATCTTGGATTCCTATACTGTTGGTCAACTGGTCCAAGCTTTTGTTTTCGTGTTTCACTGCTGTTTATCAGAGCCTTTTGATTTCAGTAGTCCTGTAAGGCACTTTTAGTTCAGCATTATCATCCATACGGTATTTATATGCTTCTACAGCACTTCTAAACAAAGTGCATTACAAAGCACACAAGGGCCAATGTACTAAGATATATTTTTTTTTTGCTAATGTGCTGAAAAAATTAACTTTTGATACAGTAAACTAATGGGATGCAAATGATTGAGCATTAGAACAGCGTGCTAAAACAAAAAATGTGCATACAGACCTGGGTTAAACTGCAATCAGCCTTCAACTAGAGTTGTATGCAAAAAACAAGCTTCTGCACACAAAAACATGATTTATGCTTATAAATCTTTTTTTTTTTTAAATTTTTTTTTTTATATATATAAACACATGAGTTAGGAGCATAAAGGTTGTGCAATGTGCATGCAAAATCCAGTCCAGGGCTATACTAGGGGAATAGCAATATGGATAACACTAGCCCCAGAAATGTGAGTTAACGTTACTCCACCTTTTGACAGGGGAGTTAAATTTCCAGGGTCAGAAAAAGTTTAGCCTACACACCTCTCTGCACTAGGGATTATTAGCAAATTCCTTGATTAATATGGTTTCTACATGGAGGAGTGTGAATTTTGTGCATACATTTTTACTCATATTTGTGGGTACATACTAAAAATGTGTGCTCAGCATAGCGCATCTTATGACATCTGCCCCACAGTTATTGCCAAACAGATCACTACTTCTCCAATCTAGATCTCAATGTAATAAGGCGCAACTCAGCAGAATAGACAATTGTGTGCAAACTGTACTTCTGATGCGGAGAGTTCTCCGTACAAAAAAGATGTGAGCTCAACACTGTGCATGCAAATTGGTGCCCTTGCATGGAATCCCATGCTAATAAAAGCATTAGCTATTTCCGGGCCTGGATTTGTCAGGCCCACTAAGCCTGTGCCTAGGGCAGCAAAACTCAGAATTTCTGCCTTCCTGCTGTACTGAATCTCACTCAGAAGAGAACAGTTCTCTGCAGCAATTGACACTGCTGGCAGATGAGCCAAGTTGCCAGGGACACTCATTGCACTGAAATGTAGAATAATTTGCAAAAAAATTGTTGTTTTGAAAAATAAATGGCAGAATTTTTTTTTGTGTAGAATTCCCCCAGGAGTAATATATGCCTTCTCCAGGGGACCAAACTCTCTACAAAAGAAGAACACCATAACTAACATTTGTTTTTCATTTCTATCTCTTTTTCCACATTATACTCAACTACCACCATAGTACATACCTTCTTATGGCCAAACTTGGCTCCACACCACAGCTCACAACATGGCGATGAACGCTTACGTTTATCCGCTCAAACCGGAAGTGCATTTTCCAAGGCAAAGCTTAGATTCTCCAAGAACCAATCAAACTCATTGTACACACCCTCCATACAAACAGATCAATCCACCACTTCATTTCATTCTCCAAGATGGACTCCCCCCCCCCCCCCTTCAACCAATCAAACACAATCTGCACACTGTACATAAAAACAGATCAATCCACTTCTTTGTTAAGTCCTTCAGGATGGACTGTGCTTAGTTTAAAGATCCAACGTTGTTCACTTTGTAATAATCGTGAGTTGACATCACCTTCTCTGGCATCACAACACATCACCTCCAATACTGTACAAAACATATCCTCAAACTGATGACCGATTTCTAAGCAATGCTGTACTAAAGGTGCCTCCATCTTCTTACATTTCAAGGCACTCTTATGTTCTATCAGTCGCATTTTGAGTTTCCTCATAGTTTTTCCTGTGTACAGTAATTTACATGGATACCATATTACATACACCAGCTTACTTGATAAGCATGTCGTTCTCATCCTTGGTCTATACCCCCGTAGTTTCTGTAAAGGCAAATCAATGTTAGAATGTGCTTGCGTACACACAGAACACAAGTTGCATGGAAAAGGTCCTGCTTGCTCAACAACAGACACAGTCTCCCCTTTGTAGCATGAATGCAGCATTCGATTCTTTATATTGTTGCCCCTTCAAAATGCCATCACCGGTTCCTCTTTGAATATCGGATATAGCTGTAACATATGCCAATGTCTCCTAATGCTTTTAGCTACATCATAAATAGAAGTAGAATATGGCAATACACAAGTCAAACACTGCAAACTCTTTTTTGATGCATTATTTAACAAAAGATCCCTGTCATTCCAACGTGCTCTTTTCATCGCTCTTTTTACTATCCTTAATGGTTAACCTCTGTATAAATCTTGAGCACATCTCCAGTGCCCTCTTCATACTCATGTGTAGTAGAACACAAATGCCTCAACTGTAAAAACTGTCCAAACCGGATATTATCTCTTAAATTCTGAGGATGACAGCTAGCATAGTTCAACAAGGTGTTAACGATCTGTTAGTTTCTGATAAATTGTGAAGAAAAAATGATTTTCACATATAGAAATTTTAATGTCCAAAAAGGACACTACAGTATCCCCAAAAAGATATGGAAATTGAAGACAAGGGTCCCTGAATTTAATCATTCCATAAATTGCTCAAACAATTCTCTTCCTCCAGTCCACAAAATGATGCTATCATCAATGAATCTCTGCCAGCAGACTATATATTGTGTATATGGTGAGTTCTGTACCCAGTTTTGTTCAAACTGCCTGACATACAGACTCGCCACCCTCTGCGCCATTGTGGCACCCACGGCAGTTCCACCTACTTGCTGGTAAAATACTTCATCAAACAAGAAAGTGTTTTTCTTTTAAAGCCAAAGTGGCTAAATCCACCACAAATTGCACTGGAATCCTTGGATTGATACCTCCAGAAGTCAAAGCTTCCTGAATGACCTCCAGTGCTGCATCCTGTGGTATATTCGTGTAAAGGGATCCAATGTCTATTGTCACTAAAGACACCCTTTGTATTGGAACATTAATATCCTGCAAAATTTTTATCAAATCACTGGAGTCCCGAACATATGACGGCAAGCAATGAACCAAAGGCTTTAAAAAAAACAATCCACAAATTGAGACAATGGTTCAAAAAGAGATCCTTTGGCTGATGATATTGGTCGCCCCGGAGGGTGTTCTAAATTCTTATGTATCTTAGGTAAATGATGATAAAACACAGGGACTGATGGATGATTTACTAACAAAAACTGATGCTCTTTCTCCATGATCCAGCCACTTTTTAAAGCTTTATCCAGCAGCTGATCCACTCAATTTTTGAATACAGGAGTAGGATCTTCTTTTAATTACGTGTAAAATTTATTATATGACAATTGTCTTAGGGCCTCTTCTCTATAGAATGATTTGACCATCATCACTACTGCCCCTCCCTTGTCAACTGCTTTCGAACATGGAGTAATTACTGACCCATCTGAAGTGCCACTAATTGTCTAGGCATCAAAAAATAACCTGAAACGCAAGTTCCTTAAAACTTTTTGGAAGAACTTACCTAGCCGTGATAAATTTGTCACAGAAGGTAGTTACGAGTGCCCATGTAAGTGTGCTTAACAAAGTCCTTTCATTTGTGCCTACAGTGCAGTTTGACTACTTCAAAGTGTGTAAGTTCTTCCAAAAAGTTTTAAGGAACTTACGTTTGAGGTTATTTTTTGATGCCAGACAGTTAGTGGCAGTTCAGATGGGTCAGTAATTACTCCATGTTCGAACTGGTGTCCACCAGGTAATGTGGATCCTGTTATACATACTTTTGCTAAATTGGTACAGAATATTGATGGAGTATAGCACAATCAATACCAAGGTATAAGAATTTGTCAGGTCAAGAAGAGAAGGCACTTAGGGATCTGCAAAATGATCCTGATATTATAGTGAAAGCAGCTGACAAGGAAGGGGCAGTAGTGGTGATGGACAAATCATTCTATAGAGAAGAGGCCCTAAGTCAATTGTCAGATAATACATTTTACAATGGTTGAAAAGGCAGATGTGAACAGAAGTTAGCCTGAATGATTTGGCAAACTTGGGAAAAGCAGTAGAAGCAAAGATGCTATTCCACCCAAAGACACATCTGCACAGAACATGAACAGCATAAAATAAACAGCTTTCGCAGACCAATTTCTGATTTTTAATTCATGGTTTTCTCATTCGTATTTATTTCACTATAACTGGTTGGAATAGCCTCTGAAGCAGGCAAAGGTTTGCCGAAACATTGCAGTGTCGGGCGTTTGCTGGGCATTTGTTATGAACCATGACGGTCTGAATACCATCTGACCGCAACTTCTAACATCATTCAATGGCGCATAGCTTTGGAAGCTTGGGCACTATTTAAAAAAGATAAGTGGTTTTATTTGCATATACAAAAATAAAAAAACAAATATTTTCTGACCCTTTTTAAAGAGGATTGCTCAACAGAATTGGTAGATGATTAGATCGAGCGTCATTATCCAACCAGTTATGTTGTAATAAACAAGAATTCTGATACCATGAATTAATACATTTTTTCAAACTGATTTTTTTATTTTTAATAACAAAATTGTGTATGTGTAATGTTAAGCTTTTGTTTTCTTTATTCTGTCCCACTGTTCCAAACCCCTGTAGATCAGATTAGGACTTGAAGTTATATACCCTGAATTCCCAGTGCTATGCCACTGTAAACTATCACAAAGACAAAATCATCTATTTTTAAATTGCTTCTGCCTTGAGGCCATTCTTGGTAAAAGGCAGAGTAACAAATGTCTAAATAAAATTATATAGAGAGAGTACACTATAAATGGCATTAATTTCAAATATGTATAACTGGGGACAAAAAAAGATACAATCTTAGCAATTAATAAATGAACCCCACCAAGATAATGAAAGTTATACTCTTTCACTAACTTGCATATTCAATAGATTTTAATAATTAAATCCTAGTAGTTAGAAATTTGTCACTTTATTTCTTGCTGATATGCTTAAAATATCTCATTAAAAATAACATCACATATTAAACCAAACTTTAAACCAATAAAGAATTTTATTTTAATCTAACATCATTTATACAGTCCCTCATCCACTATCACATACATACACATCACTAAGCCATACAAAACTTTTTAAGAGCATCAATTGAATCTCTTCTTCAAATACTTAATTCGGTTAAAAAACTGTATGGGTGGTTCTTTATAACAGAAGACTAAGCCAAGGTGGAGCGCTATGAAATATTCCAAATGTTCTACAACTAGATGCACCAGGCTTTGTATGGAAAGATCCAATGATGACACTCCTTATAAAGAATTCTGTAGGATTTTTAATTGTTCTCTAATAAGGAATAACAGACTTTATGCATAATCAGGCCACAGCCTGAAATGCACCCCCCCCCCAAAAAAAAAATCTATTGACTATGCCAGTTAATGGAGTATAAAGTAGGATGTAGAGTTAAATTTAGTAGGGTTCATGTATTAATTGTTAAGATGTATCCTATATCTATTTATTTGAAACCACCTTTCGAGGTGATATACAATAGAAATATAATGAACTATTCATTGAATGATGTGTTTAGCGAACCCTATGGGTTCTTACTAAGAAAATTCTCCTATGGTAGGAGGGGCAAACAAATGTAGTATTGTAGGTGTAGCTCCCCCAGGTGGATGATGGGAATGCAGGATTGTCAGACTATAGAACCCAGTGCCACCATTTTAGGGTGTGGACTATTTAGTTATCCCTGGTGGGGGCAGCATGTCATTATGCTAACTCTTGTTTTTATGGGAAGGACCCTTGGGTATCTAAGAATGAGGCCTAGATATGGAAAAATAGAAAGGGTGCCTTTGCCCATCTTTTTTTCTTTTTTTTTTTTAATTTTTCTTTATTGTGGCATGGTAAGAAAAAGAAACAGGCGACAATACAACAGTCAACCAAATACATACCAACCAATTTTTCACTGTTCAAAACATATAAAGGAAGACTAACCCAAAAAACAAAATATAAAATGAATATAAAGAAAAACAACTATAAATAAAATCCTCCCCCCACCTTTCCCCTATTGCAGAGAACCTCAGCACACGTGCAAAATGAAAACACAAAATGAGACCTAAGCTTTGTCATGTATTCCACTCCACTCCCCGAAAAAGAAATGCCATAAAAATGAACAGTGTGAGACAATAACCTGTATACATGTAGATATACTCAGGGCCTCCCCCAAGACTTACAGAAAATAGACGAGATGCCCCCAAACTCTACTAAAAGAGTCAGGACACATTCAACTCCACCAGGGGTGCCAAAGATTGAGCCCGATGGGTGAGAGTTTTGTAGTACAGCCCCCAAATTTCTCGAAAAATAGCTTTTTTGCGAGGCCGAAAGGACTTATACAGAGAGCCATACTCCAGTTGGTATAACTCCATCATCGAGGCCGCCCATCCCGCTACTGTCGGAGGGCGTTCCTCTATCCACTGTAACAATATACATTTCTTACTTATCAGACAAGCTTTAGAAACAAATCCAATGTTATCCACATTAAGGCTGACCTCTCCAATGTCTTTATTCAGGAGACAGAACGAGCATGACCACTGAACAGTCTCTTGTAGAATCACACTGACATGGTCACAGATGCTTTCCCAAAAGGCGGATATCTTCGGGCACTCCCACAGGCAGTGGATCAGAGTAGCCGGTGTATGAGCACACTTTAAGCATTGAGGTGAAGCGATGCGACCCATCAAGTGGGCTCTCGCTGGGGAGTACACAATTCTGTGAAAAATGCTCTGTTGGAGTTCACGAAGTCCAGTGTTATTAGTGATTTTGACAATAGAAAGGTAACAGTCTCGCAACATTTGTATCTCTAAGACTTCCCCACAATCTCTAGACCATTTCAATAATAGTGCCGAAAACACAGAGTGTGGTGTAACAATGATAAAATTGGTAGAGACATGACAAGGACCCCTTCCTAGATTTGAAACATTCCACTAAAGAGTTGTATGTGGTATTAGTAATAGACGCACCCGTGCCCCTTGTAAAGCAGCCAGCACCGCAGCTTTCAAATGACCATAAAGAAGAAAATGAGCAGGTTTAAACCCAAGTTTCTCCTGACACTGAGAGAAGGTGTAAATCTGCCCTGTCTTAGGATCTAGGACCTCTTGTAACAACCAATTAGAGGAGATGGAGAAAGCATGACGGGTAGGTAGCATGGTTCTTGATTCCAACAGGGAACAGCGCACAGACGAGTGTAAAGATACATGTGTTGGGAGACCCAGTAGCTTCCTAGTGATACCCCATATTTTCCGCATTGTAAGGACCAGCCTATGACCCATATATGGTGGAGAACACTGGGGGACCGCGAGGTGTATAACATAAGAAGGTTCTGCCGGAGAGCACATGGCTCGTATCAAACCAGGGTCTGTGTACTCATGAGTACCGAGGAGCCAATCACCCAGAAATCTTAGATTTGCGGCCCAGGAGTAAAGTACAAAGTCTGGGAGACCATAGCCACCATGCTGCCTCTGAGCAGTCATCGTGGAATAAGCCAATCGTGCGCGCTTATTATTCCATATAAATTTACGTATAATGGATTGAAGTTTACGGTTGTCTTTGGAGAGAAAAATGAAGGGGAGCATAATCAATTTATATAATATTTGCGGAGCGTTAACCATCTTGATCACCGCAATACGCCCCTGGAGAGACAATGGAAGGTTCTGCCATCCCTCCAATTTCTTTGATGCATTGTCTATAAGCGGGGGTCACATTTAAACTATACCATTTCTTGGGGTTAGGGTGAATAATAATTCCCAGGTATTTAATGGTCGAGGCAGCCCACTTGACAGGGAAGTCAGCCCACGTATCCCGCAACCCTCCCCCTAAATCCAAAGCCTCTGTTTTATCTAAATTTAATTTAAAGCCTGAGACCAGCTGGTACCGGTGAAAAGTAGCGATAGCAGCCGGCAGGGATTTGCGCGCTTTGGATAATAACAGCAGAATGTCATCTGCAAAAAGTAGTGTAAGAAGCCTTTGCCCCTGTACCGAAAAACCGGTCACATCAGGGTCAAGCTTTAGCATCCATACCAGGGGTTCAACAGTCAAAATAAACAAAAGGGGGGATAGGGGGCACCCCTGTCTAGTTCCCCTCTGTAAGTAGAACTCTCCCAACAGTTGACCATTGACCAAGATCCGAGAGATGGATTTGTGTACAATAATGTGATATATTCATAAATTCTTCCAGTAAATCCCATCTTAAACAAAACCTGTCGGAGGAAGGGCCAGGCCACCCTATCGAACGCTTTCTCAGCATCACAGGTAACTAAGAGGGGGTCTGGCACACTATGTGATTGACAGTGCTCTAAAACTGCCAACACTTTGTGTATGTTGACCGTAGAGCGTCGCCCCACGACAAAACCCACCTGGTCGGATGAGACCAACAAAGGCATAA
Source organism: Rhinatrema bivittatum (assembly GCF_901001135.1). Taxonomy (NCBI): domain Eukaryota; kingdom Metazoa; phylum Chordata; class Amphibia; order Gymnophiona; family Rhinatrematidae; genus Rhinatrema; species Rhinatrema bivittatum. The sequence continues at coordinate 289,389,087 of NC_042616.1, forward strand.
TAGGCTTCAATCTATTGGCCATGATTTTTGCAAAAATTTTAATATCCAAGTTTAGCAAAGAGATGGGCCTATACGAGGATGCCGACAAAGGATCCCTACCCCCTTTAGGGAGAACTACAATAGTTGCAGCCCGCATAGAGCCGGGCATTTCTTGTCGGTCTGTCATGCATTCAAATACGGCTTGTAAAATAGGCGAGATCTCATCTACCAGCGATTTATAAAATACAGAGGTCATTCCATCCGGGCCCGGGGCCTTATTGGCGGGGAGCGACCGAATTGCATCACGGATCTCAGAGACCTCAATTGGGCATTGCAATTTCGCCTGCTGTTCGGAGAGTCTTGGCAAGTGGAGCTCTTTTAAGAAGTCCGCAATATGTATTTCGTCAACAGGGTCTGCCGAATACAACCTACTATAGTATGCAGAGAAAATATCTGCTATGTCTGAGGAGGTAGATTTAATGTCCCCCACCGAATCCATTAAATTAGCAATAAATTTGGAAGAATGTTGTGTTTTCAGGAGGGCCGCAAGGAGCTGCCCCGTTTTATTGCCAAACCGAAATAAAAAGAATTGCTGTGCCCTTAGTGCTCTTTTGGCTCTTTCATGCAGTAAACTATTAAGAGCATTACGCGTCTCATTATATTGGACTAACCTATCGGCATCCTCCCCAGCGTTGATTTGACGTTTAAGCAACCTCAGCTGTTTATCTAGACGAATTATATCATTGTCCAACAGTCTCTCTTTAAAACTAACATAATTAATGATATCACCACGTAAAACACATTTTGCAGTTTCCCATAGCAGAATCGGCTGGACAAGATGTTGCTGATTAACCTGCAGAAATTCACGCCATTTCTTGAGAGGAAAAGCCGGGAATTCCGGATTGGTTGCCAAAAAAGCCGGAAGCCGCCACTGAGATTGGGATCCCCCTGCACGCTGGCCAAAAGTCCCCACCACCGGACAATGATCGGAGATCAACAGAGAGGCAATAGTGGACCCCGTAAATCTGGGAAAGAGGGACTCAGAAATTAACAAATAGTCAATCCGAGATTTTGTAGCGTGTGCTCGGGCCAGGTGGGTAAAGTCACGTTCTCCAGGGTGTAAAACTCTCCACAAATCCAACAATTGGAGGTGTCTGCACAAAAAATTAGGTCCTTTGGTTACACTGACAGAGTGACCATTCCTAGCCGGCTGTCTATCTAATTGGGGGTCGATGACAAAATTAACCCCCCCCCCCCAATCACCATAGGGGAGCCCTCTAATTTAGTAAGATGAGAGAGCAAGGTGGTGTAGAAAGTATGTTCAGAATGATTGGGGACCCCATCAGAGAACCCTTCAAAATAAGAAATCTACCCTGCGGGTCCGCCACTTGTGACTGAACTTGAAAAGATGTTGATTTGTGTATAAGAATAGCCACCCCTCTACTTTTAGAAGTGCCGGTGGCATAAAACACTTGTCCCACCCATTTCTTACGAAGCTTACGAACCTCCGCTTCAAGCATGTGGGTTTCCTGCAAAAAGGTAACATGGGCATGAAGTCTGGCCAACTGAGCCAGTACCTTCTCTCGCTTAATGGGGGTACCCAAGCCTGCCACATTCCACGTTACCATCTCTAATGCCATTAGGCCAAATAGAGGGGGAACTGTCGCAGATTCGTCTCATCTCTGGGAAGCTGTGGAAACAAGGAGTGATTAGCATCCAGAAAAAACAAACGCACATGCACCCATAGAAGTATTATGAACCAAAAACACCAGAGATTCTCTGCAATATTCCCACCCAAATCACAATCAAAAACACACCAACCCCTTCCCCACCCCCGATTGTGAAAAAAGAAAAAACATCTTGGTCCAAAAACCCCCCATCCCCAAACCCAGCTGTGAGCCAAGAACAAAAATTACCAACCCCAACATCATACCAAAACCCCTGAAAGGGGTTAGAGATCACAAAGGTGTACCCATGTGTACGGCTGCCACCGCTCCCCCTTATGATGAAAAAAACTTGAAAGCCTAATTCGAGCAAAACTCTTGTGTCTAAGTCCGCATAAGTAGATAGTATCCAAAGGAAGCTCATAAAAAGAATAATAAAACTAATAATGCGAATAAAAATAAACACTTCCACTAGCACCAAACTGCGGAGAGAAAAAACATCCGAGAGATCCTAGAAGTGTGTATATTCGTCCAAAATGGCACCCTCAGCTTGGAACATAGAGCTTCCATCACACTGAAAATGTCAAAACAAGCGTTGTGCTGCAGGTGGAGACTAAAATCAATAGTCTGAACAAAGAACAGTTAAACCGAGCTCCCCTGCGAAAAGTAGCATCCCAGAACCCAAAGAGAAATGTCAGTAGAAAATACTAAGAAACACTGGCTCCTCTGTGGTAGTACTGTTCATGGGGGCGCAGAGACTTCCGGAGAAGGAAGGCTTCCCACAAATGTTTGAGCCTCTGCCGGCGAGGTAAAAAATGTTTGCTGGCCCTGGTGAGTGATACGGAGACGAGCAAGGTACAGTAAGGCAAAGCGAATTTTTCGATTGACCAAATCGCTGCAGACTCCACTAAATGCTTTCCTCATCAGGGTGATGCGAGGTGAAAAATCTTGAAACACTAAAATTTGATGAGTCATAAAAAAATTCCCTCACTTTCCGATAGTGTTGCAAAACCAGTTCTTTATGAGTGAAATGCAGGAATCTCGTCAGAATGACCCGTGGTCTGCGTTCTCCCTCTCAGGCCATTTTTCTGCCCACCCGATGAGCCCGTTCCATAAGGCCCCCCGACAGTGAGGCAAGGGAGGGAACTAGGCTCAATAGCCAGGCTTCCAGAAGACGCGGCAAAACAAAGTCAGGAAGGGACTCAGGTATGCCCACAAATCGCAAATTATTTCTCCGTGAGCGATTCTCGAGATCGTCAATTTTCTCCTCGTGAGCTTTCACTTTTCCAAGACATTGACCCGGGTCTCCAGCGCGCCTATGTCGTCCTCCGCGAGACCCACGCGGCCTTCCACTCGCCCATCTATCTCCACAAAACGAGGCCCTCACCTCGGCGATCTGCTCTGAGATTTGGTGAAGCCTCATATCCAGGGCAGTAACTACGGCGTGAGATTTTTTCCTCTAAAGAGGTATCGGCAAGCAGATCAGCCATCTTAGGCACCAAAATCTTTGGCTTCTCTGTCTTTTCGCGCGGATCTAGCCGCCATGTGAAGACCCCGTTGTCTGAAAAATCTCGATCGGTAGAAAGGCTCTCAAATTCCCGGGGCTTCGTGAAAAAAATTCGTCAAGTATGCTCAAAAAAATTAGATTTGGCAGGGGCGGCAGCCGGAGCTCCGACAGCAGCAGCTTCTCAGGCCCACCACATCACGTGATCTCCTTGTTTTTGTCCTCTTATTACAATTTCCCTGAGCGACACAACCTTGTCATATGTCTCTACCAAATTAGTAACCCATTGTTTAACTAGTTCCTCAACAGAGTTACATTCCCAATTCACATTAGCCATCTTATCCTGCCACTCAAGTTTTAAATTCTGCCAGCTCTACATGGGAACGCACAATTTTTCTTCCCCAGCTAGTTAGATTTTCTCTCTGCTTGTATGAGACTATGAATAAAAGAAATTGACCAGACCAAAAACTTCAGGGCCTGATTTTTAAAAGCATTTACTTGAGTAAAACTGGGCTTTATTCGAGTAAATGCACTTTACTCGAGTAAGAGGGTTTTTGAAAATTGCTACAATATATGCCATTGAATTGTCCATAGGATTTACTCACATAAATGCACTTTGGGGTAGATTTTCAAATAGCGCGAATTGGCCTACTTTTGCTGGCGCATCAGGCGCAAGCAAAAGTAAGCTGGATTTTAGTAGATACGCGCGGAGCCGCGCGTATCTGCTAAAAACCTGGATCGGCGCACGCAAGGCTATTGATTTTGTATAGCCGGCGCGCGCCGAGCCGCGCAGCCTACCCCCGTTCCCTCCGAGGCCGCTCCGAAATCGGAGCGGCCTCGGAGGGAACTTCCTTTTGCCTTCCCCTCCCTTCCCCTACCTAACCCACCCACCCAGCCCTGTCTAAGCCCCCCCCTTACCTTTGTCGGGGGATTTACGCCTCCCGGAGGGAGGCGTAAATCCCCGCGCGCCAACGGGCCTCTTGCGCGCCGGGACGCGACCTGGGGGCGGGTACGGAGGGCGTGGCCACGCCCCCGTACCCGCCCCCAAAACGCTGCCGACACGCCCCCTAAACGCCGCGACGACCGGGCCCGCCCCCGACACGCCCCCCTCGGAGAACCCCAGGACTTACGCGAGTCCTGGGGCTCTGCGCCCGCCGGTAGGCCTATGTAAAATAGGCTCACCGGCGCGCAGGGCCCTGCTCGCCTAAATCCGCCCGGATTTGGGCGGATTTAGGCGAGCAGGGCTCTGAAAATCCGCCCCTTTACGTGAGTAAATAGCGTTTGAAAATTGCTACAATAGTAGTTACATTTATGCGCATAACTCCTTTTGAAAATGACCCCCATAATGTTTTAGGGGGGAGAGTCATCTTTTTTGCTAACTGTGATAGACACAGGAGTAGGGCAAAGGTATACCCACCCTTATGTGTTGCAACAGTCACGAACTGCTCGCACTGTATTGTATCTGTAGTGGCTATGAAATCATAGCATGTATGGAAGACTCATCAGTATGTAGATTAAAGTCTCCTACCACCATAATTTATTTTGCAAATGCAAATCAGTCAAATAATCAGCCTTTTTAGAGGCATCAACTGATAGCCTGGAAAAGGGGGGGTGCAATAAATAGCCTGGGGGGAGCATTAAATCAGGCAAAGTGTCCAAATAAACATAACCAACCACTATTCCCTTACAATAAAGGAAGTCGTCAACCTCTACCTTCCTTAATTTAAGAAATATTCTGTGAATGATCAATATACCCTCACCTTATTTTATAGGCTGCAGTTGTTCCACATAACTAAAATCATTTGGACAGTTGATTTAACAAGACAATATCAAACCTTTGATGCCACAGTTCTGTCATGAATAAAATATCCAATGAATTAATCAATTAAATTTGTAGTATACTTTTTTTCCCCCTTACCGAATGAGCGTTAATATACCCTGCATGAATATTGGTTTCATTGGAATGTGCTTTTGATACCTGTTGGATATATGGAAGCCTAGATGGATACTTTAAAACACATTTATTTATTTATTTATTTTAACATGTTTTGTATACTGTATATTCAGTTTTGCCATCATAACGGTTTACATTATGTCATTCAAGTTTTAACAAATACAATTTAAAGAAAGTTGAGTAGCAATGGGGGTAAAAGAGGGTTAGATTATATAGGGAAAATTTAGATTTCTGTTAGAGTTCATGGTTTGATTAGTCTGTCGTAAGTTAATAGGATGGTGTCTTTGTTTTCTTTGGAGTTGTCTGGTTGGGAGTTTGTTGGTGCTGATAGTTGAGATCTTCTGAAAAAGCTCTGGTAAAAAGCCAGGTTTTTAATTCTTTTTTGAAAGTTTTGGTGTCAACTTAGGTTCTTAGATTTAGGGGTAAGGCGTTCCCTAGCGATGGGCTGGTGATGGATATAGCTCTCTCTCGGGTTGATACTAGGTGCATGATTTTAGCATGAGGAATTTTGAGGAGGCCTTTATTCATTGAGCGAAGATTCCTTTTTGGAGCATGTAGTTCAGTGTGTTCAGTTAGTCAATGGTTTTGTTGTCCTGTGATTAATTAATCTATTCTGTATTTAATTGGGAGCCAGTGCAAGGATATGAGAGTAGGTGTAATGTTATCTTGTTTCTTGGTTCCTGATAGAATCCTGGCGGCTGCGTGCTGAAGAATTTGTAGTGGACGTATGGTGGTAAAAGGGAGGCCGAGGAGTAGGGCATTGCAGTAGTCTAGGTTTGCAAAGAGTAGCAGTTGCAGAACTGTTCTAAAGTCATTTTGAATGAGGAAGGCTTTGAGACGTCTGAGTGTCAATAATTTGTAGTAATCTTCTTTGATTTTATTTGTTATATGGGTTTTGTAGGATAATTCATCTGGATTTACCAATCATTCTCTGACTAGACAGTACGTCATAACGACTTTGATACTGGATTACTGGAATTGCACAAGTCATCGTTATTACTGTTAGCAGCCACCACAATTCAAAAATTCAAAATATGCCTATCTATAAAAATGGCCATAAGTCTACCTCTATTATAATTTGTAAAACATCACTCTAAGCTCCAATAATAACTAAGTTAAGACCTGATTACTCATATCCAAAGACTTTTATACCTTATGGCTACAGTGCCCTTAGTGGCCTATGAAGAGGCAGGCCCTTTGCCTATGGCCCTTCACGCTGGCGAGTCTACAGGCAACTGGTCTCCTGTAATGCGTAGCTGGACCCAGGTCGATAACATTGGCAGTTGAGGGGTGGGTCTGGTAGGCTCTGGAAGCACTTTGGGCTCCTAGTTGTCCCTTCAACAGCCAAAAAAAAGAAAATTAACAGCAACAGTAAGATGGTGTGCAAATTCACGAGTAAAGTGCACTGTGCTTGGTGGTAAATCTTGGGCTTCAAGAGAGGAAGGTTAAGCCCATAACTGAGGTGTGGTCTTTGATGGCCTTGTGATGGGACACTAGTCCAGGTGATATGTGTTTTAATTACTGTGTTCTACATTTTTTTAATGTAATTATGGCATATCAGTGCTTTTATTATAATTTAACTACTGGATTTCATCTTTGAAATCAGATACCAGATGAGTGTACGCTGATCTTACAGTAAATGTGACTTGAATAATGAGCAATACGTCTCGGTATTAAGTGTCCTTTTGTGTTCTGGGGCTTATTTTCCGTTTGAGAATGATGGCTAGGTTAATTCAGGTGAGACTGAATTTAATGCCAACCGGGGTTGAGAACCACAGAGTTCCCACTCTTAAGATGCGGCCATGGTTTGCCACTGTGGCTGCTGCAGCAGATCTTGTTTGGACTTCACCTTTCTGATACTCCTGTCGTCTCCGTCAAAATAAGACAAGACAGCTCATGCTGGTTTGAGGTGTGACTTATGCAGTTCCCCACCTCAGGAATTGTAAATGTTTTTATACAATGATGAAGACATTTTTTATTTGTGCCAAATATTTTGTAGGTTTATAATCTTGGCACAGACTCTGAAATGCACTACCGCAGTAAAGGCAGCAAAAGGAATATCGACTCAGCTGGTGATTTTTAGGTTTGGTCTTCAGTATTTGAAACTCTTCTGAATGTTCATAGTACATATTCTTAAGAAAAAAAAATGGAGACCTGTTAGGGGGTCTCAAGGTCCAGATTTCAAAAGCACTCTCCTAAGACATTGCTGCTATAAAGTCTCTCTGTGTGTGGCACTGTGCAGAGCAATTGTTTTGCTGCAAGTCTTTCTCCTATAACGTATTCTTTTGATACTGGATGTCAAGTTTTTTTTGCTCTCTACATTTTTTTCTTTCTCTATCCCAAGCCATATAGAATGTCAGTCTCAAAATTTTGGGAGGGAAAAGTAGATATGTACCTGAGCTAATCACTCATGAGAAAGTTGTGGATGTTCCATCTCTTGTGCATTAATTATTTCTGCATTGTTTAACCTTTTGTGATGCTGATAATATTTTATATTTGTTTTCCTAACGTTTGGTGGCTTTAAAAAAAAAAAAAAAGAATATCTACTTGGTGTTTAATGAAGAGGTACATGCACCATTAGAACCACCGTAATAGCTATAACCAACTGGTAATATTGAGCAGAATTGTAGCCCTTTTATTAGGTGGTTGGAAGTGGGCTATCCAAGGTTCTTGCTCCTAGGGGCAGGGAAGTGAAATACTTGTTTCAAGGCTGTACTACTGGTGGGGTACAATGCAATATCACTATCTCTCTTCAAGAAACACTCCACCCACAGTCTTATTTTCCCATAGACCTCAAGCAAAATAATCATCTCCTACACTTCAAAAGAGAGCGCGCACACATATACATCTCCTACTGGCACTGAGCAGTTGCCATCTCTTTCCAGTTCAAATCGGCCAGCTGGTTACCTCGGCAGCTATGTGGTACTCATGGGTCAGTTCATTGCTCCCATATGAGAGCAGCAGCAGTATCGGCATTTCCAGAATCAGCCAGGGAATATCCCTCAAATCCCACATGCTGAAATCTGTTTCCAGTCACTGGGCTCAATCTGAATGAGAGACAGAAGTCACCAGAACTGAAGAAAAAAGAAGAGTGAACTGAGTGGCTCTCTTCTCCAAGACAGGCAGCTGTAGCTCTTCACTGCATCAGTTTCTTGGGAACCTTCTGGAAACGCTCCTTGCTTCTATCCATTCTAGAGACAGACACATGCGGGGAGATCTTTATTCCTTCCAGACAAAGACATGATGAGCTGTACATCCCACTAGAGGTCCTCATTCCCTCTGGCAGGCATATACTGTACCAAAATGTACACATGCGCAGGGGTCCGTGGGACCAGGATGAAAACTTTTTTTTTTTTTTTTGAGAATGGATCCAATATAAATTTATTAAGAGACCGTTAATGTCTTGCACATTCCAGCTATACCTTATATAATAAAATGCTTGTTTGGTTTTGATCACCTAGGTAGGTTTTTCTATTTATGTCGCAGTTGATTCAAACACCCTACCCCCCAGCACTATGAGCCTTCACTTGGCAAATAACAGCAAAAGGTGGCATTTGGCTAAATATCAACTGTCATGGCTACTCATCAGTGATCTTTGAAACATATTCATAAGGGCCAGAAAAAAAGATATTTGAAGTGCGCAGGAGATGGATTTTGTCTGCACTAACCATTATCAGGCTCCGCACAGCCTCTGTTCTGATCCACAGCTAGCAATTCCTCCTCCTCCCTCTGCCTCTTGCAAGAATCACAGCTGAGCCAATTCCTAAAGGTTCAGCACAGGAGTACATTTGGGCAGCCTCCTTTTTCCCCAAATAGCTCCCATATTCTCCTATTTGAAGAGAACCAAAAATTTTTTAATTTTATTTTCATTGTATGGAAAAGCACAAGAGCCAGTCCTGGACACGGTGAGGTCCATATTCAAAAGCCATTTAGACAGATAATGTAATAGTTATCAGTCTAAATGGCTTACCCGGCTATATTTAGCACTTATCTGGCTAAATTCTAGTTACCTGGCAAGAATGTAGCCAGATAAACAAGGGACATTTCAGGGTGTTCTGGGGAGGGGCTGAGATATCAGGCTATAACTTAGTTGAATACCTCATAGTGTATATCTGGCTAGGTTAGCCGGATAATTTTTTTTTTTTTTTTAGACCTGCTTCAGAACAGGTCTGAAGTTATGCGGTCTTGGGTGGCCAGATAACGCGCTACCTAACTGGATATCTCGAAAAGATATCCAGCTAAGTAGCGCCGTTATCTAATAAAGAAAAAACGTTGCCTCATCCCTTCCCTCCCCAAAGCATAAGTCAATTCATACATTGTATACCTACCCCCTCCCCTGCCCTCTAATCCTTTTTAAATCCTAGAGATTTGCCCCATTTTGAAAGCTAGGCCCCCATCCCAATGTTATCTTCTCAGCCTGCTTTCCCCCTCCCACACCCTATCCCCCTGCCCCTCCTCATCCCCGGCGATACCTTTTTTTTCTTCTTCACTGGGAGCAAAGGACCCTCTGCCCTGCTCCAGGCACTTCCATAACTGCTCTGACTGAGGCGGTGCTGGAAGCATAAGCTTATGTTCAAATTTATTTAGTCTAAGATTTGGTCTATAGGGGCCAAATGGAGGGAGAAGGGTGGTCACTTGGCAGACATCGCTACGCTGAGCAACCTGCATTAAACAGGTACAAAGACGGCGATGCTTTTCTTTCCATTTGCTTAAACTGAGATGGATATGTATTTGGGGTACCCCTCAGTGGTTTTTTGAGTGTTTCTGTTCTTTTAATGCTCATTGCAGGAGAAGCTAAGCTTCTCCCAGCAAAATATTTCACTCCAAGGTAGTTTTGGAAGAGCTGCCTGAATACACTTTGTCATCTAGCTTTGTGAGACATTGTGTGATAGTATGGCCTCCCATATAGGTCATTCTTACAGCTTGTCTGTTTTGGGGGTGAAAGTTATGACTGCTCTATGCTGTCTTCAGCTATTGATTCCTTCCAAAGGTTGGCAGGAGAAATGACTGGCATCAGCCCATCCTCTGTCTTCAGATATGTTAGCTCTATTTTTCTGAAGACCATACTGCTGATATTCAGTATCCCTGAGAGAAGTATATGAGGGCTTCTATAGCATCGCTTGCTTTCTGAATGTCATCAGAGATATCAGTTTTGCATATGCGGGGTTGGGTTCTTCAAAGAGCCAGGAAGCTGTATCAGTCTGAACATCATTGTAACTACTTCTTACTAAAGAGAAATGTGCAGGTGAAGTTTCCTGGTTCCTACCACAAGGTCTCTATATTAAAGCAGAGCCTCCTGTATGGATATACGTGTGCTTGGTAGGCAGGAGAGAATGTTTTTCCAAGTTGAGTGCTGAAACCATTGTAATCTTCTGTGGTGCTAGTGATGTCTTCCTAGCATCAAACACTTAATAGTGTGCCATTCTTTCTGTGCTTGTAAGTGACCTTGGTTCTCTGTTGGCTTGGCTGCTTTCTTCCTTCCTCCATCCCGCCTCTTCATCTGAAAGTGGTACAGTAGTGCCCATCACTTCACCAGATCATGATCAAATGCATCTTTGTTCTGCTGAAAAGCCTTTTCAATTGGTATATTACAGGAAGGTTTCCTAACCTTTTTGTGCGATTAGAAGGGTAGTTGTGTAACATGTAGCACACGGTGTTTGTGCCTTCCCTATCTAGAAGGGGTAGCTGTGCCGGAAAAAGAGAGATGCAAAAGAAGACGCTGAAGATGGGGAAAGGGCCGCTGTAGGAGGAGCATCATGGTGAACCCAGGTCATGTCCCAGTGCTTCAGCCAAGAGATTTCTGGAAGCTGTGTGTTGTGATAAAGTTGAGAATGTTTTCTTTAAAGTGTATTTGTGTTGTAACTGTGATGGGGTGGTGTCTCTAGATGGGTTTAATTTGTGCATACCATGACAGGCATGAACCTCCCTCATAAGCCAGGGTACATTGGGTATGCTCGCTCTCTCTCATTTTATTGCTTGTGTAATCGGTCCCCAGGTTGGGTGCTTTATCCTTCACTTTGGGGTGGTCCGGGTCTGGGTTCAGTCCAGATGGGGAGGATGAAGAATCTTCCGGGGCCCTCTGGCATGTCTATCCATTTTTACTCTCAATGCTCACACTGAAGGTAGAGGACCTCCAACAGGTGCCAGACTATTCATAGAAGAAGTAAGGAGGATATTACCAGCAGCAGGAATAGATAAATTCACACCAGCCATGCAGTTTTGGCAGTAGATGGAACAGCAAAATAGAATAAATCACTTAGATGTCCACATGTGGTATTCAGGTAATAAAAGTCTTTACTGTAATTTAAATAAAATAATCCAAGCCACAATGCCAAAAATAAAGAACAGCATCAGAAATATAATAGTGACGACAATAGGAATCGGATGATAAAAACAAGCCCTTTATTAAAATGCCCGACGCTGGCCGAGTTTAGCTCTCTTACATGGAGCTGCCTCAGGGGCAACTGAAAATAGATATGTAAGCATTAGAAGATAAAACAAATTACATATATGTGTACAAACTCAAAACATACTTTAAAACAAAACATGTATGTATGTCAAATATCCAAATAATGATGCCATAGGCAATTTAAAATAACTGTGTAAACATTTAGAAATAAAAACAATTAAATAATTAAATAATAATAATAATGAATAATTAAATAATTGGTAACAAATTAAAACAAATTACATATATAGATGTACAAACTCATACATGCAATAAAATAAGACATATATGTATGTCAAACATCAAAATGATGGGGTTCTAGCATACAGTCAATCAGCAAACAGAAGAAAATCCCCAAGCACAAACACTACAGGACAGCGGTCCCCACATACAAAAGCATCTAACTGCAATTGGTCCATTTCAACTTTTCTTCAAACTGGAAAAGCTATCACTATCTCAGTGGGGTGTAGCCCTTTGATCCTTAAATCAAAAAGTATCAAAATCTTCTTACCCTTGCTTCGTCAGATCACTCAGCAATTAGATCCTTGCCCCAATCCTCTGAGATACCGGGGGTATGCCGTTCCCTTCAAGTCAATGTCCAAAAAAAATAAATCCTTTAATTCAAACTCTTCCAATATCAAAATGCAAAAGTAATGCGCAAAGCCCACCCAAAAGTACTCTGCACTCTTTTGAGACCTTGTGGAAGTCTCAATTTCTCTCTCCTTCTCCTGTAGGCCCTGGGAGGATCCAGAGCTTCTCCCAAAAGCATTTGAAATCCTGGGGGGAATACCAGACTACGCTTCCTCTCCTGAGCTCCTTTCTCTTCCTGTATCTCTTTCCCTCTTGAGTTCCTCCTAACCTCTTGTCTGCTTAAGCCGCGCCTAACCCTCTGAAGTCCTGGCAATATGTACCCCAGATGCCATACCCCAGAAAAGGTGGGGTTATCACACAGGGAGGAATTAAAAAAAAATAAAAATACAAAACCCCTCCTATAGCTATTAAATATTCAAATTAGAAGGGCAATATTAGGGACAACTTGGATTCCCCATCACACACGTGGTCTTAATGCCTCCTGCAGCTCATAGGTGTAATACATGCAGGCAACATAGCAAGGCACACTTGGGAAGTTATTTGTAATCAGGCTAGTGGTGCCCACCCTTTGGGGTGATTTTTGGATCTCCTAGTACTTGATAAAATTCAGTTTCTTCATGCAAAGTACAGAATAGTCAGTTGAGCAATACTGTTCTTACATTTTTCTCCTTTATCATTATGCCTGGTTTTCTTGCATCAAACTTTTTATTGGTTAAAAGGTGAATGTCCCAGGTGATCTCAACTTCTGCAGTTTTATCAGATTGTGATCCCAGTGTTTGTTTTTCTTTTTCTAGTACAGTGATGTTATGATGTTTGCACAGTTTCTAGTGAATAAGCCATGCTACCTTATTGTGCCTGTCTGCAAACAGGCCTTCAGGAATCAATCAGCATATTGCACCCAGCAGCAAGATTATTTATTTAAATGGGTTTTTTTTCTATACCGTTATCTACGGTGACGCATGAAGCGGTTTATGAAATTCACACACACAGTAATTTAAAAATAATCAAAACATCACATCTTCAGCATACTTACAAAAAAACCCAAAAAACACTACCTGTAGAGATGATCCATCCCTAACAAACTGCACCTAAAAAAAAATGCAGCTGGTTTAATAAAATAACTACAAGAGCTAATCTGAGTAGCTCACGTCACTGGTAAACATGACAGTAATATTGCTTATACAGTACTATAAAGTATAGAAGGCTTGTTTAAGTAAATAAGTCTTAAGGTCTCTTTTTTGAATGTTTTTGCTTTGGTGTGATCATGTGTAAAGTATCAGGAAGCGCATTCCATAATTTTGGGCTGGCCACTGAAAAAGTGTGGTTCCTTGTTAAGTCCAGTCTTGGCCATCTTTGGTGTCGGAATATCAAGCAAGTTTTTATTTGCAGAGCAGTTACTGTTGTGGAGCTTTGCATATACTCTGTGAAGCGCTCAGCCACGCATTTAGTCGCCATTTAGCAAATTGAACATTACCGTTTAACACTTTGTATTGTATTTGAAAAGTTATGGGTGGCCAATGCAGTGAAGCAAGTACTGATGAGAGAATCCCTCTTTTGAATGTTGGTCAGGTCTGTGTGGCAGAATTCTGAATTAGCATTCACTGGCAATACCCAAATACAATGAATTAAAGTAATCCATTTTAGTTAGAATTAAAGATTGGAGAATTGTATGAAAATCATATGGTTCAAGCAATGGTTTTAAATGCTTTAGCAGTTGTAACTTATAAAATGAAAACTTTACTACAGAGGAAATGTAGTGTTGCATAGAAGGCAAGGAGACAAGGATTACGCCCAAATGTCTGACTTTATGTACAGTAGGAATGATAAATCCATCAAAATTTAAAGTTGCTGGTAGGGCATTAGATGTGTTGGGTATGCTAGATAATAGCATTATTTCAGTTTTTGCAATATTTAATTTTAATCTAAAGAATTGGATGTCATCAGCACAAATTTTGTAGTTTATGTTGAGACAATCAAATATCTGACAGAGGCGCTACGTAAATGCTAAAAAGCACTGCTGAGAGAGCTGATCCCTCGGTACACCAAATCTTATCTTTTTCCATTCCGAATGAAACTGACCTAGTCAAATTTGTTGAAGGTTATCCAATAAAAATGAACTGAACCATTTCAGTACTATGCCAGTGATACCTATGTGTAAACCATTTCCATTTCTGTGCAACAGAGTCTACATTTATCTGGTTTGCTGGTTTATTCTATATAGCTGTGAACCATCGTGTCTGTAATTCACTGTCCTGTGTTGCAATTATCGTACTTATCTTTTGGTTTAAGTTCTTTTTTTCAGCTATGCCTATGTCTGGTTTTGCTCCTTCTGTGGTTATTGAAGTAACTCATTTTATGTGTATTGGTCACTTGCTTTTCCTTGTTTGCTGGTCCAGCTCTTTAAAGAATTGTTTCTCTTGTGTAGATTTTATTGCTTCTTTCCCCTTCAGGTGCTGGTAGATTGATTCTCGCGCAATCCTTCTATTTGAACCATTGTCCAAGTTTAACAACTGAAACTGTTTGTGGCCATTCAGTTTCATACTTCAGCATTTTTTGAGGACTTGAGTCTGCAGATGCTGTTAAATATATGGTATATGGAGGCCCATGACAATTGCTCTTTACACAGTATATAATCTATTTCTACTTCTGTGACAGTGCTTTGTTGTCCTGTCTTTCAGAAGCTTCCCCTTTGAAGACACTCCTCTGTATGCCATGTATGGGCAGATGGGGCAACTTTTCAATCTGCTCCTACTTTTCTGATGCAATTTTGCCCTGGTTTAACTGTCTACGAGCTGTCAAGCCACTCTATCATTGGAAAAAAAATGAAGTGATGCTTCCTTGAGTTTATAGGAAGGTTTTTAACCATCTGGGTATGGTATATTTACCGCTCTGTGACCTGAGCACCTCTTAATTAAACTGCATATATGTTAGCTTGAAAAGACTGCAAGATTTGAAACTTAATACCTTCCCAAGCCATTGATGCTAATGTTTGGCCTGTAAATTTCTTTTTCCATGTGTATGCTGGTGTTTTTCCCTTTGATTTGTATGGAAGTGAGGTAAATAAGTGTTCTGAGAGTATGTAAATGAGTTTGGGGATTGATATGTAGGCACTTATTTTTTTATTTCTTGTTCTTCCTTTGAACTGACATCATGGCCCATACCTATTCAATATGGTTTCCTAGCCTTTTTCTATAAGAATCTGACATCACCTGAGCAATTTAGCATGTTTGACAAGGGATAATGTGGCTCGTGCTTCAGATAGTTAATGGTTTCCATAGCTCAGAGTGGGGCAGGTCTGAAATATTCCACCTTGTTCTCTCTATATTGAGATTTTATTTATTTATTTTTGCTTTTTCTCTTATTTTGACTTTTTTTTTTGTTTTTGTTTTTGTTTACTGTTTTGCTTTCTTGCACTTGTTTTGTCATTTATGGATTTGTTTTCTTTATTTTGCTTGCATTGGTTTTTTTCTTATCTCCCCTCCAGCCTCTCATCTATGCTTGCAGCAAGCAGTCCCAGGCTGCATTAGCTTCACCTGAGTTCTCCCCAGTGACATCATTCTTCATGAGCCTGGGCCATCCTGGCAGCAGCTCCCTCTCTTGGTGTAGGCTCTCTGCATTGGCAGTGGTGTTTGCTCTTCCCAGGCTCTGCAAAGTGATGGCAGCTCTCTTTCAGCCTGGGACAGTGATTGGCACCTGGCTACCTGCCACCTGAGAATTTTCCACCTTTGGCAAATATTTTTATTCCTTGACCTACCCAAATATCTGTTTGCCAAGGACTCCTTTATGACCTCTGAATGGGTAAATTGAATGTCTTACTATATTGGAAAGCTAAGACCAGAACTGTCTGTCAAATCTTTAATAGTTTCTCTTTATTCTTTCCGATGTCTGTGCTGTCATTTATAGGCTTTCCATAGTGCAATAGATTTCTAGTTCTGTTTTGGTTTTGTCAAATGCCATTTTTTTTGGTTGCATAATATTTTTCCATTCAAGGTTGACTTAATGATATTTCACATGTTCCTACAAATGAACAAGGCTGGGCTGGTTTGCACAGATAAACCAGCCTGTCCTCCAGGCTAAAGCACACTCAACCTTTTCCAAATAGCCATGAGGGGAAGTTCCTGGTCTTTCACTGCTCTTGTTTCATTTTACAGTTATGTTCAAAGGATAATGAAAATATAAGCAACATCTTTTCTCCAATTAAGCAATGGCTCACATATCAACTGAAATTTTCTTTTTGCCTGATCGGTGCCGTTATTCACAAGATTTTTCAGTATATAGAGCTATGCGCCATGCATGCAAAATCTCTGCCACTCCGATTTGGGCTATCCTCTAGGCAAAGAGGCTCACACTCGATACTGGGGCTAAGACTATTCTTTCTCTCTAGCTGCCCTGAAGTAGATCTCCAAGGCTCAGTAAGTTGTGTACTGTAGTCCTTTTAAGTGCCAATACACACTCAGAACTCCAGGATGGTGCTTCAGCATAAACTTGACTGAATAGCTTTTGCAGTGGTATTGATTGGTAGGTTGTACGTTTCCTTCTTGCCACATCCATTTGACAGAAATGAATTCCCTTAAATCTGTCCTTGTGGTTCCTTGAATTATTCTCCAGGATCACCTCTTTTCCCTCCTGGACAATTAGGGTGGTCTTTGGAATTTAAGAACATAAGAAAATGCCATACTGGGTCAGACCCAGGGGTCCATCAAGCCCAGCATCCTGTTTCCAACAGTGGCCAATCCAGGCCATAAGAACCTGGCAAGTACCCAAAAACTAAGTCTATTCCATGTTACCATTGCTAATGGCAGTGGCTATTCTCTAAGTGAACTTAATAGCAGGTAATGGACTTCACCTCCAAGAACTTATCCAATCCTTTTTTAAACACAGCTATACTAACTGCACTAACCACATTCTCTGGCAACAAATTCCAGAATTTAATTGTGCGTTGAGTAAAAAAGAGCTTTCTCAGATTAGTTTTAAATGTGCCCCATGCTAACTTCATAGAGTGCCCCCTAGTCTTTCTACTATCTGAAAGAGTAAATAACCTATTCACATCTACCCGTTCTAGACCTCTCATGATTTTAAAGACCTCTCTCATATCCCCCCTCAGTCGTCTCTTCTCCAAGCTGAAAAGTCCTAACCTCTTTAGTTTTTCCTCATAGGGGAGCTATTCCATTCCCCTTATCATTTTGGTAGCCCTTCTCTGTACCTTCTCCATTGCAATTATATCTTTTTTGAGATGCGGCGACCAGAATTGTACACAGTATTCAAGGTGCGGTCTCACCATGGAGGGATACAGAGGCATTATGACATTTTCCGTTTTATTCACCATTCCCTTTCTAATAATTCCCAACATTCTGTTTGCTTTTTTGACTGCTGCAGCACACTGAACCGACGATTTCAATGTGTTATCCACTATGACACCTAGATCTCTTTCTTGGGTTGTAGCACCTAATATGGAACCCAACATTGTGTAATTATAGCATGGGTTATTTTTCCCTATATGCATCGCCTTGCACTTATCCACATTAAATTTCATCTGCCATTTGGATGCCCAATTTTCCAGTCTCACAAGGTCTTCCTGCAATTTATCACAATCTGCTTGTGATTTAACTACTCTGAACAATTTTGTGTCATCTGCAAATTTGATTATCTCACTCGTCGTATTTCTTTCCAGATCGTTTATAAATATATTGAAAAGTAAGGGTCCCAATACAGAATTTATGAATAGATTTTTCCTGTTCCTCTAAAAATTCCCCTTCCTGACTTGAGATCCACTGCTTGATCTTACTTGATTTTCCTCTTTTTTTTTTTTTTTTTTTTCTCTGTTCCAGACTGGCAGTTTCTTTTTCTCTTCATTGGGCAAGCACTGGGTTGGCAGCTCTTTTAGTTTAAAATTCCACCCCTGTATGGTACTGGATGAGTGTCCACTCCTTCTTCCAAAATATGGCGGATGGGCAACTGCATTTGTCTTGCTGATTGATACCACTAATCGCTAAAATAAAACTCCTTAATTCCAAAAATAAATACTTCTATGGTCAGTCTCTCATGAGTACCGGCACCTTTTTTTCCTCCACCTGCTTGATTTGGCCTGTGGTCTCTCAAAATAAAAACAAAATACAACCCATGCATCCTACATGTGAGTACCAGTGCCTTTTTTCTAGAAAGAAAGCACTGTGCAAAATTATCTCATGCATGCATGTTGGGGATATCCTGAAAATCTGACCCATTTGTGGCCCTTGAGGATTGGAACTGTCTTGGTGTAAAAGTGAAATCCACAACACAAATGCAGGAGCAAGAAACTGCACTTCAGGCATTCAATAACAGTAACAAAAGAAATGCAGTTGACTTCAATGAGTCCCAACAACTTGAAATAAATTTCAAAATGCACTTTTTATTAGCGGCAACTCCATTGCTTACACAAGCACAATTTAGACCGGATCCCCCGACAGGGACCCGTGTTTCGCCAAACGTGGCTGCATCGGGAGGGACTTAATGCGGGGTTCATAAACGTATGCACGCTGTGCTTACATTTAGGGTCGCATTTTGAAATTTATTTCAAGTTGTTGGGACTCATTGAAGTCAACTGCATTCCCTTGGTGTAAAAGTGAGTCATAAATAAAATGATGTGGAAGTGAATACCATTACATTAGACAATAGGAGGCCAATATTCAGTAAGCAAACAAATTATCTGGCTAAAGTTAGCCAGATAACTTGTCCCAGATATTTACCAGGATGAACATCCTGCTGAATAAATTCGCCTAAGGTTATCCAGCTACTTGCTGCCAAATAACTTTAAAACCTAATTGGCTATGTCTGAATATAACCCGACAGGCTTTAAAATTATCCGGCCGCGTGTGGTTAGATAATGTGCCACTTAACTGGCTACATTCAAAAGATATCTGGTTAAGTGGTAGGAAACAGAAAACCAAATCTCCGGGGACTTCAGGCTGATCCTTCAGCACATCCCCCCCCCCACCCCCTCCTCCCCAAACCATAAAATTGAAAGAGAAGGGGTGGGGTGATTTCCACCCCCTCTACTGTAACACACCAAATAAAAAATTAGGGAAGCCTCTACTGCCCAAGACCTGCCTCCCTTGCTGCTGTTAGAGCAACTCTGAAAGAGAGTAAATCAAGACCTTGCTCCCAGCTGGATTTAGTAGATTAGACGATCCTGGGGTGGGCTGAATGAATCACAGTTTTGAAATTACAAAAATAAAAAGGGAAGGGGGCCACCCTTGAGGGAGTAGCAGATTTTCTAATCTAATACTTTAATTGGTGAAGTGCGGTGAGACAATGGGAGGCAAAATTGGACACTAGTCTGTAGGCTACCTCCCAGATGCATGCATGTGTACATCTTGGAAAGCAGTCAACTTTTTGGAGCTGGGCAGAGCTGCTTGTTTTGATTTCCAGCCCTACAGACAAGAGGAAAAAAAAACAGCTCTCCTGTAGGAACTCATCAAAAATTCAAAACCTCTTAGATTATCGCTGGTCAACTATGAAGTCTACCAAAGCACCACCTCAAAACCCCTTCCTCTTAGCCTTCAACCCACTCAGACCTAAGAGTGTCTCCTCCTGAGCATGCTCCGCCAAACTTTATGTAAAGGCAGGACTCATCCAAAAGAAAGGAGAAGGCCCAAAAGGAGGCAACCTTTCCAATGCAACCGCCTCCTCTCCTTCCCCCCCCCCCAAAAAAAAAAAAAAAGACAGGGATACAGTATTTAGAGAGGGTTGCTAAATCACTATCTCACAAGAGTTGCCAAATTAGATCAGGCCAGATGTCCAGTTAGCCTCGTCCTTTCTCCCACCCTTCTGCCTGCACCAGTCCTTCCCTTCCAACCTTCCTCCCAGCACATAAGAAAAAAGTAAGCATACAGGTACTCCCAGATTTGCCCCTTGTTCAGTGTAGAGTCAGTGGCCTCATCAGACCCTGCCCCTGTAAGTGATGCTAGAGTAGAGAGGGTAATTTTAGGGAGGTTTGACATTCCCCAGTGGGAAGTGTCTTAGGTTTAAGAAAACTCCTGTGGCCAATGAGTGCAGGGGAAATGGGGGGGGAGGGTGCTATGGTGTGGGGGGTCTTACCTGCCACATGGAAAGGACCAAAGAACTCAACAGAGGAGTCTTATTAGAGTGCCCAAAGTCCAAGATCGGGATGCCCAGGTCTCCAGAAGAGGGAAGAAGGCTGGGGTGGCAAAGAGTGAATTCCTGAGATGATTCCCTGAGAAACTGCTAAGTTCTGAAGGTCCAAGGAAGAAGTATTGCTTCAGACGGAGAGACGACTAGAAGTTTGAAGAAATAGGAGAGATTGTTCTTGATGGGGGTTTCAGAGAGAAAACTATCCAGCTGAGAAGGCTCCCAGAGTATTGTTGATGGAGAAAAAGGATCATCCAGAGGTTCATTTGAATTTGTGGCATGTGAGAAAATTCACAGAGAGAAAGAAGAGAGCTAAATCTAGAGCAGGTACTAGGGGAGAGCTAAGAGAGGAAGGTTCCTTCCTCATTGAGCTTATCTGTCCAGTATGAGCATTTGGGTAATGTGAGAGATTGAGAAATGTTTTTTTCCTTCTGTTTTTGGGCTTTATTGCTTAACTGTTTTGATGAATTGAATTTCAGTGTGCTGTTTGGATTTTATTGCCTGCCATCCAAGACCAGTAAAAGATTTAATTTTTAAAAGACCTTTGTGTTAATTGTGGGCTGATTGTGACTGAACTAGGCTACAGAAGAGCCTCAGAGAAGAGAAAAAACCCTACAGCCCTTGAAAAAGGTCATCCCCCCCCCCCTGCACAGGAAGGGCCTTGGAGCCATGGCCCTTAACTGACCCAATGAGCCTCTGTGCTTGTTTTTGGCTCAGGGCAGGGGCTACTGAAGAGATGGCGGGAAGAACATTTGGGGAGAAGAGAGTGGAAACTGAATGAAGAGCATAGGGTACACAAACACACATTTATTACCTAGGAACTATTTTTTTTCTGGTTAAACCAACTGCAATATTTAAAGGCTGTGCTACAGAGGAGAAAAGATCCTGAAGGCTCATTTTTTCTACCTTTCTGTCTCTTGTGTTTCCTTACAGTAGATATCCATTGATTAACAATTTATTTACAAACCAATGCACATGACCAACTGCTGGATAACCCCTTTGTGAAAAAGGGCCTTCATAACAGAGTATCAGCCTACATAAACAACACGGTCAATGTGCTTAAATATAATCAATGGGTCAAGCCCATGCCCGCATTTTGTTTTTTATACAAGTATATATTAGTGATAACTGCAATGAAGTCCAAACCTGTTACAATGAATATAACTTGTGAAAAACTAACAGACTGATTAAAAATGAAAAATCCAAGGTACTTGGCTTTTAAAAGCTCTTAGTCCAACACTGCAATACATCCCTAACACCAACCCATTTTAGTGGTCTTTCAGATTGAATCCTGTATTTCCTTGACATATTTTTCAGTTTAACACGTTTATTTATGTGTTTAAAAGTGCTTATTACTCGCCCTTCAGTTAACCTGGGCGAGTCACGAAAACTGGAATTCTTAATCCTCTCTTGCTCTCTTAACCCTTTTCCTCTTCCCCTTTCCCCAGTTACTAATAGACTCAGGAATTAAACACAGCTCTATGTAGTATATCTTTATTTCCATCTTTCTTTATGCTGAGAAATCTCATATTCTGTTGGCTGGGAGCCTCTGCATCTTGGCTGGCCAGGACAGGAAAAGTGAACGGCAGCAAGTCTAGGTGTGCTTACAGCAACCTGTTGGGGCACGGCTACAGGTTCCTTACCAGGGAAAAAAGAACTCTGAATCAAAATTGGGGCTGCCCGACAGCAGCCGCCCAAATCATTTAAAGATTCTTCCAAGGGGGCTCATAACTAGAGAAATCTTAAAATCTGCCTATGTCCATCATTCTCCAGCAAACAAATACCACCAAAACATTTTTGTTCCATATGCTTAATGAACCCTGTTTGCAGTTTTACTATCCTTGGCAATATTTAGCTCATTCTAAATGTTAGCCTTTCTGATTTTTGCTTTCTCCCATGCTTTGTAGTTGGCCCTGGATTTTGGAAAAGGCGACATAGGCAGCAAATTTTGAAGGCGCCAAAGAGGAGCCTGCCTCTGTTTGCTTTAGGGCCAGGTGCTGGCGCATCTTCAAAGAAACACCATCATGGTACCCTGCCAGGACCAGTGCAAGGGTATTAGGTGCCCCAGGCCAACATTCTGCCTTGCGCCCGCCACCCCCCTCCCCTTCCCCCTCCGGTTGCACTTGCTGGTCCACACCCCGGTCCCAGCCCCGACTCCTACCTCATTCGCAGAGACTCACTCGTGGCCTGCTGAGTGTGTGCTTTTCCGGGCTGTGAGCAGGATAGGTTCTGCTTGCGCTCCCCCACATGGCTGCTCTTCGGTGCCCCCTAATGGTTGGCGCCATAAGCAACCACCTAGTTTGCCTAATGGGACGCACCGGCCCTGCACTCTGCCTATGGGTGCCAAAAGTCTTACGTTTGACCCTGCTTGTACTGCAAGAATTGCTCTCTTCCTTTCATATTTGCTTTTTTGGCTCATCTTTTTTGTTTAGATATATTTTCCTTGACTTCTTGATTGAGATCAATGGTCATTAACCTTTTTTATATTTGTTTCACTTGGCTATGAATGCTTAACAACTTTGTAAAGCCTCCTCCATTTCCCTTTAGGTTTTTGTATTTTTTTTTCCAGATAAATTCTGAATTTTGTTTTATACTACTCAGCAAGTTGTGAATTTAAATTAATGATGGCTTTTTTTAATCTCTTGATTTCTTTTTTTTTTTTTCCCCCTTCCTGCTTCTCTTCTGATTTAAAATGAAATCCAGGCTGGACAATCTGGCTGTTTGGTTGTTTTCCCAAATGATCTGTAACCTGCAGGCCTTTCATGATTTCTTCTTTGGTTTATAAAGACCAGATTCAGAATTGACCTTAACCTGTTGGCAGCTGTTAGTCCTAAACAGGTTTAGGGATATCTAGAAATAAATTACATAGAAATAGAAAAATGTTGACAGAAAAATGTTGCCTTCTGATACTTCCATTGAAGTTTGCTAGATGTGTGAATGTATGTATCATTCTCCCTTGTAGTTTCCTAGAGAGTACATCCCTTTAAGGGGCCTGTTCACTAAGCTGTGGTGCACAAATAACAAACAATTTTCCAACTCTTTCCTAGAGGAACACCTATCCAGTCAGATTTTCACGATTTCCACAATGAATATGCATGAGATGCATGCAGTGGAAACCCCATGTATGCAAATCTCTCTCGTGCATATTCATTATGGATATCCTGAAAACTTGATTGGTCAGATGTGCCTCCAGGAGAGGGTTGGGGAACACTGCACAAAAGTGTGCTACTCTGATAATGTGACTAGGCCCCTTTCACTATAATGTAAGCTGTGTTAAATCGACCATTAATACTTCACAATTTTGGCAGCTGGGTGGTGCCCCTGCCGTCAGGGGCCCGCAGCGGGCCACACTCAATCCTACTCTAGCCTCCATTTTGAAAGCCGCATGACGCAGCAAGGGCTATCCTATGTAAACCTCCCTCATGGTTTGCTTGGTGCCTCATCTTCAAGCTACCTCTGCTCCATGTGTTGGCCATCCTTGTGACAAGCTTACAAGCTTTTGTTCCTATATAGCCTATTAGAGGCCTTGCCTTGCGTTTGTTCCCAGTGTGGTCTGTTTAGGTCTTCTGTCTTGTTCTTGTTTGGTTGTCTGCTTCCTGTTCTTGTAGGTCTCCCAGTGACCCTCCTGTCTCTGTTCCCTGTCTTGCCCTTGTCGGTCTAGGTTTTCTGGAGGCCTATCTAACATGTCTGTACCCTACCTTGCACCCTTGTTCCAGTTCCACTCTTGTTTTACCTTGTTCTAGCCTTGCCTCTCCACCCTGCCTTGTTTCCCCGTCCTGCTTTGCCCTGGCTTCCTTGTCAGCTTTCTTCAGACTGATTGGCTGTTGCTGACCCGAACTGACTCTGCCCTTTCTGTGCCATTTCTCTTCCTGCCTGGACTCCGACTCTGCTTGTACACTACCTGCCCTGACCATGGCCTCCCTTATCCCTGCCAGAGAAGTCCTGCCGGCCACAGAACCTGCAGGCTAAATCCAGTTGGGGGGGAAGTGGTCGGCCAGGCAGAAGACCCTGCCCTGTTCTGCTGTGGAGTCCTGTACCGCTCCTGCTGGGGGAATACCTTGCACCATTCTGCCAGCTGGGAAAACATTCATTATAGTGGCTGATTTTTGGCATGTCTTAGTTAATCGGGCTGTTTGCACCCCAAGAATTAATATTAGCTTTGCCAGCTGCTTTGTCACACTGACCTATATGATAACTCCCCCCTCCCCCTTCAACTATGTCCTACCATGTCTTTCCTAGTTTGGTGAGTGTCAGTCCTGTCCCTTCAAAATATTTCATTCTTGGATTTCTGCACACCAAACACGTGCATGATTTAATTTCAAAAGTGCAAAAGCATATTGTTTTTTTTAAATTTTTATTTGTTTATCCATTTCTGGATGAAGTCCCCCGTTACAGTTGCTTGTCCTCCTATTACTGCAGACTCTTTCACTTAATTAGTAAGAAGAAAATGGCGACACAGGCTTATTTAATAGATAGCCAATGACCACACAAGAAGTCTTTCTCTTCAGCCCAGAAGCTTTCTCCTGTTTCTTTGGGCTTCCAGCTAATTTGAACCCAGAGCTGGGATCCTGGTGCCATGAGCCTTCATTCATAATTACCCAAGTGGTTTCCCCTTATTTTATGCCCCAATGAAGCTAAGTTGATTATTGCAGTAACTGTCCTTCAGCCAGGGGCCATGCACCAGGGCTCCTTTTGGGATTTGGCCACTAGATGTCACCCTTGAGTGATGATCACGACACCCTCCTTCCCTCTCTGGGAGCTGTTCACCGCCTCTGCAGCAATCCCCACTCACAGCCAACTTAGGGACTGGAAGACCTGAGCCGGGAAAAGAACCAAGTCCTTTCATATGGACTTCTTTGTCACACTGACAAAGAAAAAAAAAGAAGCAGGAGTCCATATGAAAGAACAAAGTCCTTTCATATGGACTCCTGCTTCTTTTGTTCTATTAAAGTTGCTTTTAATCACCTGTTGTCTTAAGTTTTAGTTATGCTACCTTTCTACTCTGCTCTCGTGCGACCCCATTCCCCAGTTGTCAATCCCTGTTAACATGTAATTTCTATCTGCTGTTCAAATGTAAACTGGTATGATGTCCCCACTAATACCGGTAAATAAAAGTTTTGAAATAAAATACATAAATAAATATGGCAAGGCACGCTGCTGTCACTGAGCCACAGGGCTGGCCAAAATGAGAAATCTTTCAATGGCGTTTTGTAGCTTTGTTTATAGAAGAAAGGGCACTGGAGGTAAACTCCTTATCTTAGGTTGATAAGTTATGCACAGTGGAGGTTTGTGTAATCAGAAACTGACCCATTTTAAAAGGTAATTTTGGGATTAGGTCCAGGTGAATTTTATCTGAGAATACAGTGAAAATAAGTGATATGCTTTAATGACAGCTGTACTAAATGTTAGGCATCCCAGTGCTCATAGTTCCACATGTATCACTCCGCTTCCACAAATGCGTGCTCAGAAAAAAAGTTTACACTGAAAGCAGGTTGCTTTGCCTTCACTCTGGAGGAGAATAATTAACAAGAATCAGCAAGTTCACAGGAGTAACTGAATCCTTCTATGCCTATTTAGTTGTGTTATTTGAGAGTATTCATATTAAGCTTATTCTTTCTCGAGCAATTATATAGTATGAAAAAAAAATAGGAACACGTGTACGCGTGTATACCAGCGTATGCCAAAGGATGCAGCCGTATTATAACAAATAGGCACTACGCTTGCACATGTGTGCAGAATTTTATATGGACACGCGCATGTGTGCTCAAAAGCTATTTCTAGTTTTCTACAGCGTAAGTGGGGGGAGTTTAGTAGACATGCGTGCTGACACGATTACCAGTTTCCCCTCATTCATTCCCAGGTCACTCAGGAAAGGGATAGGACTTCCTAACCCCCTCCCCCCTCCCCCCCAAGTTAAATAGCCTCCCTTTTACCCTGTTAGCACCAACCCTTAACGCTGCTGAGTAGCCTAGAATTTTTTATTTTATTACTTACATACCACCATAGCAGTAGTAAAGTTACGTGTCAGGCGTCCCCAGCGTGCGCTTCTATGCATACATACTTACACACACGTTTCATGTTGGCCCTGGAACGCCCATATCCTGTTAGGTAAAACAATATCTCACTGGGTGAAAATTGCACGTTATTCCCAATTTAAGTAAATAGCACTTGAAGTAATGGCAATATCCATACAAATACAAAACTTGTTGTTTTTTACAAAACAATGTACAAATTTTATTATTACAGCAGCTTAAAACATATATAAATACAATACTATCCCATGCGCACCTCATTCATACATTAAAAATAAAACACATCAAGGCTATACTTCACTATATAACACAATTACAATCAAAGTACAACAAATATCTCAAATTCTACATTATTCCCACATTCCTGAAATTACCTTAGGTTAATACATATATATGCAGACCTTTGACATATACCTATATATCATAAATTATACATTTTTTCCCTTACTTTTAGGATTACTCTCAATATAATGCATATATTATGGATATCACAATATGTCACATGACCAAAGCAGTTCTTATCAACTAATTAATGGTAATCTATAATTACCTCAAACATCTCAAAACAAAGTATGTCGTATCAACAACCGATATCCCTTATTTCTCAACAATCAGTATTCCCCATTTCTCACTTCAACAATCGATCTTCCACATCCATCATATACTCAAACTTCCCCGGAGTTTCACTTTAACATCCAGTATTCCCTAATCCTCATATCAACAATCAATCTTCCCCATCTTTGACATTCTTGAACAAACTTCCCCTACAAGGGACCCTCGTTTTGCCCCATCAGGCTTCTTCAAGGGGATGAGTAACCTATAATAGAAGTGATACAAAAATCACTACAAACCTAAAACATCACAACTACAAACATATGTATAATAAATGTATAATACTTTTTTTTTTTAATTTCTTAAAAATGTTATTACACATGTAGAGCTCCATTGGGATTCCTACTATAGGGGTTATGGCCTAATGCTGAGGTCAGAGCAGTGTAGAGAAATGTACCAACTTTGCCACAGCACCCCCACTAGAAGCTGCTACACTGCTTGCATATAAAAACAAGTGACCCCCTAGTATCTGTGTGGATTTTTAATTTGGATTTTGTTGCGTTCGGCTGCCCCCACAAATCGCTGTCCTTACTACCACAGCTGGGACACTATTCCTTCCTTAGGTGTCTTCACGGGAGGTCGCCACCAGTGACTCTCTCACAGCAGGATGCCACCATGCTGACACTGCCAGATGTAAAGGACCCATGGTGGGAAAGCCCCCGTGACACCCTCTGATGTCATCAGAATTTTCAGGCGTTACACATGTAAGTGTAGGTATTACTATCGTAGCAATTTTCAATAGCCATTAACCCGCGCTAAGTGCATTTAACGTGAATAAAACCTATTGAAATTCATAGCGGTTTTCAAAGGCCCACTTACACAGGTAAAGTGCATCTGCACATGTAAAATGCAGTTTTAAGCATGTAAATCCTTTTGAAAATTGGGCTTGATCCGTTCACTCCAGGGCTTTGAGACTGAGTGATCTGGGAAGGAGACGTAGCCCCGATAGTGACTGTGTGCCCTGTGGATTCCTGGAAGGGACTCCAGTGTGGGGGTTACATACAGATTTAATAAAATGACCAAATGTAAAAGAGAGAGGTGCTCCAAAGGCAGGTCTGAGAATTTGTGCAGTGCTGCCCCAGGAAAGCTCTTGTAGCCGATATTGAAGGCACTTCACCATCCTACATTAACACCATTACAGATCTGTCATTTTTTTTTCTTCTGAGGTGCTGCAGTAGAAATGAATGTAATTTTCAATCTGTCAGCATGCAGGTGAGGTGCTTTCAAAAGAAAAGTACTTCAGCTTCCTAGAAGAAGAAAATGGAATGGAAGCTTCAAAAGGATGTTGCATCCTGAGACCCTTGCCCGTGCTGACAGGTATCTGATTATACCTCTTGCTTCCTTTTCACGTTCTGCTTGGAAGAAATGTTTTGTGTTTAAAAAAAAAACAAACCCCCACAGAATATAACTGCAAGTCAGATGAAAGGAAAATGAAATCTTTGAATTCAAATCTTTTTGTTAGATGTTGATGATCTGTGTATTTTTATTTACAAGCTTTGTTTTTGAAAGAATTTTCAAATTCAGTGTCTGGCGAAGTTGATTTGAAGCTAGGACCCGTCACTGTGTTACTGGGGGAATTTGTTTCATGGTCAGTAATTTTTGTAATGACCTGCATAAGTTAGCCGGCAAGTGCGCAAAGAAGTTAAATTGATTTTCAAAGCGGATTTGTGCATGTGAGTCCACTTTGAAAATGATCTCACCAAATTTACCTGCACACAATTGCACCCGCTGTTATGTGTGCGGAAAATTCACAGGTATGCTTTTGAAAATGCACAAATAGGCAGCCTCACCCCAGGAGTACCTCTGCTCAGGCAAGGTAAACTTGTGTGTGTACAGGACATACGAGTGTAAATGTTACCCGCATAATGGGTGATCAATTTTTAAAGCGGCATTTTCCCTCTCTGTTGCTCTTATGTGGTTAGTAGGCAAATGAGGCAGGGAAAAGCCACTTTTTAAAATTTTTTTTTATAAAGAGGCCTGCAACAACTAGAATAAGATTATTTTTTCATAAATGGGCCAAGATAACTTTATACTGATATCTTTCCAGGGTTGTTCTGTGTTCTATGGCAGAAGAGAGGTAATGAAAGGGTGGGTGGGAGGAGAGACAGACATTAGGGAATCAGAAGTGTAAGATTGACAAGGCAAGGAACATGCAGGAATAGGAAAGGGTGGCTGGAGTAGGGACAGGTGTAAAAGAATCATGAGAAGGGGCACTAGGGAGAATGATGTGAAACGGGAGATGAAGGATGAGAAGAAAATGACCAAAATCTCACCTGCTGGTGACTGTGATCCTTCCAAGCCACTGATGTGGCCAGTGGGACTGTAAGAGAAAGTCGTGGTGACTGACACAGCTGGACGGTGAAAGATATACAGAAACATTCAGCCATCCCAGTGAAGCCTGTCCAGCTGAATACAATATAGAAAAGGAGAGGAATGAAGAAATAAATGGTGCTAGGAAAGAGAGGGAGGAGACGAAACCATGCTGGTTAGCATCTAAAACTGAACCGAAGAGAGCAGAAGGGTGAATAAGGAGACAGATGCTGGTGGGGATTAAGGGGAACTAGGTTCCTGGTAGTGATCTCTGCTTTTGAGAAGGGGGTAAAAGGAAGAGGAGAGGGAAAAAATGTGTAGGGGAGAGAAGAGTGAGAGTATAAACAGGCTGATACAGTAAAGTGCGCTCAGCTGAGCGGTTGGACGCGCGTCCACTACCCCTTATACAATGCACGTCCAAAACGTGCGTCCAACCCCCCCCACCCCAAAACTAATACTGCTCATCACATGCAAATGCATGTTAATGAGGCTATTATTCACCTGGGATACAGAAAAAAAATGTATGCCCAATCCACAAATTAACGGGCAGGCGTTAATTTCTAAGCAGCCTGAAAAAGTGTACAGGAAAGCAGAAAATACGGCTTTTCTGTACAACCTCCGATAATATCGTGGCGATATTAAGTTGGAGGAGCCAAAAGTTTCAAAATTTGTTTTTAGAAAAAATGTAAAAAAAAAGTGTGCCATCAGATTAGGAAAACATACGCTCAATTTTATGAGCGTCCATTTTCCTAACCCGTGGCT
The DNA here is from genome assembly GCF_901001135.1 of Rhinatrema bivittatum. Classification (NCBI taxonomy): domain Eukaryota; kingdom Metazoa; phylum Chordata; class Amphibia; order Gymnophiona; family Rhinatrematidae; genus Rhinatrema; species Rhinatrema bivittatum. Next base: position 289,419,070 of record NC_042616.1, read on the forward strand.
ATACGCAGGTTAGGAAAACGGGCGCTTGTAAAATTGAGCATCTGTTTTCTAAACCTGTTGACAGTCACCTCTCCTGGGTTTCTGCTGTTAAGGAGGCGCTAGTAGCACGCTATTGTCCCTTGCGCCTCCTTTTTAGCGCGACCCTCATTTAAATATAGCATCGCGTATCCAAGAGAGGTGGCTGGGCGCGCACTAGCATTTTCCCATGCTCTTTATTGTATTGGCCTGAAAGTTTTTAGCCTGTCCTCCAGGAGAAGCAGTCAAGGTAGCAGGGATGTGATGGCACGGCAAGAGAAGGGTCTGAGCAGGGATTAGGGAAGACACAATGAAGCCAGAGTTCAGAGGGTGTGGACAAACTAGAAAAAATTTGGAAGGGTAGAAACACAAAAAAAAATGAGAATAAAGATATAGGAAAATTAGAACCATACTAATGTAAAGGCCAATCAAAAAATGACCCAAAGGCATTTACACATGTGCGGTCACTCTCCTGACCTCCCCTCAATCCCGGGAGCGCACTTTCTCATGTGTGCTTGCTTTTACCCACACAGAAGCCTTACAGTGTCCATTATCTCATTTTATGCACATAAATATAATTTGCCACATTTGACGGTAACTTTCAAACCGGCGTGTATGCGGCCATTTTATAATATACGTGCACATGTTGTAAAATAGCCCGGCCGCACGTGCGTTGATATGTGCACACATCCCACTTCTACCACGTAAATTCCCAGTTTTCCAGGTTGAGAGAAGTCCTCCAACCCCTCCTCCCCCTTGGTTTGATAGCCTTCGCTCCCCACCCCACCACAGGGAGCCTTCATTCCCCACAGATCTTCCTAATTTTCTTTACATTTTAACTTACACGGCATCCGTAGCAGAAGTAAAGTTACGCGGCAGGGGGCCTCTGCACGTGCCAGGTCGTGTCAGTGCACGTCTCTGGTTCACGCCCCACCCAGAACTTGCCTACACCCTGCCCCTTTTTTTTCTTTCTTTTTTTTTTTAACGTTCGAGAGACGTATCTCGGTGGCTTTTAAAATCCACTCGGCGCACGCAAACCCAACTTCTTTGCTCATCCCCTAATTAATATGTACATCGGACTTTTAAAATTCACCTCTTTGTATATTGGGGACTTTCAGTCGAGCTCCAGAAACCATCTGCACTAATATTGTTTTCATTTCCTTAGAGTCTACTCTTGCTATCCCACCAAAAATTGTCCCTTAAAAATCTTAATTGCATGTGAAATTAGAAGAAAAACGATTTTCTCACAGGACACATGAGTTGTGTTCTATGCGTTTCACATGGGTAAAAATAAATATGTATATATATAGTGTAGAGAGACAGGGTAACCAAAGTGATGAAGGGAATAAGTAGTGAAAAAAAGAATAAATAGATGTGTGTATTTATTTAGACATTCTATATACCGTCATTCCATTTAAAGATCATAACAGTTTACAAAAATAACATTCATCGCTGTACATCAGCATGTAATGACGGGTTACAGGGTTAGTATTCATGTGTAGAGACAAAAAGGAGATTACTGAGGCAGAGAAAATCCAAAGAAATCTGAACAGAAAAAAAAGATTATAAATTTTAATTTTATTTTTAATTGAGTTGGAAGTTAGTGTTGAGTAATTTTGGTTCATGTTTTGGCTCATAGTCAGGTGAAACCACTTGGCTTGATTCTGACTTGCCTGACTTAAAATTGTTTGTACGCTTGAGGCCTCATTTTACTGCTCAAGAGACCAATGTTTTTCTATTATATGCCGTTGACTGAATATGGTAGTTTATATTTTTTCGCAATGTCTTTCAACAAATTCTAGAAATGGAAATTTGATTTATAATTGACTATTATCTGCTGTATAAAATATTGACTTTGCTGTTCATCTTTAAGCAATTTGACTGGTTATTGATTCTGCTGATCTTTGGTAATTTATAATCTAGTGTGCACTAACGACAGTCTATTACAAATATAAAGAGAATCACCACATATTTTTGTTAAGTATTACACTAAATTGACATTGCAGTTCCCTGCTACAGGAGGCTATAATTTTTGAAATGGCATCTATTTTCAAAATAGCTTTTTAATGATACTGAGTCATGTATTAGGATTGTTATACTACTGTATTTCTGTGTGTTTTATGTTGATGTATTTGGATTCTGTAAACTATTTTGTGGTGTGTGTTCACAGAAGGACATACTGTATTGACAGGGCTAGAAAAATATTATGAGCCAGGTTAATTGGGTCCCTAAAATACAGGAGAGCAAAGAAAAAAAAAATTAAAAAAAAAAAAGCCAAGAAAAATATGAGAAAAATGAGAGAAAAAAAAAGAAACATTGTCCCTGACTCCTAAAAAATTGTTTGACTTCTGCCTTAAGATTTTTTTCTAAATTTATTTCTACCTGTGTGCATTGAGATAGAGGGTACTTGTGCACCATATTTTGCAAGGCTGCCCTAACATCAGAATGGCATTGCCTCCTCATTTATGGTTATTTTCTGCACTGTAGGTGCAGCCTCCTAAAGGAGGCAGGCTTACAGCACATTCAAAATTGCCCTGCTACCCTGAAGAAGAGAATAAAATACATAGGCATTGGAATGGTGTGGGCCACTCTGGCCTGAAGCCCGAGCAACTTTTTTCTCCTGTGTTCCTACCCACACCATCTGGATCTGCTGATGCTAGCACTATGTAATTCTCTGTGAGGTAACTGCAATTTCCATTTACAGTAGCACTTAATGAAAATGTGTGGTGAGTTTGAGCTGAATGGATGCCTGTCCTTTCATGCTGATCTAGTGAGGCCGAGAATGCTAGATTAGCATTAAGAGCACAGGCGCTTGTGCGTCTCAAGCTTCAGAGGGACAGTGCTCTCATCGGCTGATCAGCTGTTCTAGATGGTGCAGAGGAGCCAAGGTTTGGGGCTTGCTGGGGAGGGCCTGGAGGCAGGCAGCCTGGCTTGCTTGAGCTGGAAGGGGGCTGTGCTAGTTGGCATGCTGACTGAGGGAAGAGCAGGCTTGCAAGCTGATGGGGACCGAAGAAGGGGCAATTTTTATGTGTGTATGTGAGAGCGAGGGGTATTCAGGATTGGGGAATGAAAGAGATGGGGATAAGAGAAGAAGCAGCACAAGAGTACGGGTAGGGATGCCTAACTCCCTTCCCCCAGTCTGGATTTCCCTTTTATCCTGGTCCCCAGATGCTAAATTATTTTCCATCTTCCATGTACGTCTTTTTCCTCTCCCAGTTCCTGTTGTGAGTACTTTTTTCATGGGGTAATAATAGAAGTAAAACTACCCTACTCAAACACTCAAAGGTGGCCCCTTGTCTACTACAGAGAGTTTGCTAAGAAAAGGGGGTTACACTCAGTTCAATAAGAGATTAATCGCTTTTTAAAGTTTGGGACCTTCCTGACAATAATATATAAATATCTACCCAATGTTAGCGCAACACGATCCATACTACTAAATCATTGAGTGAATAAAGCGGAATGTAAATTTCAACCTTATAGTGATAATTAAAGAGGGTGTCACATAAACATGTAGACTTGTGCTATCGATTTATTTTGAAATTGCGCTATAGCGTGAAAGTATAGCCATCCACCAGACAGTCATTCTCATAATCCTTATCAGAAAAGTTCTAAAAATGTACTTGTTGGTGTTTAAAAAGTGGTCATTCGACACACTGCAGGAAATAACCCAATAAACTGGCCTAGTCTACATCCAAAACAGCAGCATCGGGATTGTCATTCATTGTACAACAGTTTGTCTTTTTACAGCTGCATTTTGAAGCTGTTCATTTTTGGGTAAAGAATAAGGCACTGGGCCAGAGCAATCACAAAGTTAAGCCTTTTTTTTTTTTCTTTTTGGATAGTTTCTCTAGTTTGTCAAATGACTTCATTTTTAGAACTTTTCTGATGAAGATTAAAACTGATTCTTTTTGGAGAGTGATTATACTTTCGTGCTATAGCTCTGTTTCAAACTGTTAGTGCAAGTCCTTGTATGTGTATATAATGCCGTCTCTAAGAATAGCACTATCCCACTCATGATTTACTTCCCACTTCAATTAGTGATAACAAAATATTAGTAAAAATTTAGAAACCCTGCACGCAACATAAGGAGCTTGTGGACTGGTAGCAGAGTTAAATATAGCTACAGTGTTCAATCAAACCTCTGCTGAGTAGCTTTAAGCATTTCTACAGCTATGTGCCACGTGACTGTAGATATGGAGGGTTCCAGCTTGTCATCTTTTGTGGAATAAATGACACATGGGCCTTGCAGTGAATTGCGAGTAGGCTTATGTCGGCTGTATCGCTCTCCCTGTGGACTTCCCAATTGTGCAGAATGGTGACAGATATTTTCCTTCCTTTAATGCATTGCTCCACATCCTTTTGCTTACTTGTATTGACTCTGACCTTTAGCAGTACATTGCTTTCGTTGGATGTGCTCTTATAATCCTCTTCTGCTTCTCACGTCTTCTCAAGAGACTTCAGCCACACATAGAACAATGTGCTCCGGTGGGATTGGTCCCCAATATCCTTTTTTTTTTTTTTTTTTTTCTCGTATTTTTAATTGGTATGAAAGGGAACAGAGCTCTATGTAATGGGACTGCAACCTTGCTTCAAGCAGCGCCTTGTAAATAATGATTGATGTCTGGTATTGAGACTTACTGCACCGCAGGATCTCATTTCCTTAATTGAGCGCATTTCCACAAACTTCTCCTAGTAACATGCTGGGTTTTAGAAAGTAAATATTTTAGCTATCTCTCTAGCAAGAACCTTGTGTTTTCTCTTAGTATTAATAATCCTGAATGTTAACAGCTCAGTAAATGTTTACTGTGATTTGAATTACTACTGGAGGATCTTTATTTCCTGAAGTAATTTTGTCGCATTTTCTAACTATGGGGAAAAGATTCCTATCAACCTTGCCAACTCAAAATGTCAATGAGGTTACGCTGCTACCCACAACTTTGTGGGTGTATGATGTTTGAGTGTGGCTGGATACATTCTCAGAAAGAGAAACTAATAATAAAATTAGGTCTTTTTTTTTTTCCTCCTATTTCTTCATCAGCACTGTTCTGACCCTGATTAACCACTCATGGAGCCAAGCGCTCCCACAGGAGGTTAGAGAGCAGCTGGATATGTGGCACTCGGGAGAAAAAATTAACTTTGCTTACAACAAAAGTTGCCTTTCTTTGCGTAGGATACTGTAAAATACAGTATCCTAAGGTATTATACTATGCAGAATAGGCAGAGTGTGAAGTAAAAGCTGGTAAGTGCCTCTCCCACTGCTGGTACTACCACTGCATTGCAAGTGGGCTGTAGAGGTCATGAAGAAGAATTGCTTCTCTCAAGTGAAGCCAGCCCCCTCTCCACAGTCATAAAGGCAGGTGACACTATTAAAAGTTCATAAAGATGGTGAATTGGACATCAATGGAAGGAGATAATGCAACGATCCACTTCACATGGGGCTCCCAAGGATTTGCATTTATTTGACAAAGACATGAAGCGGTCCATATTCAAAAGCAAAAAAAATCATTTTCAGAAACTTATCCAGCTAAATTCTAGCCAGGTAAATTGGGGCTAGGTAGAGGGTAGGGCATTCCGAGGGCAGGCAGACATTCTGTGGGGGAACAGAGGTAGCTGGCTAAGTTATCTGGCTAACTTTGATATTCAGAGGTGTGTACAGAGATATGTATTACAGGGTCTTTGTGACTCCCATTGCGCTCTCCTGACTCTTCTGTCATCCTCTGACTTAATGCAAAAGGGAAATCCTAATGGAGTTTACTACTTCTGTCAATGGCAGCAAGAATGTATGTGTGTGTGTGCGTGCACAGATCCCCTGTGCTGCACTAGGATCCTCTCACTTTCACCTATAATTCTCTGCCAAATTTCTTCAGGTTCTCTGGAAATTTTTTTTCTGAACTTTTTCTACACACCTTACTGGACTGGCTCACTCTTAGCCTTATTCAAGTGGTGAAAAGGATCATTTCATTCTCTATATGAAAATAATGGTTTACCTTGTGTAAAGATTAAGGGTCTTACACAAGTGCTCCTATTCCCACCTCTTTCTGTGGTCTGTTGTTTTTTTGTTTTTTTTTTCTGTTATTAACCAATAGGTAACAGGAAGAGGAAGCAGTGTGTTGTGGGCTGTAAATTAATGCTTAACACTAGCAGCTGAAAGAGAAAAATATGTATTCAAGGAAATGGGATATCTCGAGAGTGCAATTACCAGTAAGAACAATTCAGGAACAGTGAGAATATTAGTGATACAATAGGTTAAATAGATCACCATCTCTAATTTGTACACCAATGAGTTAGTTACTTAGTAAACATAACACTTTCCTTATTGGTTGGCATTATGATTTTATCTCATATACACTAATAAGATTGAATTCTTGTTCTTGTAAGTCATGTGATTTCTTGTAAATTGAACCCAGGAGCCACACCAAAACTCAGGGCTGACCCTTACCATACTTTTTGACCTTTTACATACTTTAAGGCATTTCAGCAGTTTTGGCTAGTTTTACAAGTCTAATCAGTGCAATATGCACTGTCAACATGCATGATGAGTCTAAAGCTAAGTTGGGATGCAGACACTCACCTTTGGTATATTTCAGCATTCCTAAATACTTTTTCTAAACTGAACTTGCAGCACTAGTCTTCCCCAAGCATTCCTCTAGCAAAAATGTGATACAGTATATGACTTGTTTTTAACTTGCATCTCTGCCTCTTCACTCCTCTGAGTTATACCTTTTGCTGGCGTATTTTTTTTTTTTAAGAGCTGTGTGGAGTACCCTTACAATCCTCCCCCCTTTGTCAAATTTAGTGTGACAGCATAATGCATCACTTAGCTCCAAAACCACTGACCTCCACGCCATGTTGCAGATTGGTCCCATGCAAGCCTGGCCTATGGAGCAATAGGTAGGCTAGAACTCTTACCTGTCATAGAGGCTGCTTCTGTAAATAAGATGAAACCTTGTATCTGCTTGAGGCCTATTTGTACAATGTTTCTTTTTCAGGGGTAGTTGGATTTTCAGAAGGCGTTTGACAAAGATTTTCAGAAGGCGTAGAAGCCTCATGAGAGGCTTCTATGAAAACTAAAAAGTCATGGGATAGGAGGCGATGTCCTTTCGTGGATTACAAACTGGTTAAAAGACAGGAAACAGAGCAGGACTAAATGGTCAATTTTCTCAGTGGAAAAGGGTAAACAGTGGAGTGCCTCAGGGATCTGTACTTGGACCGGTGCTTTTCAATATATATATCAATGATCTGGAAAGGAAATAAGACAAGTGAGGTTATCAAATTTGCGGATGATACAAAATTATTCAGAGTAGTTAAATCACAAGCAGACTGTGATACATTACAGAAGGACCTTGCAAGACTGGAAGATTGGGCATCCAAATGGCAGATGAAATTTAATGTGGACAAGTGCAAGGTGTTGCATATAGGGAAAAATAACCCTTGCTGTAGTTACACGGTGTTAGGTTCCATATTAGGAGCTACCACCCAAGAAAGAAATCTAGGCGTCATAGTAGATAATACCTTGAAATCGTTGGCTCAGTGTGCTGCAACATTCAAAAAAGCAAATAGAATGTTAGGAATTATTAGGAAGGGAATGGTTAATAGAACGGAAAATGTCATAATGCCTCTATATCGCTCCATGGTGAGACCACACCTTGAATACTGTGTACAATTCTGGTCGCCGTATCTCAAAAAAGATATAGTTGCAATGGAGAAGGTACAGAGAAGGGCAACCAAAATGATAAAAGGGATGGAACAGCTCTCCTATGAGGAAAGGCTGAAGAGATTAGGGCTTTTCAGCTTGGAGAAGAGACGGCTGAGGGGGGATATAATAGAGGACTTTAAAATCATGAAAGGTCTTGAACGAATAGATGTGAATCGGTTATTTACACTTTCGAATAATAGAAGGACTAGGGGGCATACCATGAAGTTAGCAAGTAGCACATTTAAGACTAATCGGAGAAAATTCTTTTTCACTCAACGCATAATAAAGCTCTGGAATTTGTTGCCAGAGGATGTAGTTAGTGCAGTTAGTATAGCTGGGTTCAAAAAAGGTTTGGATAAGTTCTTGGAAGAGAAGTCCATTAACTGCTATTAATCAAGTTTACTTAGGGAATAGCCATTGCTATTAATTGCATCAGTAGCATGGGATCTTCTAGGTGTTTGGGTAATTGCCAGGTTCTTGTGGCCTGGTTTGGCCTCTGTTGGAAACAGGATGCTGGGCTTGATGGACCCTTGGTCTGACCCAGCATGGCAATTTCTTATGTTCTTAAAATATAACTTTGTTGGACAGATGTCAGCAGAGGGGCATTCACAAGTTGGTATCAGACAGAGGGGAAATCGTCATTGCAGAAATTAATTTTGAGGTGGACTTATGGCAGCTTGATTACATATTGGCAGTCAAGCCATAAAACAATAAAAAGAGATCAAAATAATTGCAGTAAGAACAGTTATGTACATTTAGTTTCTTTTCCAAACCTCTAAATCAGTTTGGCCGCCAATACTTAGAAAGTCTCAGAAGTTCTAGTGTTTCTGTAATTAGATAAGCTGCAGCTTGTTGAAAGAATAGAAAACATTTGGGAAAAAAATAATATAATGGCTTTGATTGATATTTATTTATTTATTGAGTTTTATATACACTCATTCAGAAAAGCCATCACAACGGTTTACAAAAGCTCAAAATGCAAGATTTTTAACAATTGGGATAAAAGGAAGTATATTAAACAAAGGAGAGATACTCAGTTGCAAAGATATTAACTGGCATTTGCACTAAGGGGTGCACAAAGGGGAGTGTTATGAATTACTATCATTATGGAAATAATTTGACCAATTCCATATTTTGGACATCTAGCACTATTAGTCTATATCACAATACTTTTAGTATATTAATGTAATGACCTACTGGGGCTCATTATGAATATTGCCCTGGGTAACTCCTTTAGCTGGGAAAGACAGGTATCTCATGGTTCAGATACAGGATGGAGGCAGTTCAGAGAAGGGTGACCAAAATGATGGGGGGGGTCTCCATCAAATGACTTATGAGGAGAGGTTGAAGGACCTAAATATGTAGATCCTGGAGGAGAGAAGATGCAGGGGAGCTATGATACAGACCTTCAGATATCTGAAAGGTTTTAATGATGCACATCAACAAACATTCTCCGTTGGAAAGAAATGAGTAGAACTAGGGGACCCGAAATGAAACTCTAGGGAGGACGACTCAGAGCCAATGCTGGGAAGTATTTCTTCATGGAGAGGGTGGTGGATGCCTGGAATGCCCTTCCGGAGGAGGTGGTGAACACAAAAACAGTGAAGGAATTCAAAAGGGCATGGGATAAACACTGTGGATCCCTAAAGGCTAGAGGATGGGAATGAAGAAAAAAGTGCATGGGGGTAACTTGCTGGTGCAGCGGTTACTACCCTTAACCAATAAGTCTGATACTTTTGATGCAACTCCAATATTGCTCTCTGCTTCAATGGCAAGAGATAATGGGGAATTTGACTCAGACAGCAATAAACAAGGGCCCTGACTTTTACAGTCTGAGAAACTAAGTATGGGGGTAACCTGTGGGCTTGCTGGGCAGACTGGATGGACAGTTTGGCCTTTTTCTGCCGTCATTTCTATGTTTCTGTGTTTCTTTGTTAGTAATTAGGGGAGGTACCATTCAGTACAGCCCCTGAGGGTGCTGAGATGGAGATGGCCATCTCGTGGAGGTTATTTAAGCAGCTCTCTACTGAGTCTGGAGGCAATTCCTTTGAGTTGTGAGTTGGGTGGCAGTATAGAAGCACTTTTCCCGGCTTTGGATTTTGGGCTTATCTCAATCAAGCCCTGCCTTGTGATCCTGGTGGGCAAGGTCAGGGAAACTTTCTCTCCCAGAACACTAACTGGCGGGTTGAGTTGGCTTCTAGGGTTGTTTTTTCAAGTTTTTGACAATGTTTGTAGTAAGAAGTCTTGAGAGACTCTTGGGTGTCACTTGGGTATAGGACACGGAGAACCCTGTCCCTGGGGGGTGCCCAGAATAAGGAATAACATCCCCTCTGCAGCCTCCTGTGGGGACCAGAGGCATGGAGGTGACCTGATGCAAGGACATTCTGGTTTTGGATTCCTTTTTGGGCGGAGAGGATTTTTGGTAAAGAGAGGCAGGAAAATGGTTTGCTGCCCCGATCCAGAGCTGCGAGTTCCTGAAAGGATCCCTTCTAGAGAGAGAGGAAAAAAGCATATTCTAACCATTAGTATCATCTGGAAAACTATCGAGAGCATCCATTTGGAGTTGTCACCCCTGGGGAGAGAGGAATTTGAGATTCTCTCAGGCCGATACAGTACAATACAGTCCCGATGCTGTAAGGGGTAATAGTCAAAAGCGCACTGCCAACCCCCCGAAAACTAATAGCACTCATCACATGCAAATGCATGTTGATGAGCCTATTAGTCACCCGGGGATACTGAAAGTAAAATGTGTGGCCCAAGGACAGGCGTTAAAGTCTAAGCAACTTTGAAAAGTATACAGAAAAGCAGAAAATACTGCTTTTCTGTGCACCCTCCAACTTAATATCCTAGCGATATTAAGTCAGAGGAACCAAAAATTAAAAAAAAAAATTAAAATTAAAAACAGCAAATAAAAACATCTGCCTGCTGGTCAGCGGGCTAGAAAAACAGACATTCAAATTTACTGGGTCAGTTTTCCTAACCCGTGGCTGTCAACAGGTTCGAAAACAGATGCCAGTAAAATTGAGCGTCTGTCGTTTTGACCCACTGACAGCCACATCTACTGCTAATAAGGAGGAACTAGGGATGAGCTATTGTCCCTAGCATTTCCTTATTAGCATGACACCTCATTTAAATAGAGAATTGCGTGCCTAGGAGAGGTGCTTGGGTGCGCGTCGGGAGAGCAGGCGCACAACATGGAGCCCTGGCTCACCTGCACTTTTTACAGTATTGGCCTATGTGTGCAGAAACTATTTCACCAATTTTTACCAATTCTGGAGGGTTTTTTCTGTCCAAACAAAGATACCCTACCCATCTGGAAACCTCATTTTAATCCAGGCTCTGGAAGGTGAGTGTTTTTTCCCAGCCCTGGAAAAAAAAGAGAGAGAAACAAGTACTGTAAACATTAGAGATCATTTGCGATGCTGAGGACTGTTAACTATGCCATATACTCCTTCAAATTCACCATCAGTAAAATATTTATTTATGGACACTCAAACAGAATCTCCGGTGTTTTATTGGTACTTGCACCTTTCATAGTGGGAAAGAAAGTATACCTCTCCCAGGAAAAGATTTGCAAAGGCACCCCTGACACTCCAGGCCCAGAAGGAGAATTCCTTTTCCCGTGCCAATAAAGGATTGGGAAAAGAGATTGTGGTAGAGCTAACCTGTGTGATCCAGCCCCAGAATTAGAAATTCTTTTATGGCCTCATCAGTGTTCAATCATCACCGGGAAATGTTGATCTGTTTGGAGGTCTTAGAAAGAGCTTCAGTTATACTTTGTTATATAAAATCACTAAGTCTGTTAACTGAAACAAATCACATTCAGTCAAGTTTATGGCCAGAGCTTGGGGTATTGGCATGGGATGTCCAATAATCACTTTAAATGAGTTCAGATTAGTGTTCTAGCAGGATTGCTGGCAGTGTCTCTGGCTGGAGTAACAATGGTCATTTGTTCAATTGCCTTATTATGAAATTCTTCGTTCCCTGTCAAAACACAGCAAAGAATTTACAGTTGAAAAAGACACTTCTACCTCCTGACCCATGTGTCTGGCTTACACTTCAGCAGGGCTGCAGAGCTGTGTTAAATTGCATGAAAGGGGAGTGGGGAGAGACAGTCAGCAAAGAGGCAAGGGGGGGGGGGGGGGGGGGGAAAGAGCAAACAAAGTAGGGTAGAAGATGCAGGGCACAGCAGGACCTGCTGCAGAAGAGAGTGGAAAAGGAACGCAGTAGGACCCGAGGTAGAGAAGGGAAGAAAGGAAGAGGCAGTGTGGATTGGATGATCATGAAGAGGGCAGGAAAAATGTAGGTGAGAAAAGAAGCAAGCTATTATTATACAGTCCTTTCTGGGACACATGAAATTGCTAGAAATACCATTTTTTGCCTCAATGCATCTTATGGGGGCAGGGGGTCACCAACAAAGTGTTTCTCTTCCTCCATTGGTCACTTCACCTTTGTCGGTGGCCCCTGGCTGCACGAAAGACACATTGGTGCTTGCGTGATAATTTATGTCCCTATCATGTAGGGACATTTTATAAGGAGCAGGCTAATCCAGTCCTGGCTTTACCCCACTGCCTGCAGGAACTTGTAATTCTGGTTTCGTTAGATAAATCAATGGGACAATCAGAACTCCAAGTCCCTGCAGGCAGGACTGGATTAGCCTGCTCCAGATGGCATGGAGACTAGGAATGTGCCTTCATTTCAAACAAATTTTAAAGACATGATGAATAAGAGCGATTTGTTTCATTCTGGGGGGCCCCTGAACTGAATAGGGGTCCCCCCTGAATGTAACAAACTTTATTCGATGAGGGAGCAGCGGCAAGGCCTGGGCTTCGGCTTGACCTGAGGCTGAGTCCCGGCCTCCAGACCCAGGCCCTGGTGTCGGGCCTAGGCTCCAGCGTCGGGACCCAATCTCCAGGCCTGAGTCTAGGCCAAGGGCCTAGGTGTCAGAACCCAGCCTCCAGACCGGGTTGCAGAATCGGGCTTGGGTCTGGATTAGGCTGAAAACCAGGTGTCAGGACCTTATTCATTGCATTCATTTTAAATTAAACCATCTGGTCTAAGGCTAGGATTGAAGCGGGGGCCTCGCCTAGGGCATAGCGCCAAGGCCCAAAGTAGGGGCTGTGACCTAGGCCCGACAGTGACACCAGGGTCTCTTACCTGAAATGGTGGGAGTATTTGGCAAGTCTGGGCCTAGACCGGAGCCCGGGCCCAGACTTACTGCTATGGCCTGGCCTGGAGGCCAGGTCCCAACTCCGGGATCTCAGCCCGGACTCAGGCCTGATGCTGTTACCTGGCTCGGAGGCTGTGTCCTGACGTCTGGCCTTGGCCTGGACTCAGGCCTGATGCTGCCACCTGGCCCGGATGCTGGCTCTAGACCTAGGCCTGATGTCAGAGCCTGGCCTGGAGGCTGCATCCCAATGCCAGGGACCCAGCCTCAGATCAGGCCCAAGCTCAGAGCCCAGGCCTCGCCGCTACTCCCTCATCCTATTCTTTCTTCTGACCACCATCTGCTGGGTTCACCAGAGTTGTTAAACTCCAGGTCATTCACTCAGTGAACGGTGCTATTTTGATGTACGGCAATGGTTCAGCAATGCCGTACATCAAAATGGCGCCGTCCACTTAGGTGAGTGCACCAGAGTTAATTAACGGCATCAGAAAAAAGAAGAGAACAATGAAGGAGTAGCGGCGATGCCTGGGCTCTAGACCTGGGTCTGAGCTGAAGCAGAGGCCCAGGCATCGGGACCCGGCTTCCAGATAGGCTGCTGCATTGGGACATGGCCTCCAGGCAGGGTCGTGGCATTTGGTCTGGGGCCAGTTTGCGACGAAAGGCCTGGATCTGGCCTCCGGCTGAGGCTCAGTCATCAGGAACTGGCCTCTGTGCCAGGCCCCAGCATTGGGCATGAGTTCAGCTGAGGAGTCGGATTTATGTAGGCAGAGAGTGTGGTAGGTCGCTATGACCGCAGCCTATGCAAGGCCAAGGCTTCGGCCTGGCCTAGGCCTCACAGGCTGATCCCCTCTGGGGATATTCTGGCCCCGGCATTTTTCTGGGTGTGCGGGAGCTTCCGTTTTCCATTTTTGGCATTTTTTTTTTCTTTATTGTATGATTCGTTTCTTGTTATGAATGAAACAAATCAAGCAATCAACTAACTGAAATTTGTGAGGGAAAAAACTCCTGAAAACAAATATTTTTCCCCTGCACATCCCTAATGGAGACGGGTAGTGACCCTACTGTTGTATGTACTGGAAAATGCTGATTGTTTGGGTCCTCCCCATGCTAATCTCAAAATGCGACAATTCAGCCAAGTGTACGTTTTGTTAGGCTGGTGCAGCTGGACCTAAAGTTGTTTGTTTGTTTTTTTCTTTTTTTGTGGTGAGTGTCGATTTATGTAAGACTTGCAGAGAGAACCTCATTTTGATAGTTGACTTATTCTGGACGTGTGGTGAGGTGTTTATGAAGTTGACAAGCAGCATTAGCACTATGCTTTTCCCCCCAATGTATTCCTAACAAAAATCTGTGTCCTGGGGGATTTTCTTTTTATGAATCCTCTTCCTCCTCCCTTTGCATAAATGCTAATGGGAGTAAGGTTTAATCTTTATCAGTATGCTTTTTATTTAAAGTCTAGACAGTAAGCTAAGCGTTTTTAATGCATTTTATTTTTAATGTAATATAAAATCCGTTCCTATTCAAACTGCCAGGGTGTGCTTTAAATGGTTACAGATATGGGGAGGGGGGTACCATGTAGCAGTCCTCTGTAAAGGAGGTGGGGTTTGCATCATTTTAATTTCCTGTGTGTAATGTTTTGTGAGCCATGCATGAGGGGCGTGGAAATTCCCCCTCTCTGCCCCACCATCCCGGAGAGGCAGTTCGCATCATTTTCAGAGACGTCCTAAGAAATGCATCAGTAGTGATTTGTGATAAAGCAGAGACAGATCATCATGAGTCACTGCGCATGAGAAAAGGAATAAAGGAATTGAACATAATTTAGAACAAAACTCTACAGTGTGTTGAAAACCCTGGTTCCCATATGTTGTTTTTCCCCATGATGGTAGTTCTTCTCACCTGTTTAAAATGGGAAAATTGAGAAGACAGACAAGGTGATAAATAAGGAGCCTAAGGGCTCTGTATTTAAAAGTTGTTCAGTGCATGCATGCTGGATACAAAAAAAGAAAAAGCATCACCCTACACCCTTGCAAGATTCTTACGGACAATGATTTCAATCTGTGACGCTGCATAGCTTTTCTTGCACTCAGCAATCCCAGTGTATGTGTTTTTTTGCTATATCTGTATCAAATGCAGGGAAAAAAACAAAAAGGAAGCATTTTGCCTGCTGCAATATTAAACAATCTGAAAGGAGGAGGTAGAGCTGGGTTCCCCGGTCACAGGCCAAACGTGAGTACTGCACACACCAGATGGACAGCGTCCCTTGAGTCACCGCCAGGTCTGCTAAAAATGGGAACCGCTGCCCTCTTAAAATACTCTGGGACAGATGTGCTGGGAGCTATCATTTTGTGGCTATGGGGGGAGGTGGGGGAGAAGCTTAGCAAGTCAAACTGTTCTCTCTTTGTAGTGTTTTTTGTTTTTTCTACCAAAAATCTGCTTTTGTATTTACTTTTGTCCGTGTGCACACAGTCTCCCGAACCATTCAGCCTGTAGCAGCCACATTTTTAGGGCAGGCACGTCTGTGTAAAAGCTAGTAGTAATGTTTTCCCAGAATGCATGGACCCATTTCAAAATTGAAACAAGAAAGGGAAAGTAAAATGCTCGTATGAATTGCCCTGCAACCTTTTTCGTACTTGTTGCTATTTGGTAACTTACCTGCCTCCTTTGTTACTCTGCCAAATCGGAAGACTGCCATCTGCAAACACTTCTCCCTCCTCTCCCACCCACTCCATGCTTCAAAAAAAAAAATTCTCTAATTTGTTTTAATTATTTTAAAAAATGTTTTGTTTTTTTTAATTAAAAAAGAAAATGTTACCTTCCTGAATTTTTGCAAATCAGAATATTCCCCCCCAAATTGGTAAAGAATCCCACAGAAGCAGGTTGGGTCCTTGCAGTATTCCTTTTTTTTTTTTTTTTGACTCTTTATATACATAAACGCCAGCTCCTGCTTCTACCAAGGTCAGAACATTAGAAAAACAAACAAACAGATCTTTCTTTTTTAAATTACCCATTTCTTGTTTTTCCTTCAAACTTTGCTTTTCCATTTAAAGGAGGGATGAGCATGACTTTTAAATAGAATAGTTTTGGAATTAACCAATATGAAGGAAACTAACCCTATAGCACGGAAATATTTTTAAAATTCTTTTGCTGTGTGTTTTTGGCTTCTGTTGGATGACCTTGAATGAAATGCTCTTTTACAGTGCACCGCAGATTATTTATTTAGGCTTGCCCTAATGTGTCCCATCTACTAATGCATTCTGTAAGTGGGGCCATTGTTGAAACGCAGCAGTAAGTGACTCTGCAAAGTAACTGCTGCTTTGAACACAGAGGCACTCATGGTCTGCCTGTTGAAAGGACTGTGAAATAGATATAAAATAACCATTGAACATTCAGTGGGGGGAGGGTATGTCACGTTGGGAGTGCTCATCCCTCTCTGTCCACAGGCTGACCCATACCCATGTCTTTCACCCCCCTTCCTTATGTGGACCCCAGCACACTCTTCCTTCCCTTCTTCCCCCACATCCCCACCCCAGCACACTCTGACCTCCTCCCCAGCCCTGCTTCAGTACAGCCCGACCTCCCCCCCCCCCCCCCCGCAACCGCTCCCTAGCACACTTGACCCTAGTGTTTGCTTACCTGATGCTGACACTTGTTTTCTATGACCAGCAAAGTGTGCGCACATGTATCCAGACAGCAACGTGTATGCGTTCTGGTCTAAGTGTGTACCCTCTGACGCACGGACTATGTGCATACCTAGGAATTTACTCATATAGCTCAGAGAGCACACACCCACTGTACGCCTCAGTGGGGGCGGGGGGGCTTTGCACATACACGTACTCCAGCAATTGCCACCTGAAAGCTTAAGCATATTTTCTGTACATAAAGAGGGCTCCCAAGGGAGTTTTAATGCTACTGTACTGCAAATTGTAACAATTGTATGCTTAAGGTACTTAATAACCTATTATGAATGCAAAAGCAATAACCTTGTTATACCATTTTTTTTCTTTAATGTATTCCTTGTTTTTATTGTTTGATGTTGTATGATTCTGTTTTTCCATTGCTATATAGTATACTGAGTTGGCTTGTTGTAGTTTCCAGTTCATTTTTATTTGTGCATTTTATTTATACGTTATTTATGCTCTCTTTATTCCATATTTGGTGAGAGTCTGTCCATGTTCTGCATGTGACTGAGGTGAGGGTATTCTGCTACTATTTAGATTCTGTGTAGAAATCTATAGCAGCTTTAAGGGAATTGTTTGTCATTGAAAATTATTCTGCTGTGCAATAAAATATGACACAGACAACACTATTCTTGCTCGGGCACACTTGGCTCATAGCTGGCACACATTTAAGCTCAGCTTATATAAAGTTGTACGAAAGAGAATTTTTGTGCTTGTTGTCTGTCAAAAATGAGAAGGATAATTGGTGCATACGTTGTCTCATGAGACCCTTGGGCCTTCTTTGCCTGAGCTACCACATGGAAGTGCCCCAGTCTCTCTCTGGTAGCAGATTTTAAAACAATTTCACAGAGTATAATTTTCAATGAATGCACAATTAAGCTGCTGAATCTGTTCCTGAAAGATGAATTTAAAAAAAAGGCATGGACAAGGTTTTATGATCTTTTACTTCTCGGAGTGAGCACCAAGAAATGGATGCTTCCTAGTGGCCTGGATTGGCTGCAGATGAAGACAGGACTTTGGGCTCAGTGGATCATTGCCCTGACCTGCCTGGCCTGGACCATTGGTCTGATCTGTACTTATGTAACGTTCAGAAATTGTAAGAAGTCCGTCCCGTCCCCCCCACCTTGTAGTATTTTCAAGAATCTCATCTGTATTATGGGAGTACACAGTATCTTTCATTTTAAAATAAATTGGAGGCTTGCAGTGTGGAAATCTGCACCCCAAATGCCTTTTTTGCACTTATTGGCAGTGAATCTTAACTGCCAAGCCTTTGACCACTACCCTCTGTCTATTAGTCAACCACCTTGGGACCCACTTCCAAGCTGCTCGTTTTATTCATGAGCCTCCTGTGTGGGAGCTTTGCTGAGATCCAAGTAAACCACATCTACTGCACGCCCGAGATCTAATTCTCTAGTTGCTCAAACAAAAGAAAAATAATCAGACTAAATGAGATCCAGTCCTGCTAGTTATTGATGGAGGTGGAGTTGTTTGGGCCCCCAGAATATGAATGTATCTTTCA
Source organism: Rhinatrema bivittatum (assembly GCF_901001135.1). NCBI lineage: Eukaryota > Metazoa > Chordata > Amphibia > Gymnophiona > Rhinatrematidae > Rhinatrema > Rhinatrema bivittatum. Next base: position 289,437,141 of record NC_042616.1, read on the forward strand.
CTACACGAATACATTTGCAATGCAGGAACATGCACACTTTCTTTATATTCATTTTATAGCAATATGTGTGTAAGAATTGTAGCAATTCATGCGGTAATAATCTAGAACTAATTGTGGAGGCAGATATTTTATAAAGCGTGTGCATGCTCAGCTTCTGAAATAACTTGCTTGCACATGTTCTTGGAATCATCTCCACTAGAGCACCCAGACCTCTCACCCAAAAACTGCAGAGAAAAGACAAGTCTGATTTAAGTTGTGCCAGTCAATCACAAGGTGTAAAAGTGTATGGACAAGTTCGGGCACATATACTGCTTGCAAAAGATCAACTTGCACGTGTACTACTGAGCCTCACCATGGACTGCCCCTAGACTACCCCCTTTTTCTCCCTGTTAGTAATTATGCGTGGTACTGCAAGTGAGTGCGGATTCTCAGGGGGTCATGAAATTGCACGCACACATGCCACTTTTATTCACACAACCTCCATGTAACTCTCTTGAAAATAATCTCATTAGATTTTTAGTTTCCTTTTCATCTGTAATTTTAAAAAAGTGCTGTTTTTAGCAACCATTTAAACTGTGACTTTAAACTTTAATCTTGAATTGAGAATTACTCCTAGATCCTGAACTTCAGGGATGCACATTCACAGGAGGCAAATTTCTACCTGCCTAATAGTAATACAGTTTTTTGCAGATTCAAGACTAACCTGCTAGTCTTCATCAATTTGTTCACAATTTTTAACAGCAGTGAACAATTCCAAAGGGACACTCCCAGCCAGGCAGATATGATAATTTACCCCTAGGGATGATGAAATCTCCCAGGAGGCTGTAAGTAGATATTTAACAGCATTGCTGATAATGCAGATCCCTGCAGAACCCTGAATTTCATTCCCTTCCATCATGAACGGTTTTCTATTCATCCTACCAGACAAAAGAATTCATTCCAGTTGCCCGAGCATGATCTGACAGGATTTCATAACTAACCGTATCAAATGTGGCTGAAACATCCAACTGAATCAGTGAAACTGCAGGCTTTCTATATTGCAATGCAGTGACTCCGTCCAAGAGACATGTCTCTCTGCCATGACATTTCCAAAGCCCAATCTGATATTGGTCAAGTACTTTATGATCTTCTAGATCAGGGGTGGGCAGTTCGGTCCTCGAGGGCCACAAACCAGTCTGGTTTTCAGGATATCCCTAATGAATATGCATGAGAGAGATTTGCATGCACTCTGCCTCAGTTGTATGCAAATCTATGTCATGCATATTCATTAGGATATCCTAAAACCTCGACAGGTTTGTGGCCCTCGAGGACTGGAATTGCCCACCCCTGTTCTCGATAGTCCTCTAACTGAATAAAGACCCACTTTTCTATCACTTTACTTACTGTCGATAGGTTTTGAAATGTCACAACTGACATAGGTAGAGTCACATTTTTCTGTGCTAGTAATTGCTGTCTTTAAAGGCTCTGGCGAGCATCCCTCTTCCGGGGATGCATTTATAATTCTCACCAACCATCCCATACATGCCCAGCTGTACACACAAAACAATTATTCTTCAGCCACATCCAGAAGGGGCAAGGGTCTACTTGACAATAAGGAATTTTTGCCAATGTGACAGGCATGCAGTAGTATCATTCCTAATCTTGGGCATATCTATGTCCCTAGATTGTAGGGTAATCTGAGGCCACTGTAATGCTTTCAAGGTTGGAAACTAAGGCTCTTTAGCAAATGTTTTACTACTTGGGAAGTCTGACACCTAAATGGGCCCCATTTTAAAATTGATTAAAGCCAACCTTCTGAATTTAGGGGCCTAAAAATTCGGCAGCTGTAGGGGGAGGACTTGGAGCAGAGAAAAAATGTTGTGCTTAGTGGTGATTTTCAGTACTAGCCACTTAAATAGATGCCTAAATTTTAGGCTTGCAAATCTTCATTGTAAGGCCCTGGAGCTGTTGCCGGCTCCTGTTGACGTGTGGTGTCTGATTCTTTCTACAATAAACTCTCTCTCTCTGCCTTCTCTAGAGCCTTTCTGCCAGCACTGCCTCCAGAGCATCTGCTCTGTTTTCTTCCAGCACTGTGCAGTTCTCGGGGAGTTTGAATCATGCGGTGCCCAGACTGTCACACTGTTCTCACAAGAATGTGAGAATGACACAGGAGTTTGAGCACCGCATGGGCTAAAGCTGGGTGGTTTTCTGTGCGGTGCCAGAAAAAAAAGCAAAAAAAAAGCCAGAGCAGCTGTTCCAAAGGTGGCACTGGCAGAAGGCCTCTGGAGAAGGTAAAGGGTTTGGGTGGGGAGGGTTTATTGAGCCCTTAATATTCATTTACAGGGAGCTTTTATGTTTATCAGTATAAACAAATCGGGCCTGATTTTAAAAAGCATTTACTTCTGTTAAGTGGGCTTTTGAAAATTGCTACAACATTAGTTAATTTATGCGCATAACTTCTTTTGAAAATTACCCCCAATATGTATTGGAGCTGCATATAATCAGATTGTACAGTGGGCACTCCTGGGTTTCTGTTGACGTCCTCTGATCACCATTCTTCAGTTTCATGGTTTGACACCAACAGCTGGAATACATACTTACACATAGGTTATTCTACCTATTAGTATTTCACCACAACATTTTGAATTTATAATGTGAAACCTTTTTGTTTTCTCAGAGGGTCTACTGATTGCCCTTCCAAATGCTGACAACATGACCGTCACAGTGAAGCACGGCCCCGTGAATCCCACACCAGCACTCTGCAATATCTGTACCCCCAAGGAAGGTTGCAAGGCCTCCGTTCTTCAGATACTGCCTGGCCAGAGCGTGACATTCAACTTCAGCTGTCAGACGCCTGAGAAATATTTTGTCATGGAGATCAAGAAAAGCATTGGTAAGACATTGATTTTCTTTTTAACTGTTTACTAACCTTGTCTGCTCTCACAGGAACTCATACTGCGCAGTACTATAAGAAAACAGCCCCACAAAAAAGTTGTCATTGAGGGGTTGGGTAGTTCATTAGATTACTGGTTCAAATCTGGCTCGGGTCAGATTGTTTCATTTTTTGGAGGCTTTTTACCCATGAGTTTCATTTCATGTAATGTTTATTTTGTTTCGTTAGTATATAAAAAAAAATTGAACCCCCCCCCCCCCCCCCCCCCCGAAAAAAAAAAAAAAAAAAAAAGCAACTGGGTCTTCCCGTGCCCCTTCACCCATAAAAATGCTGGAGCCAGGATCCTACCCGGCCCCCTGCTTTGTGCCAAGTAGAATAGTGATTATAGTGACCGAGACATCTCTCCAATAAGAACTGTGCTGAGGTCAAAGAATCCTTTTAAAACCAGCCACACAAGAAATAGACTTTGACATTTTTTAATTTGTTGGGCATTTAAGCTTGGTGAGAATGAAGAACTGACAGATCCTGTATATTTGCGCCACTCCACTGAACCATTCAGCCCACTATGAAAAATAAATGCTAAGAGTTAATTAAAAAAAAAAAAAAAAAAAAAGACTAGAACAGATTGTGTAACCCTGTGATACATATTACAGATTTTGTTGTTTTGGTTTGTTTTAGACTGTACTTCTGGCCCATGCCCCTTTGGTGCTGTGGAACTTCAGCCCTCAGGCTTACCCAGACTGAACCGAACATTTACCTGGCACGTGAAGAGCGTCCGGAAAATCGGGCTGGAACTGAGCTTTAATCCCTGGCTGAGACAGATCGCCCCGTCGGACGCGTGCCCCGACTCCACGACGTTCAGCGTCAGCACTTGTCTGGGTCCTAAGCCCAGCAACATTGGCACCTTCTGCAGGAATGGCTCCGTGTCTCGTGTGAAAGTCCAAGGAGGAGCGCTTGTGGCACTGCACCTCCCCTGGAATGAAAGCTCTTTGCAGTCTGGCTTCAGCATTGCAAACAGGTCTTCCATCAAAAGTAAGTGTGCAAAAGGAGCTGTGCAGCGATGGGAGAATCGGAAATTGTTGCGTGCCTGCTGCCTATTTACAACTTAGCAATGTAGAGCATCAATGCTACCTAAATTGTTTTTTATCCCCTCAAGTGGATTTTTTTTTAACTTCTTTGTATACTCCAGTCAATCTGCCATGCACAAACACCACACTTGCGCCTTTACTGTCCACAAGCGCTGGAAGGAAGACTTCTTTTGAGGCTTCCCCTCAGCATCTCTACTTTTGGCCGTCGGGGGTCACCACCATAGCAGTAACTATCTTCCTCCTGCTCCGGACTTTGGCATGTTGTTTCTGCAGAGCACCCAAGCCCCCGGTAACACCATTAGATGCGCCTTGAATTTGAGGTGCCTGCAACTCTGATCCCTCACCAGAGTCGTCATTTATTGGTTTAATTCAGATTCTCATGTTAAACGGTGACTTTAAATCTGAATACTAGTTAAAATGAATAATTACAAGAGCTGACCCAATGGCCTTGTGACAACCCACAGGAGATCTCGCTTCTGTTCACCAGATCTGGCTTTATTTAGTTATTAAAGTTTGATAATCCATCTTTTAGCACCACCAGAGACATTAAGACTGAGTACAATAAACAGAATACAAATTCTACTGGTGGTGGTTAGGGGGCATACATATGTAACCTTCAGCGGGGCATTTAGTTCCAAGGCCACACAAACTCAGTTATATCTTCTGATCTTCTCAAACTAGTGCTCCTCCCATGACTTGTACTCTCTATCCCAGAGGTGGATTCTTTTTATGGGGGGAAGCTCTCGCTTATGGCCCAGGAGATGGACTGTTATACCCTGTGTGTGATGATAGCTGCTGCATCCCAAGGGGCGAGATGCTGGGACAAACCAGGCAGGACAAGGCACTTGGTGTTAAATTATAAGTTCACTGATTTGGTAAAAGACAGTCAGTTTTATCCAGAAGTATGAAGTTACAGCTGAAATGAGTACAGATATGGGTTTCTGTTCTGGGTGGGTGTCCTTCATGTCAGGTGTCTGAGCAGAGCTTCCCATGGCGATATTTAAGTGCACAAAACCTCTCCCAGCGACCTAATGGGAATTCTGTTGGAGAGGTCCCCTCAAACACACAAAAAAAAACAGTCCTAACTGAGTCTGCAGCTCATTCCCGAACAAGCAGCCCCGAGTCCTGGTCCCATATGGGTGGAGATCCGGATGGCAGTCTCCAGGTCTTACTTCGTCTCCTTCGTTGTTTTAGAATGGTGACTCCTCATGCCGGAAAGTCTTAGAATCGAAAACCTGCTATACCAGCCTGGCTCCCATTGAGAAGGGGTAGCTAAAAAAAAAAAAAAAAAAATCCTCCTCCTCTCAACAAAAGATAAAATTCTTCCTTAATCAAAAATCTTCCTTGACTAGTGTTTTACTGTCACAAGTGCTTTCCACATTCAAGGGATGAATGGGCTCACTGCTGGTCAGCCCCTGTCTAGCCAGCAAGGATGACCTTCCCCAAAGGAGAGAGGTTTAAACACAGTCCCTTCTTAAAAATAGATATCTTTTGGCCATCAAACATCTCATGCTGCCAAGCCTGTCACAGGTATTTGCTACATTCAGGGAGTGAATGGGCTCACTGGTCTTCAGTCCTGGAATGGGAGTCCCAAAAGGGTTCTGGCAAATGTCCATCTTACTGCATCTGAAAACAGGCACCATCTGGCAAAGAGGGTACAGTGAAAGCCTGATGAGAGAGGGAGGAGAAACCACACATCCTTCTTGCTCTGAGTCTGACCAAAAACTAACCACCACCCTAAAACCAAAATGGCTGGGGTATAAAGATAAAGGCAACCGATCCCAACTCTGCAAGTTGGGAGAAGGCCAAGGGGGATGGAAAGCTCAGAGTTGAAATATCTAAATGGGACATCTAGTGGAGGACTGGATGGTCCAGCCACACACAGAAATGCAGAAGACGTCAGTAGAAGGACGACGACCCTTTGGGACACCCAATCTGCCCAGTAATCCAAAGGTTCAATGATTTCTGCCACTTGAGCATTGAGGATTGCTGCTGGGATGAATAGGCTATAGGAGGAGGAAGATGGGGGGCATAATTAGAGAAAATCCCCTGGTGGATGCAAATGATAGACCATAGAGCCTCAGTTTTGGATTGACTTTTCATAAATGGCTGTGAATGGGGCTGGAGCGGATTATGACTGGGCTGGAGCCTCAGAGGTGGACGAAGGTGGGCAATGTCAGAAGCAAAATTGAAAGCATGGCTTTTCAATCAGTAGCCTTTAATTTAGTTGTAAGGGGCCATCATGTGATGTTTGATTGGGATTGTATTTTTTACTAAATCTCTTTTTTTGGGATTCAGATGTTATGTTGAAGGGATGGGGGTGGGGTGGGGGGGGGGTAAAAGGATTATATTGTTATGTAAATTGATTTGTTTTGTGTCATGCATATTGCTTTTTTTCTCTACTTCTAAGACTCCTGGTAAAAAATGGATGATGAAATGGAAGGAATAAATAAATATGAGCAAGCCTAATTATAGCTGGTTCACTGGGCTGATTTTTAAACATTTTCTTATTATATTTGCAGGATTGTGCATTATTGAATCAACGTTTAAGGCGGAGTCTTCAGCAGTCCTGTTATCCGCAAGCTATCCACTGGGATTCCCAGAAGATGAACTTATGACCTGGCAGTTTGTTGTGCCTCCTAACCACCGAGCTAGCATCCAGATCCTCAACTATACCTTGCCCAACTGTGAGAAGAAAGAGGAAAGGGTGGAATATTATTTACCTGCATCCCACAATAACCCAGAGGTCTTCAAACTAGCTGACAAGCAGCCTGCCAACGTTGCTGGAAATTTTAACATGTCCTTGCAGAGCTGCGACCTAGATGACCAGAATCCAAGGGCCCTTAATTTACGCTTCAAAATCACAGTTCAGCTTAGTCCAAAGGAAGGAAGTGAGTAACTCTCTTCACCGTGTTTTGTATAGTAGTATATTTCTTTCTGCAGTTTCTTCTGTAAATATTTTTGTGAGGGTGCCTCTCGCTGTCTTAAGTGTCACTGCTTGCATACGTGGTGCTTTTGTCAGCCAGCAGTGCCCTCGCTGCTGCTCTTACACAGTAAAAAAGGTACGTATTCTGTTCGCTCACTGTAATGCACAGATGGATTTCTCATTCATAGAGATTTTCTAATATTACCTGTTCGGGGTAATCTATTACAATTTTGCCATTGGGAAATTGTCCCCTGCTTTCTATAAAGGAGCAGATCTGCCATTTCTATGTACATAGCAACAGTATATGGTAAAACAAGGTGTGTTTGGGGAAAGGGGATAGGAGGAATCCCAGCCAGTAAAATGATTGATATGCAGGATTAGAGAAGAATTCAGCTTAGCGTCCTATGACTTTTATTCAATTTTTATTTAAAATACCCTCAACTCCCTTCCCAAAAATCAAGTTACGTTTTTTTCCTTATAACCTTTTTAGCAATATACCAAGCAAAATGGTATATTCAGGAAATCTTCTTTAAAACTACATAAGTGGGAAAGAATTATTCATCAGCTTTCATATAACAAATACAGTTCACACCAAAAAGTATTTAAACTGAATGTAAAATATTGTGGAATGGCATCAAACAGGTGACGGGGAAACTATAAACTTTACCCAGCATCTATCCCTGTATAGTCGTCATATACCAATTTTTTTTTTTTTTTATAAGATGCACTGCAATAGTGTTTGAACCTTCAAGAAACAATCATAAAGATTTTGAAAGAACAGTCTTATATTATGAAACCACATAGGAAGAATTAAGACAAAAAAATGCTTATCTTTCAGAAGGACTTGAATGTAATTGTCACAAAACAAATTTCAACACATTTATCCCATGTCTCATCCTGACATCGATATTTCAAGAATAAATCCCTGCTTCAGGGGGCTTTTAGCCTGCCTTCTTAAGGTTTTCTGAAGCAGGGATTTATTCTTGAAACATCGGTGCTGGGTGAGAATTAGGGCTGAAGTCCATATGTACTTTGTAAATGCTAAAATTTACCCTCCCTTAATACTGTAGAAAGTAACATTCATGTCATACAGATTGCTCATTGTAAAGCTAAGATCTTATGCATAAAACACAAAAGTGCCCTTATACCGAAAATTCAACCCACAAGTTACCTCTCAAGAAGAGTAGCTCTTTTAGTCAAATCCTTCTTAGCATCTGAGCCCCCCCAACTACACAAAAACACAAAAATGAGAGGTGTTGAAATATTTAACTCCTTGATGCTTGATAGGGCATTTACATGGAAGGCATTGAAGGGCGTGTGCACCAAGAGCTAAGCACTCTTGTTGCATAGATGAAAATCGCCGCCTTTTCTCCTGCGTTGTCAAGCTGCCCTGGAGACATCTGGAAAGAGCAGTACGTTCAGTCCAAGGAATATCTCTTCAGGATGCTGGAAATATAGCCTCAGGGTCCAGTCTCGATCTGGCTCCAGGAGATATGATGCAGTCAGAGTAGCTCTTCCAGAGGGCATGGTTTATGTCTAAGCCATCTAGTGATAACTGACCTGCTGGAAGGAGATCTTCCCACTCACCTTTCCACCAAGAAGTTGATGTTCAAAAGCTTTGTCTGGTCACTTTTGGAATTATCCAGTCAAAGGTTGGTATTTGAAAGTTTCACTTCCTCCTCCCCATCTCCCCAGTTTGCTGAATACATTTTGTCAGGATGACTCATTACCTGGACAAAATTTACCTGGATAAAAAGAGGTTGGGCATGGTTACATTTTAGCCAATGAATGTTGATATTCAGTGCTATCTGACAAGTTAGCTGGGTTAAGTCTTGTTGGAAAAATACTAGCCCTAAAGTTATTCAGGTAACTGGAGCTGGGTACATTCAGTGAAACATCTATCCAGACATGTTCTACTGAACATCCAGGTACTTTCCTGCTTATCAGCTCACTGAATATTTACCTGTACATTTTGGAGGTTGGTAGGGGAGTTGCTTCAGGTGGATACGTTAAGATTTCTAATATATTTTTGAACACCTTTGAGGGAAACACCAAGGAAGACTTACAAAAATTAAGAAATCTTAAATTGTCTTCTATAGGCATTCTTATGACTTTCACCGTTTTTTTTTCAGGACCCACATTGTCCTTAACCGTAGATGTATTGGCATTTTGTAGCATAGTAAAATTTTGTTCCAGAAGTTCAAGCTTTGTATTATGGTCCAAAATAGAAACATTGTTCTTATGTACTTTAGCCCGATGATCTTTAAACTTGTCTACTTGCAAAGGACTAAATGTTTCAAATATGACTTAAGAAGACCAGATTAAATCTGGAATCAGAATTTGAGATTTAACTGAAATGCTTCTCCAGACTCTTGGAAGTACCAAGGTAGGGACAGAAGGGATGAAAATTACAGGAACTCATGGAGGAGAAGAATTGGCTCCAGATGTTGAAGACCTTCTGGTACTGATAGAGCAGGACTGTTGGCTTCTGCTGCAGGACCTGCTCTCTCCAATATTTGACTCACTCCCAAACTCCTCCTTTGAGATCTTGGATACTCTCCACACTTTGTGGGCTCTGTAATGTTTCCAACAAATTCACCCCACCTGACGCACACTGGCCTGTCTTCCTTCTATGAGACCCAAAATGGAGGGAAGTGCCAGAATTCTTTGTAAGGCAAGATTCTGGATTAGGCAGCCTTTTCTCAGGACTCAAGGTGGTCTCCAAGTTCAGTGAAGAAGCAACTGCTTTTACCAAGGACTGCACAGTGAGGAAGCTGCTTGCACAAGAAACAGATTCATTGATTCAGCTCAGGAAATCGCAGGCCCAGTAGGGAAAATCCAGTCCTTTCCTTTTCACTTGACCATACTACAGGTAAGCGGGGGGAGTCTCTACATGTCTTTCTATGCGCATTCACTTTAAAAACCTAGTGCAATCTGATTTCTTGAGGCTTCGATTACTGCATAAACTTAAACTGTTACTTGATCCAGATATCTTCCATACAACATTACAAGCACTCATTTTTCAATCTCTTAATTACAGTAATACTTTGTTTAGTGCTGTACCCAACAACTCACTGAGATCTCTGTAGTTAATTCAGAAGGCAGCTGTCCATACTTTTACAGGTGTAAGTCTTTATACATACATCACACCCATTCCGCAACCCCTTCATTGGCTTCCTCTACTTTATAGTTAAGTTCCACTCTATACATTTACCAACCATCTCTCAGGTTGAAATCTGCTGATAAGGAGCTGCTTTCCCTCAGTGAAATTCATCCATCTGATTGAGACACGAGTTCGTGCTTTCTCTGAGGCTGGGCCTATATTATGGTACTCTCTCTGCCAGAAGAGATTAGGTTAACAACTGACAAGGCTAAGTTTAAAAATTGCTAAAAACATTCCTCTTTAAGAATGCTTTTAATATTGAGGATTAACATTTTACTGTGAGATGAAAAATAACATGGGAGCCTAATCATGTACTGATATGTGTGTGTGTGTATGTATATATATATATATATATATATATGTATATATATGTATATGTATATATATATATGTATATGTATATATATATATGTATATATATATATATATACACTCATGTACACATGGCTCTGAGCTGTTTGCAATATCTTTTTTTCTATTTTACTTATTTATATAAAATGATTTCTATCATACTTCAAAGTTTGAAGCTAGTTACAATAAAAGCAATCATAAATTCAAAATCCACAAAAGTACAATACACAAACAATACAAAACTCAGTGGAGAAATATATATATATATATATATATATATATATATATATATATATATATAAAATCATTTTATATAAATAAGTAAAATAGAAAAAAGAAGATATTGCAGACAGCTCAGAGCCATGTGTACTACATGAGCACAGCAATCTTGGATCTCTTTAGTTTTTTTAATTTTGGAGGTTTTGAACATTTATAAAAATAAATGAAGCATTGAACACAGGCCGAAGCAGCTGAATCCTAGAGCTTTATGCCCATGCAGCTGCTGCAGGTAACTGTGTTTTGAGAGACTGTATGATTTTTTTTCTGGCTGCAGAGTGTTTGCTGGACTCTTGTCACAGTTTAAGGAAGTAGACTGCTAAGCAGTGCTGAAGGGTTCTCTCTGTCCTGGGAGGTGCTGCAGCTGAAGTCACAGTATATAGTGAACAAGGTTTACTTTGGCAGCTGCATTTGAGACGTGGGGAAAACTGCAGAAAGAAAGGCAGGCCTTACTACAAACCATTTTTTTTTTAAATTTTAAAACCCTTTGTTAGAGAATACAAATCTGACGATAAACATTACTTTCAAAATTTAGATACAAATTGCAGCTTTTTCTTAAAATAATAAATCAGAGCATAGAACTTTTCTAATTGATGGAAGTGCACGTTTCTTGTGAAACGAGAAAACGCTGGCAAGTCCTATTAGAAATAGATTTATTAACTAAACAAGTGCAGTACAATTAAATGAGTCTAAATAACCAATCGCACCCTCCCTTCCTTTTTAAACCTTATCTATAACAGGAAAGTGTGACGTACCTTTCTGTAGTATTGTTTCACATTCGTTGGAGAAGTGTGCATAAACCAGAATCTGTCTACTTTTCAACCTGTATGCAAGGAATGGATTCTAGGTTATATTCACATCCAGATAGTTCTCTTCTTTCCTGCGTTAATTTCTCCATGCCAGATATCTTCCATACCTTATGACTGAGGTCCTTCAGTACCATTAATTGCTTGGATGCTAGAAATAAGCGGTTCAGTATTGGAATACCTCTCTGGCTCCTCAGAGCGATTCCCCCTTCTAGAGAACTTAATAGAATTAATATTGAATTCGTTGGTAGCGTGTGCATAGACATTTCCCTGATTCAGGACAACGCTGCCGCCCCAGTACATTTGAATGGCTACCCATTGCCACCATAGGTGGTAAAACGTTGCCTTGCCCCACAGGGCCTCCAAAAAGAGTCTGCTGTTTTCACCCCCCAATTGTTTTCTCTCTTGAAGTTGTCAAATCTTAGAAATCTAGAAAGACAGGAAACCAGAGCTGCCGCATATCACAAATATACTGTAGTGTAAGCAAGATGGTTTTATTTTCCAAAGAAAATTAAAGAACTTTTTAAATACAGAATTAACCAATATATAAAAATGTACAGATCTTTAGTGTCTTTAAGCGAGTCTTTTTTTTATTTTTTTATTAGCACAACCAGCCAAGTCACTAGATGTAATATTGCATCAGTACTACTGCCACGACGCATACCTTGAATATGTGATTTTTGCATCACGTTTTTATGAATGAAAACCTGATGTTGTGTAAACTGCTTGGATGCAAGTTCTGATAGTCAACCAACCACATTGATAAAACAGTGACTCATTTGTCTTGAGCCTATTTCACAAAGGAATAATAATAAGTACTAGGCTCAGGAGAGTACTTAGCTCATGGAATGTAAACTGAAGGTCACTCAGGGACCTGCAAAGTGAATTCATATGGTGACAGTGCTCAGCACTTTCCAGATCCGTCAGAGCTGGGACATGAGGTTGCATGTTTTGATTGGGGCTGGTGATTGGAAAATGCCATCTTGAAGGATTAAAAGGAAATGCTGGAGCTGAATGAAACCAAAGAGAAATACCAGGGGGCAATAGATTGTAAAGATATAATCCACTAATGTGTTAACTTTCCTTCGGAATGGATTAGATTAAAAACAGTTTGCACATGACTGCATATCCAGCACATCTGGGTTAAGTAGCTCACTGGATTTTTTTTTTTTTTTGTTTGGCCTTGCTGCTTTATCCATTAAAAAAAAGAATTATATAACGGACTAATCAAGTGCCCATCAAAAATGACAGAAGAAGATGGCAGCTGCAGCATCTTTTCTTTCCCTGCTGCCACTGCTTGTTTTCTGGAGATAGTGGCAATGGCCTCCCAGGGCGGATAGTGGCAGCGATGACTCTTCTTCATGGAATGACTCCAGGAATAGCAGCAGCAGTGGCAGATTCTCCTTGTACCGTCACTGAAGCAGCCTCTTTGGCTGTGGCTTGGAAGACATGGTGTATCTCCACGGCGTGATGTGGGGGGATGACTTGAAACGCCTGCTCAGGTCTCTGCAGATTTGGCTGTGGGGATCTGTAAAATCTTTTATTTTTCTGGCATTTCTCCATTGATTCGTAAGGTCCTGCCATTAATCAACAGATGTCCTAGAAAATCCCGGCAAATATCTGTTTTGGAGTATGACTGACAATGACAGGAGCCAGCAAATTATTATCTATATATTTAGTAGTATGTTCTGCGCTCAGACCGTGCACACCGGCATTCTGCCCTGAGCTCTAACCCGGGAGCTAATCTCACTGGGGTCTATACTGGGAGTTACCTTCGAGGGTTGTCATCTGCATGCACACAGGACTGCCTCGGGGGCCTACCTAATGTAGGCACACAATTACTGGGATTTTACCTAGGGGCTTGAACCCCACACAAATAGTCAAACACACACTCTGAGTCAGTACATCACGGTTCCAGGTATTTTTGGTAGGTTTATTTAAGCAATAAGTGGATGAACAGATAACATATATCTTACATTTTCCAAGGGATCTGTCTGGCTATCATGGGCAGGAAGCGATCTCTCCCTCTGTAACCATTCAGTTCAGTTCTTAAACACTAAAACTGGTAGTTTGTTTGGGATAGAAACAGTGTATCCTCCCTTGCTGCCTACTTGTTGCGAACGACGTGAGTGTGAGCCCCTCTTGCTGTGGCGCAGTTGACGCAGCCTCAAGGGCAGGACCCTAAGGTCTGCACCGATGGTGAGCGAATGAGTCTTGGCATGAGCGAGGCTAAAAGTCCAGATCCCAAGAGCCACGCAAGGCTGAAGAACCAGTCTGAAGCTGGAAATGGACATGGAGCAAGGCTGAAAACTGTCACGGAGCGAGGCCGAGGCTGAAATGAGGCAGAAGACTTTGCAGGCTAGATACCCAGAATAAGGCTGATAGGCATCCTTCATGCTGAGGCAAGGCTGGAAGGTCTGAAGAACCCTTTTATAGGGCAAGAAGCAGAGACGTTATGCAAGGGTACCACGGACTTTTCCCGCCACAGGCTCTTTAAAGGAAACCATGTTGTGCACGCACTTAGGAAGGAGCATTGGCGTCTGCTGCGAGTCGGCAGCATCCAGCCACATGAGACCATTGGCAGTGTTCTCCCTGTCGCGAGGAGCGGCAGTGACTGGCTGACGGCAACGAGGTAAGTATAACCGCTTGCGGGGCTGCCCCACGAGTGGTGAAACGTAACAGGACTCCTATCAATTCCAAGTGCAGCTGTGTGGCCTTCGCGTGCTCAAACTTTAGTATCCGTTAATTTCTTACTTTCCCATCTGGGATCTACTGGCTCTACAGTTCTCAGATTCTTGCCTGTTCATAAGCACTTTTTGGCATTTTACAGTACAAAACAATAAATATGAGTTCACTTGGAAGTTGGCCTGTGGCCAACTAGTCTGTCTGGGTGAGAACTCTGAATCTTCTATGGCCAAACCTCTAAATACATCGTCAGCCAGATTAGTCAGAAGTAATTCCATTACATAGTAAAAGCCTGTCCAAGGACGGGGAAATACTGTGAAGTGTAGGAAGTGCGTAATTGAGATGTGTGATAGTGGAGGGTGCAGGCTGAGTGCGGGTGCGGTAATAGAGAGTGGATTGGATAATTTAGAGAGAGAGGGGCACAGCCTGAATGTACATCCAGAGAGAGAGGCGGAGCTCAGTTTTCATACAGAGAGAAAGAGGTGAAGAGCTGGAGAGTACAGGGAGGGGAGGGGGCAGAGATCAATTAGCATACCTGTGATGCAAGTGCAGGGCAACTTTCCCCCTTAATATAGTTAGGTTTTGTTTTTTTCAAATGTGTTTGAATTGTGCAGGGAAATAAGGTAATCTAAGATGTATGATGGGATTTCAGTTGTGAACAGGTTGATGCTGATGCAAAGGGATATAGTGTGCAACACTACAGGATTTGGTCTATCAAATATCAAAGCTTGTTCCCCATAGGCACAGAATTTGAGAGAACCTTTTATAAATCAGGCCTAGGAGTGTTAAGACTGATTTTATTTTCTTTTAATAAACTAGAACAGCCTCACAGACCAATTTAAGACATGTCGTTTCAGTTCATAAAATGCTCATTTACCACTTAGAAGGTGATAAACATTTTGGGCCAAATTTTAAAAGGTGCGTGCGGGCGTAGATTTGTTCGCGCAACCCGGCGCGAACAAATCTACTCTCAATTTTATAACATGCGTGCGCATGTTATAAAATCCAGGGTCGGTGTGCGCAGGGGGTGCACAATTGTGCAACTTGTGTGCACCAAGCCGTGCAGCCGTCCTCCATTCCCTCCGCCTTGCCCACGATCCCAGGGACAGTGGCAAATGGCTGCTGTGCCTGGAGGCTCCGCCCACGCCCTGCCCCTTTATGCGAGCCCCGGGACATACACGTGTCCTGGGGCTTGTGCGCGCCACCGAACCTATGCAAAATAGGCTCGGCACATGCAGGGGCAGATTTTCTCGGGTTATGCGCGTAGCCTTTGAAAATCTGTCCCTTTGTCATTGTCTGTCTTAAATGTCTTTAGTCTTGGAAGACTATGGATATGTGACTTTTATGGCCTTTCAGCTTTTAGGTAGGCAACACCTTCTCTGGTCATAAACACTTGCATGCAAATGGCAGTTTTCTGTTTCAATGATGGTAACAGAAAATGAACACAGACATGTCCACATTTTTTTGGGTTTTTTTTCTTCCCGTGAACTCTTTTTGTGTTCCTGGATCCATGTCGGTCTTTTCCCATCTTTTTGAAGGCCTTTCTAGAATCCGTTTCGGTGACTGCAGTCTTAACCGGATGTTTCCCATTATTAACGTCTAGGTCAAGAGCCTTATGGATGTGCTTGCAGATGGCAAATTGGCCTTTTGTCAGAGGTTAGCTCTCCATACAAGATGTTTTTGGGAATTCTACCATTGTCTATACAGGCTCCATCCACTGGTGGTGGCTGTCTGAGCAAGATAAAGAGAGAGCCTACTCTGGGACTTTGGAGTTTGGAAATGTTATCCTTCCAGCAGATGCATCGCAGGCAACACATGTGCAACCTTTGGTTTGAGTCCAATGTCCCCTTAACCATTCCCCAGTGTTTCAAAAGGTCTGGGGCAAGGTCAGGTTTGCATCATTTTGAAGAATGGCTCTGACCAGGCTCAGGGTTGGGGGTGCCCCAGGCCTCATTGTGAGATCCTCATCACTTTTTTTTGGAGATTTGGGGGTATGGGAGGGGAGGGTTGGGTTGGGAGTGGGATAGGACCGGGGTGGATGGGGGGGGGGGGGGGGTGTCCCACTAACTACCAGTGCTTTATTTTTAATACACTTGGGAGATGGGTTACTATACCCCCAACAATTTTGGATTATTATTGGGGTGGGGGGCTATTTCAGCCTTGATGTCTCTGGAAAAGAGGATGGGGGCAACTATTAACCTATGACAGGGTTAAGGGGGGATCCATCGCCGCATGAGGGCTTTTTCATAATTTGTTTTAACTTTTGGATGCTGGGGCCACCTCAAGTGGCGGCCCTGGTTGAGCCAGGGGTCATCCTTGACCCCCGCTCAACTCTTTCTTTTGTCAGGCATTTTTATGCGGTCGGCCCTTTAAGGCAATGGTAATCCCTTGCGGTTGGGGCCACCAAAACACATCATACAGCTGTGATTTTTTTCAGGGTAGGGGGCCCACTATTACACGGACATCCCTCCTCCCACGATAGTGGGAACCCTCCTGTGAAAATTGTTTGGGGCTTAGTGCAGTATTAGGAGTATTAGGAGTATTAGACTGTGAGCCCTTTGGGGAGAGGGAAAGGTGAAATGTAAATCAGGAGGAGGAGCACCTGTTTGTGATACGTGGATGAGTATATATGAGTTGTGTCTAAATATTTGCTGGAGGGAAGGGAGGTGGCAAATTTATATATTGGATAAAGCTCATGAGTGGGTATAACCCATTCCTCTGCACTGGTCTGTCAGGACTAGGGGAAAGGAAATTAACAGAGCACTTGCATTTCACCATATATTTTTTTTTTTATCTAACTATCTTTCTATCTATCCTCTCTTAATTTAACACATCATCTGGTCAAGGATGGGCCTTATTCATCAAGGTCTTTTTCTATAGTAAAGGCTTTAGATAGTCTGGCTGCATGTGGCATGTCTGCATTGCTCTTTTATTGCAATTCAAGTAACAAATGGGCTTACCTGAGCAAATGCAGACATTTGACAATTTGCTCCTGCCAACTGCATAAATTGTGTGTGTAACTAATTACACCCAAATATTTATCTGGAGAAAGCGGAGCGTTGAAGGAGACATTTTGGGGGTGGGGGCTACACTTTAACTCGGGAGTGCTCGGCATCGAGAGTTACAGTCACTCATCTGATGGGGAAAAATAGCTGTCCAAAACTTTAACCAGGTAAAGCTATACACGTAATTTTATCCAGATACGGTCAACTGCAGACTTATGCACATAAGTCCTCTTGAATGTCCAGGAAACGTTATGTGCATAACTTTACCCACATAACTCACCCACCCATTGGCTTTCTGAATATAGACCTCATAGTTTTGTTTTGCTGACTGGATATTGAAAATCATATTTGTTACAGCTACATATCTGTTATCTATTTGTAGATAATGTCAGTGCTTATAAACTTCAGTGTTGTTCCTGTTATGATGGTGGAGGGAGAAGGTTATTAATTTAACATAATAAAATGCAAAACTCTCAATAAGAGCAGACTTTCTTGACCAGGTTATAGTCAGCAAATGATTAAAAGTTCATTACTTGCTGATACATACTAAAGAATGCTTAATATTGTTTTCCTTACATCGTCTTTCTTTGTGACATGTAAGTACAGTGAAGGTTCTCAGACTTTACTTTCAGAAAATGTATAAAGGTTTTTGTGCCCTCTTCAGATTCATGTGATTGGGCAGCCTGCTCAATGTTCTTCTAATCATGCTGATTCTGCCAGCTGCAGGCTCCAGGAAAGCTGCTTTTAGTCTTTAACCATGTTTAATCCTTTGCTTTCCTCTTCATTAATTCTTCAGTAATTAATGTGAAAACCGTAGGGGAACGTTAAAAAGGAGAATCTGCAGCCATGAGCCACTTTTTGCTTCTTTGGAATTGTAGAAACCTATTGGCCTTGCCCAGAGTTTACACTGAGGCTAACAGGTCATCATCAGTCCTCTCTGGATTATGTAATTAGTGAGCTGATGAGCAATATTTATGTAACACTCCTAATTAAAGCAATCCACACAGTTTCTCATGGAATGAAAAGTTTGGAAGTCTAAAGATCTGTCTGAGACCTTTATGCAGTAAGTCTCATTCCAGTTCAGGATAAGCAGAAGAAAAAAAAACCCAAGACATGAGCCTAATATCCTTGAAAGATATAGGGGTCGATGTAATATTTTGGTGCAGAAAGCGGGCACTGACAGCGCCTGCTATCTTAATGTGCCCTCAGGCACCCCCCCCGGGGGCACCATGCAATATTTAAATTAGGGGGTCGCGTTAGAGCCCGAGTGCGTCAGCTGTCCACCGGTTAGGAAAACAGATGCCGAGTTTTTCAGTGTCTGTTTCCCTAAACGCCGCACAGCCAAGGGGTTCAGGAAACGGACGCTTCTCAATTAAGTGTCTGTTTCCTGCACCTGACTGCCTGCACTTTTTTTTTTAACTTTTTTTTTTTTTAATTACTTTAGTTTTTCCTCGTACTTAATATCGCTCCAGGCAGACGTTAATTTCCGATTGCTAAATGTGCGTCCTAGACGCGCACACAGGGAGTGAATAGCTAATAACCTTATTCACATGCATGTTGGACGTACATTGTAGAGGCACAAATCCCCTTATTGCATAAGGGGATTAGTTAGTGCCTCTTCAACCCGCATCTGAGCGCACTGTATTGCATCGGCCCTATGGTTGTTCATCGGAAGTGTAAAGACCTCGAGGCCACATTTTGGAATGTAGCTTTGCAACTGGTTGCAAGTCACCCATGTATACATCATGCCTCCAACAAACTGCTGACATCCTCCTAGATTATAAACCTTCTACTGAACTTTAAGACAGGGGAAATATTTCTAGAGGAAATAGCATGGATCATGGGCCTCCTTTTGGACTTTCAAATGAGAGTTCAGGTATCCCACTTAAGGAACTAGAAAGACAGGATCTTAGCTGACACCTGATTGTTGCACCTGAAGCTTGCATGATACCCATGTGTGAAGGTCGGTATATAAAAACAAACAAATAAATAAAATGTAGCCATTTAGTGGTGGTCCATGTGGCATGCCAGAGCTAGGCTTCCTACACAGGAGCCAAAGTAAAAGTGTCAGAAACGTCACTGCTGTGGCATCAAATGCTTCACACTCTTCAGGGAGCAGAGCATCACTAAAAGGCTCAGCCGAACTGTACATTTCTGAGGCCCTTCCAGAATTCTTCTATAAAAACACATAATTGGACATCAAATATTTTAAACTTTTTCCTCTGAGTATGTGTGTGTATGTAACCCCTGAGCGGGACGGATCCTTTGCTTGGCACCCAGGGGAACATAGAAAAATAGAGCCGGATCCTTTCTACACCACTCTTCTCAGTCTCTTTTCAACTCCTTCTCCCTACTGAATAGCTTTCAACTGAGGCCTTGGGCTCCAGTATGGGGAGATGAATAATAGCGCTCATACCCTTCGTCTTTGCAATTTAGCCCAGTCTCCGTCCTTAGTGTACCGCATCAGTGTTTATACAGTTTCAGCATCCAATATGCGCACAGCAGAGGAATTGTGGTTTCCAACTTCTTTACTGATAGTTTGGTTAGATGATCGAATAATATTTACCCTTCTTGTATTTGATTGATTAGCAGCCAAAAATAATAAGACAGCAGATGGAATAAACTTGTGACTCCACTTCTTGGTAAAGTCTCTTCTTCTATGTGGAAGCTTTATATTTACACAGACTTCCTCATTGTAACTAATTCCTTAAATTCCTCAGATTATGCAGATTAAAGTTAGTTTAATCTTCCTTCTCTTCCCCAGTTTATTCTCTAGGAGGTAGTTGGAATAGGCACACAGTCCCAATATTTAATCAGACCTCAGTCCTATATTTGATACTTTTCCAGAAATCCTCTTTAAATACTTTTTAACTTCCAATACAGCAATTGAAGGGCACTTCACACTCCTGATTGATTCTTTCACTCCTTTGTCAGTGCCTACTGGGCACCTCCCACCCCTTTCTATTGTGTCCTGCATTTCTCCACTCCTTAGGCAGCACTGGGTGGGCACTTCTCATACCTTTAAATGACTTCCCCTAGTAGCCACAAACAGGCTGATACAGAAAACTTCGCAGGAGAGCGAGCACCCAGGACACTCTTCCTGGGTGAGCGATCCAGTAAATAAATTTATGTAAATGGGGGCCCGCAGTAAAAGGAGGTGCTAGGGACACTAGCATGTCCCTAGCACCTCCTTTTTGACAGAAGCGGCGGCTGTCAGCGAGTTTGACAGCCGACGCTCAATTTACCGGCGTCTGTTCTCGGACCCGCTGACAGCCACGGGTTCGGAAAACGGACACCGGCAAAATTGAGCATCCGTCTTCAAACCCGCGGGCAGATTTTTAATTTTTTTTTTTTCTTTTAAAATTTTTGATTTATTTTTATTTTGGGGTCTCAGACTTAATATCACTATGATATTAAGTCGGACGGTGTACAGAAAAGCAGTTTTTTTCTGCTTTTCTGTACACTTTCCCGGAGCTGGCCGAAATTAACGCCTGCCTTTGGGCAGGCGTTAACAAAATGTGCGACTTCGCTGCACATTTTGTTTTCTGTATCGCGTGGGAATGACTAATATTTATTTATTTAAAAACTTTTCTATACCGTCGCTAAGTTATATATCATCGCAACGGTTTACAAATAGGCACATAACCTACATTTACTTACCTTAGTCTATCGTACATTCTAACAGGTGCCAATAAAGTTCGGTCACAATTTCATAAATAAAATCATTATTTGAGTATTGTTGGTCAAGTCCAGGTATGTTATTGAGTTACTATCTCTTTGAGATATTACTTCTTAAATGTAGGATTGAGTAAATTCATTCTCATCTGCATTACCCTGTACTTTTTCTCTACCCTCCAAACTCTTTAGTGAAGGCTTTTTTAAAGAGCCATGTTTTTAAATTTTTCTTAAAAGTTTTGAGATTATTCTGTAATCTGAGTTCAGGGGGCATCGTGTTCCATAGTATGGGCCCAGCCAATGATGAAGCCCTTTCTCTCACTTGGGTTAATTTTGCTGACTTTACTGAAGGGATTGTTAGTAGTGCTTTGTTTGCTGAGTGGAGGTTTCTTTGTGGAACATGTACGCGTAAGGCTGTGTTTAGCCAGTCTGCTTCTTTATCATATATTAATTTGTGTATGGTACATAAGGCCTTGTATTTTATCTTGTATTCGATGGGCAACCAATGTAAGTCTGCTAGAGTTTCAGATATATGGTCCCTCCTCTTTTTTTCCATCAGTATTCTGGCTACAGTATTTTGAAGTATCTGGAGTGGTCTTATCGATGTGCTTGGCAGTCCTAGTAAGAGTGCATTGCAGTAGTCAGTGCTGGAAAAGATAAGTGTTTGCAGTACTGTTCTGAAGTGGGCGGGTGTGAGTAATGGTTTCAATCTTCTGAGGACCATAAGTTTTGCGTTGCCTTCTCTTACTTTTATAGATGTGTTGCTTCAGGTTGATTTCTGGGTCCATTATTACTCCCAGATTCCTTACTTTTTCGGCTAGCTCAATTTTCTGGTTATTCCTTAGGGTTATCGGTGTTTGAATGATTTCAGTATTTTTTCTCTCAAGGTGAAGGAATTCAGTTTTGTCAAAGTTGATAACCAGTTCCATTTTGCATATATATGTTAAAGAGGGTAGCAGACAGCGCTGAACCCTGAGGTACTCCTGTTTCAAGTTTAAATTTTTCTGATAATGTGGTTTTTATCTGGACTTGAAAGAACCTATTGTTTAGGTAGAATCTGAACCAGTTTATTGTTTTGTCACATAATCCAATTTCTTCAAGTCTTTTTAGTAGTATTTTGTGGTTTACTGTATCAAAGGCTGCAGATAAGTCAAGCATTATAAGGATGTAATGTTTACTGTTATCAAAACCTCTTAGTATGTTGTCTGTTAGTGAGAGAAGTAATGTCTCAGTGCTGTAGTGTTTTCGGAAGCTGTGTTGTGAAGGGTACAGTATGTTGTTGTCTAGGTGTTCAGCTAGCTGTTTCTGTACTGTTTTCTCTATTAATTTAGCTAATAAAGGGAGGTTTGAGACTGGGCAGTAGTTAATGAGGATTAGTGGGTCACTGTTTTTCTTTTTGATGATTGGTTTAATGATTGCCCCTTTTAGTGTATCTGGCATTAATCCTTCAGTTAGGGATAGGTTTATGATATTAGTTAGTGTTGGGGTTACTACATTGGTAATCTTTTTTTATCTCAGTTGTTGGTATTGTATCGATTTTGTGTGGAGCAGGGTTTATATTTTTTATCATTGATTCAACTTCTTGTTCTGATATTTCTATAAATGAAAACCATATGTTAACATCTCTTTTTTGCATTACGATTGCTTGTTTGCTGTTTTTTGGGAGTTTGTTTCTTAGGTTTAATATTTTGTCACTAAAAAATTTAGCTAATTCATTGCATTTTGATTCAGGAAGACTTTGAGGTGATTCTTGTTTGTCATTTGTGAGATTCGTTACTATGGAGTTGAAGTGCCCATCAACATGCATTTGCATGTTGCGGGCGCTATTAGTTTCGGGGGGGGGGGGGGGGGGGGTTTGGACGTGCGTTGTTGACGCGCTATTACCCCTTACTGTATAAGGGGTAAAAATAGTGCGCTAAACGCGGGCTAACAGTGTGCTCCACTGGAGCACATTTTACTGTATCGGCCCGAAAGTTCTTTGTTTCCTCTATCAGTGCACATTACTGGATCCCTTTCTTTAGATGGACTTGGTAACTCCTCTGTCTCTCTGGAGGAAAGTTTCTCTCCAATAGCTTTAGGATGCCTACTCCAGGTACCTTGGGTTATCAGCTCCAAGTGCACAAAAGATTACTTGAAACCCAAAATGGGGGAAACGTAAGCAATAAGCAGGAAGGGTGCAGAAGCTTTCATGCCTCACAATAGAGAAGATAATATGAAACAGTTAATGCAAAAATATTCTTTCTTTGCAGCAGGTCACACTCGCTGTGTATGCTCATTAGGAGGCATAGCACAAGCAGGTCTTCCTTATCCCCACATCCAGTCTCGAATACAGGGACACCCCCAATCCACTGCAACAAGGGGGCAAGGCTCTCACAGGGACTCCTCAAAAACTGACTTAAGAGTCCAAAAATAAATCTTTAAAGGCAGGTGACCACTAAATGGGAACTTTTCCTTTCTCCTTTCCCATAAATTAGAAGACAGGAGACAGAGAGCTCCTACTCCGGCAAAATTCGAACTAAAACCCACGAGGATGGCGGGTGCTTAGGGATGATAAACAACTAGCACGCACCACTTGTATGTTCCCACATGGAGGAGTAAAACCCAAACATCTCACTCTTATTTAGGTACAGACCTCCCCGCTGATTGGTACACTCCTTTTAGTTAGGGAAATCAAGGGTTCCCTACATAGATAGTTATATATCTATCTATATATCTATCTCTGTGTAATAAATGTTTCAGAAATCACATCATAGTGTCTGAAGAATGTATCATCAGATTTTTGGGAGTAGACTGCAAATAAAATCAAGAAATACATTTACAAATTAAAAGAAATCATACTACACTGTCTAAAGGTAATGTCAGAAATGGCTGGACAGAGCTAGGAATAGGATGTTTCCTTTTATTTTGCATTAAAAAAAAAAAATCAAATTCTGGTGTCACCTCAGTAATAAGCAGGCAGAAAAGAGACAGAAGACAGAGTGCTGCCACAAATTAAAAGGATTTAGTAAGCAGAGCCACATAGGATGAGGTAAGGAATGGGGGCAAGACAGGAGGTTGACCATAGTGATCACCCATGTTAACCTTGGGCCTTCCCTCCCCTCCCCCAAAAAAAATCCATTCTGGCCATACCCCCGGTTTTGAAAAATGTCTTTGCCCAAAGATATAATTTCTTGCAGTTTCTGGAAGGGAAACAATTTGTACAAACAAAATTGTGCTATAAAAGCACTGTGGACCTTTTGCCTGATTTTTAAGTTCTGCACTTTCACAGTTCTTTTTTGCATACATATTTTTTCTTTCACAAATAAAGCCTTAGGCAGAATCATGCAAACAAAACTGACTTGCAGGCTTTGATTTTGCTTTTCTCCCTAAACTGAAAATCCATACCAAAGGAGGCTGGTGGAACTCAGCAGAATGGCCCAGTCCCATTGCTTCCATTTGCTTATCTCTGCTGCTAAAGCAGCAGAGAGGAATACGCCTGTTTAAAAATAAATAAATACATAAAAAGCTTTCTAAAGGGATCTGGTCTCCTTAAGATCTTTGATTCTGATATTTGCAAATTAAAATCAGCTTGCACAGAAATGCTAATTAAGGTGCCAACGTTTCATATGGAGATCGTGGGGGCCTGAAACAGCAGGATGGGCTCAGCTTGCTGTACTGCTGCAGTTCAGTCTCTCTGGCTTCAGTTTGCAGGATCTTTTACCTCTGTAGCAGAATTGTACATCCATGTCAGCTGTTCCAGTTTTAACAGCTCCACGCTGAGCTGATGCACTAAATGCTTTCCCCTTCCCCCACACTTTTTTTTTTGTTCTGTGTTTCTACGGGAAAAATGCATAAATATGTGCCTCTGAGTGTAATAGGAATGTTGTAAAACTGAAGCTTTCTATGCAGTGCAGTAAAGTGGATCCCTTATAGCTGTCGTATTCATGTTGTTACTCTCTGCTTAGTATCTCACATTTTACGACAGACATCTTTATGAATTTGTGGACCTGGCTCTGCACATAACACAAGAAATACAGTAGAGATTATTATTCTGAGTTTCATCGTCATACCATTTTTATTCTAAACCTTTCTTCATCCTTATCTTGGATTTAGTGTAAAACTTTGCATAAATGATTCCATCTCCTAACCTTGTTGTAAGCCTTCTGTTGTCAACCTGTGAGGGTTTTTTTGTTTTGTTTGTTTTTAGCTAAAAGTTTGCGGGTGGGTGTGGGATGGAAAGGGAAATAGGAGGGAGTTGAAGCTGTGCATTTTCAGGGAGCGGGGAGTGTGTGAACCTGAAGCCAGGGAATGGCATGAGCCCTGACTTTCTAGCCACATAATCTTCCTGAGAGGTTAGTGAGTGCTCAGCTTGCTGCTTTCATTCACTGTTACTTACAATGCACAGATATCCCATCTAAACATATTAAAACACATGAGATGGAATTGTTTGAGCAACGTACCAGGGCACACACTTATTCTGGAGGAAGACCTTTCTGAACACGTGTCTGGATCCTGACTAGGCCTTCTGCATGACTATTCTTACACTTATATTAAACATCTTTTAGATCATGCTGTTATTGAAGTAAAATCTGTTTAAGCTCTCTTTGTTGTGAAAGAATTTTAAAAACATACTTTGCATGAACAAATCAATCTGACATAATCCCAGCATGTCTTATGGGGAATGCGTTATACATAGACCATATGAGAGGTTACAAATCTTTATTATCAAAAGTTTTCACCAAATCACATAAAAAGTGTGTCATAAAACTCACTCACTCATTCACACTATTAAAATTAAACACAACAGTGAAGTTACAATCACAAACAGATTTTTCAGAGTAAAACAGAGTAC
Organism: Rhinatrema bivittatum; assembly: GCF_901001135.1. Classification (NCBI taxonomy): domain Eukaryota; kingdom Metazoa; phylum Chordata; class Amphibia; order Gymnophiona; family Rhinatrematidae; genus Rhinatrema; species Rhinatrema bivittatum. The sequence continues at coordinate 289,462,819 of NC_042616.1, forward strand.
ATGTGTGTATACATCCTGTGGCTTATTACGCCACTTACAACTCTATAAATAGTGTATACAAATTTATCAAAACAGTAGCATGAATTGTTTCACTACACTATCTAACCATAGTTCCCATGCTATTGTATTAATCTTATCTCAGTAATAACTGGTGAAGTGCGGTTTTGTCGGTCCATCCATCAGAAGCATTACAGAATTGACGTTGGAAAGAGATTTATGGATTGAGTAAAAGTACTGCTTGGGACATGCTATCGCAGCATGAGCATGTGAAACAAGGCTGAGAGAAGGCTAAGCACTCATTGAGATTTTGTCTGTGCCATTTTGGAGTGTATATCTATCTATCTATATATAACGTTGGAAAAGAAGATTAGAGATCGATTAACCTTTGGAATAATGTGGAGGGTCCATTTATTCAAATAGATTCTTTAAATGTTTGATGGTCAATATCTCCCTGACGAAGCTGGTAACAGAGAAACAAGGGCCTCTTGTAGGGGTTATGTCATGGTTAAAGGTGAAGCACTATCTCTAGTTTCTATGAAGGAAGAGGCACATAGTGAAGAAGATTAAATGAAAATGATATAAACCCAAACTTCAAACAACAGATGCACTTGTACAATGATGATATAAGATTAATACAATAGTATGGGAACTATGGTTAAATACTGTAATGAAACAATTCATGCTACTGTTTTGATAAATATTTGTATACAGTATTTATAGAGTTGTATACAGTATAGCGTTAAGCTTTGAAAAAATCTGTTTGAGATTGTAACTTCACTGTTGTGTTTAATTTTAATAGTGCGAATGTGTGAATGAGTGAGTTTTGAGTCACACTTTTTATGCGATTTGGTGAAAAGTTTTGATGACAAAGATTTGTAACCTCTCATATGGTCTATGTATAGTTTACACTAGTGTTGAGAGGGTGGTAAAATATCACCCGACGTGTGTACCTTATGGGGAATACGTTCATAAAGGCCATAGTAAAAATACAGGGACTTGAGATGAAAGAGTGACATTAAAAATATAGCCCCATGCAGTGCTGCCCTGGTACTTCTGCTGTCAGAGCGAGCAGTACTACAAGAAGGGCTCCAAAGCATTAAAAAAAACTCACAGCTGGTTGCTATCTTAGCCATATTGCAGGGTCCAAAGTCTCAGTTAAAAAAAAAAAAAAATTCACTAATCTATAATATTGAATATCAGCCTCCTTTGGTTTTTGTGCTACAAATAAAGTAAAATGAGTGAAGCACAGTCGTCATTGTATGTATAATACTGGGGTTAGCCACTTGTCTAACTGAGCCTTTATACGTTAATGTTTGAGTGATTACCAGTGCTGGCTAGTTTCTGGATGGGATCTTTGAATTGTATACCATATGATAAAGGAAGCCAGTGCAGAATTTGTAAAGCAAGTGTAGTGTGTGCTTTGCAGGGTATATTGTATATTATACAAGCAGCTGATTTCTGAATGAATTGGAGAGGGTGAGTAATCGAAGCGGGGAGTCCTAGATACAGTGAGTTACAGTAATCGAGACTTGATAATATTAATGCTTGAACCACTGCACAGAAATCAGAAGGAAATAGAAGAGGCTTTAGTATTTTTTTTTTAAGTATTTTTGTAGTTTGAAGAAGGATTTTTTTTTACGATTGCAGAGATATTGTTGGTCATTGAGAGCTTTGAATCGATTAATACACCTAAGTTTGTTATAGGAATTGTGTGATTTTCAAATGTAAACTTATTTGGGGGGTGGCGTGTGGAATTGGGGACAGTGGATAGAAAAATCAATTCTATTTTTGATGTGTTCAGTTTTAAACAATTGTGTGATAGCCAGGTGATTGTTTTTAAATACAGTTGTAACAGTGATAGGGTTTTGGGCCAGGAGATTGAAAGGGAATAATAAACTGAATGTCGTCAGTATAAATTTTGAAGTTCAGGTTGAGACCAGAGAAGAGGTATATGTTGAAAAGAGTGGCAGATAATGACGAACCTTGAGGTACGCCTGAGTTAGTGTAGTCCTAATTTGAGTTTGCATCACCAAGGGTGACTTTGTGGTCGGTTACCAAGAAATGATTTGAACCATTGAAGAACATGTCCAGAAATGGCTTGGTGTTCGAGATTTGAAAGGAGAATTTCGTGATCAAAAGCTGCATTGATGTCGAGGAATACTAACATGTAATTAGTATTAGAATCAAATCCTCTGAGTATTCTGTCAAACGATGATATGAGGAGGGATTTAGAACTATGTCCCTTTCTGAAACTGTGCTGATCTGGGTGTTGAAGATTATTGTCATATATGTAATCTGAGAGTTGTTTAAGTACAACAGATTCAATGATTTGGGCTAGGGATGGAAAAGTGGCAATGGGACAATAGTTGGAAATATCAAGTGGATCTTTTTAGAAATTGGAAGAATTGATGTTTGTTTCAGGGTGGATGGAAATGATCCTAGGGAAAAGGATGCATTAACTATATCTGTTATTGAGGGAGAAATGTGTTCTTTAATATCTTTGAGTAATTGACCAGGGCAGGGATTGAAAGGACTATTTGAGACTTTAGATTTGGTTAATATGTGGGTTATAGTATTGGAATTAATAGGATCAAATTCAGAAAATGAGCTGATAGCTTGAGTGAGATTGGGGAGTGGAATCCGTAGAAATGTGAAATCAGAAGACATTTTCTCTATTTTTTTTTTCTTTAAAGTGCTGAGCAATGTTATTGCAAAAGTCGTTGATATAGTGAATAGATAGATTTTGCGGTATGGACGCAAGGGTCTTTACAAAACTGAACAGAGTATGTGGACTACCATTTGTCACTTGTATTTTTGAAGCATAAAATCCGTCATTAATTTGATTATATTAAATGTTAAGACTTTACCAACCTGCCCATCAATTAAGATCAATGGACAAATGTATTCTTGAAGTTCCTACAATAAAGATGGCAAGACTAGATCTGACTCGCAAGCATGCTTTCTCTGTGGCTGGACCAATTTTGTAGAACTCAATCCCAGAACATATCTGCCTCATATCTAATACCATAGAATTCAAAAAAGTACTTAAAACATACTTTTGCACTCTTGCTTATAATAATACATAGATACAATACTCTCTATCCAATCAAGTACATTGCCCTCACCTTTTTAGTATTTATTTTATTCTTTTTTTCTTGATCCTCTATCATTTCTATGATTGTCATTTTTGCCTATTTGTATTAATTTATTTCTTTTATTGTTTTTATCTTTGTATTGAAATTTTATGTATGTATGCCATCTTGTAAACCGCTTAGATCTATAACCCAGTTGTATAGGTGGCATAAAAGAATTTTTAAATAAATCTGAGAGTTAATAGAAAGTGGAGAACTCTGTCATTACCTCAGTTGCTACAGTAATGACCACTCCAGGAAGCAAAATTTGGTCTTGAAAAGTTAACATTTTTTTTTTGTCATCCTAATTCTCATAACAGGATACATAAACCAGTTTGTTTGCATTAGCTGCCTATCCCACCAGTTGTACCAGTCCTTCTGTGGTTCACCTAGACCCTCCAGCACTTCACCTTGAATCCCCACCCCTTCACCTGTACCCCCCAACCAAAAACTGCAGACAACAGAGGAGTCCTAGTTTCGTAACAGGATGAACACACTATGGTTTGTTTGCACTAGCTGCCTATCCCATCAGTCCCACAGAGAGCAGTCAGAATATGCAACAGCCACTTGGACCAGCTTATAGTAGTACGTGTGTACCGGGTTTTGCACAAGATGGGCTCTTTGTTTAAAAAAAAAATGTTCTTAGCTTAGAATCATAATACCTGAAAGGCTCGAGTCACGTCTGATGGCTTTCCTATGTGACAGCTTCTTGCACCTCAGAATTTTCAGAAATGAAAGAGAAGGGGATGGAAATTGAGTTCAGTAAAGAAGGCCCCATTCAAGCATGACACACTTTGAGACTAGACACATTTCCAAAACGGCTTCCTGACTGATGTGAATAGAGCACCATTTAATGCATTTTGCAGAAATAGTGGTCCCCAAATTGAAAGCTGGCCGTTGAAATAACTTAGCTGAATAAGACTTATCCGGCTAAGTTAGAAGGGAAATTCAGTGGCATGGCTATGCTGCCGAATATCTGTGTACAAGCTGCTATTTAGCCAAGAAAGTTATATCCAGCTAAGTTAAACCTGCTCATTGGCAGTTATAACTTACCCGCATAAGTTGCTATTTAGCCGGATAAGTTATGCTATCTGGCTAAATAGTGCCATCCTGATCCTCCATCTGCCTGACTACTATCTAGCTGGCTAAGAGTTAGCCGAATAAGTGACTTACCAGCTATCTAGCAACTGCTGAATGCACTTTCAGTACTGGCCCCATTGTACCTAACACTTTTTATATTCTGAAATGATTTATTGTACTGGAACGGAAAAAAGAATGGTTTTCAGCGTTGACAGTAGCCAGTCAGTTTGTCAGTATCATGTTGACTTCTGCTTACGTTCATTTTCCAATTTCTGTTCTAGATAAACTGTATTCTCTTGACCTAACAAAAGAGAAGGGCTTGACCGTGACTATAAAGCGGAGACCACGAAAATTTCGCCATTTTCAGCCAGTGTGTCTGATATGCAAGGGACCCACCGACTGTGAGCAGGAAGTTAACTTAACATCGGGCAGATTCTACCGCCTTTCATTCCTTTGTGATAACTTGGAACAGCTGATGGTAACAGCAGAGAAAGTGCTAGGTACAAAGCAGCTCACAGCCATACCTTTTGAAAGCTTAACCTGACATAGATATGAAAGTGTGATGTTTCAGGATATTGGTAAGGGGGATTTCAACAGGGCTCAGAGAACTTGACATTTTTATAAAGGTCCAAAATTTTTACAGGCCCTGTTTGTACAAACTTTATTCACAAAAAGGTGAATGTAAAAGCCTGCTGCGCACATCAATGAGGGGATGCGTGCAAAAGTCAGGCTTGCGCACGCCCACCGAATTTTTAAAGCTGCCCAGATGCGGGCACATCTCCCACTGTGTGCACACCTCATTCATATATTCAAAAAGGGGTGTGGTCTGGGTGGGGCCAAGAGATGTGCATGCAAATGCTTAAGTGCCCGGGCGCACGCTCAGGTTCAGTACCGCATAACTTTATTTCTGCTATGGGGTAGGTATAGGTTAAAAAAAACCAAACAAAAAAAAAGCCATCCCTGAGGGGGTTTAAAGGTTTGGGGTAATTGGAGGGAGTGCAAGGTATTAAACTAGGGGGATTTGGGGGATCTATCTATACCCTCGGCAAACTGGCGGATGAACTGGTGAAACTGGTCATGGCAAGGATGTGTGCCATTTATAAATTCACCAACTTATACGACTTAGATGTACAAGGAAAAAAAATGTGTTTTCGGAAGTTTTTTTTCCCCTCACGAATTTCAGATCGTGGATTGTTTGATTTATAAGGGAAAAAAAACAGATCAAACAAAAAAAAAAAAAAGCCGAAAAATGAAAACGAGGCCTCCGGGGCCTCCTGCCTGCTCGGAAAAATGCCAGGGCCAGGTTCCCCCCTGGCTCCTACTTACCCAGGGGCTGATGCAATACAGTGCTATTACTCACTCATTCACTCCAAATGCAAAAAAATAAATGTGCATCTCAGACCCACATTTATCGCTCAGCTATTAGCTGAGCGCATTGAAAAAAAAGTACAGAAAAGCAGAAAAAACTGCTTTTCTGTACTTTTTTAAAAGTTAAAAAGAAAAAAACCCCTCAGCTGCCGCATTGAAGACCGATGCCGATATGCTCAGAGTCTGTTTTCATAACCAACTGACTGCAGTTATGAAAACAGATGCTGAGTTTATCGGCATTGGTGTTCATAACCAGCAGACCGCCAGTAACCGCGGGGACGTGTTAGCAAGGAGGCGCTAAGGTCGCGCAAGCGAATCTAGCGCCTCCTTGCTAGCGCAACTCCCTAATTTGTTTATTGCATGGCGTCTCCCTTAAAAAAAAAAAAAAAAAAAAAAAAAAAAGCAGGTGCTGAAAAGTCAGCGCCCACTTTCCACATTTAATATTGCATCAGCCCCCCGGTTTGGTGGGCATCCACCGGCTCGGCCCAGGCCGAAGCCTCGGCTTTGTGTAGGCTGAGGGGAGCCGTAAGTAGCCACGAGCTCGGCCTATGCAGGGCAGATGCCTCTGCTGAACCCAGGCCCGAAGCCAGTGCTTTGGCCTATGCCGAGACCCAGGCCATGCTACGAGCTGCCCAGGAGGCTGGGTCCTGATACTGGGGCTTCAGCCTAGGCCTAGGCTGATGCCCAGATCCAGGCCGGAGGGTGGGTCCGATACTGGGGCTGAGGCCAGAGCCAGGAAAGCCTGCTGCCCTTGCCTCGGCCTAGGCTGGAGACCGGACCCAGGCTTGACATTGTAACCCAACCCAGAGGCCGAGTCCTGACACTTGAGCCTTTGCCTAGGCTGGAGCCTGGCCTGGGACCCAGAGGCCAGATCCTAACGCCAGAGCCCAGACCCAGACTTAGAGGCCAGCTCCTGAAACTGAGGCCTAGGCCCAGGCCAGGAGCCCAGGTTTCTCAGCTGCTCCCTCGTCATCCTTTTTTCTTCTCTGCCCGCTGGGATTGCACCAGAGTTAACGAATAGGACTTCCTACCACCCCCCCCCCCCCCCCCCGTTATTTAATCTCCCTTTTACCTCCGACCCTTAATACCCCGCTGACTCACTTGATTTTTTTAAATTTTAATACTTACACGCTGTCCATAGCAGAAGTAAAGTTATGCGACAGGGGACCCCCAGTGTGCGCTTGTATGCATAAATACTTACGCACATATCAAAGTAACTTCTAGGAATGCCCGTGTCCTGCCTAGACTCCGCCCAGAGCACACCCATGCCCACCCCTTTTAAACTTTTTCATTTGTGTGCGTACTGGGAGACACGCACATACCCGGGTGCTTCTTAAAATCAGCACGGTGTGCTTCAGCTCGAGAGACATGAGTGTCTCCTGGCTTTGGCACACATAGGGCTTTTAAAAGCAACCTTTATGCTCCTTACCTGCTGCTATTTTCCATTGTTACTTAGAATTGTACTTTTCAGAGCTTGTTTCTCCCTAAGAGTCCTAAGAGGAAGGGAAAGGATTAGTGGAATAAAAGGTGAAATTATTTTTTTTAAATTTGAAATTGTAGTATTTTTCTTCCAAAATGTTAAGCTCCTGTGAGATACTTGCGCTTGAGTTTTTTTTGGAAGGGGAAGAAAGCATGTTTCTGTGTATCCTACTTGAGCCTTTATTTGAATAAAGGAGAACACTTCAGGGGAGAGTAGTGCATTAATACATTTTTTTTTTTCTAAAAAGTTATTAGGACCAGCACGAGCTCCACAATCACAAAGTTTTATGAATTCAAGTGTGAGAAAAGTGCCATGTGCATGTGATCAATGGAAGTGAAGTTGTTCTTGTGCTATTTGGAAAGCAGTCGGTGACGTGTGGGCTATGATCTTCATTTTAACTTTCATACAGCATCATTTTGTTCTTTTGTTGCTCGTGTCTTTTCTCACCCCCCTCCTTTTTCATCAACCTCTTAACATTGCCGCTTTCGGCTGCAGCTTGTTGGAGCCCGGCTTGCAACGTGAAGAACCAGCCTCTCTCCATGCCGCCGACACTCCTCCAGCTACCCGTCCAACTGCATGAGTTTGCATGGAAGCTGATTGCGCCGGATGACATCAGCGCGGAGATCACGTCCAAAAGCCTCAAACTGCAGCAGCAGCGGTTTCAAGAGCAGAGCTGCAACTCCAGCTACCACTATGACGTCAACAGCGCCAGCGTCGAGCACAGCCTCAGCCTGGGAGTGTTCTGCCCCAGTGGAGCCATAGAGAAGATACAGATGAGGGACAATGTCACCATAGTCCTGACACCAGCTCCAGCCGCAAACCTCAGTACTGATTTTAAGAATGATCTGGCAGTGTCCTTCGTACCAGTCATTAAAGGCAAGGATCTTTTAATTTCAGTTGTTCATTGTGTATTCTGAGGCAAGATAGTGAGATGGGTTTTCCGGTTTGAAACCGTTTGGGACTGTGATCCCAAGTGAATTTTCATACTGAGTCAAACACATTCAAGAATAGTTAATTGTATAGCTGAATAAAGAATAAGCAGCACTGCGAAAAGGCCTGTCCTTGCTATCATATCAGCTACTTGTTTCCTTAGACAATAAGGGAAAGAGGATCTATTGATCCCCTGGGTAATTCAGAAAGGCAAAACCCTTTTTTAAATTCATCTCTCTCTAGTTGTCAGATTTGTTTATTTCTTGAAAAACAAAAATTGCTTAAAATAGCCCAAAATGTAAGTGCTGTCTGAGTCCCTCTTTGTTTCCACAACAAAAAGAGAAGCAGACCAACATAGTTATCCTAAAAAGTCTACTGTTTTGAAACTGAGCAAGTTATACACAACTTAAAACTTAAAAAAATGATATGCTATTGATGGTGAAAGATGGGTTTCGGTTCCAGTGCCCCCCCTGGTGGTCCTTATGAGGTTGCATCTTCCATAAGATGGGTCCCCTGAAAGGGTCTAGATGGGGCTGGGGAGTGAAGTCTTAAGTCATAATGTGTACCAGACACATTATGACAGAGGAACTGTTACTTTCAGTACACTACCTTAAGTGGAAGCTTAAGTCTGACATTTGGACTTGCTGCGTTGGACTGCCAAAGTTACCCTGGCATTTCAGCCAGCTTGACATTGGTTTTAGAATAGTAGGAAATACGTTCTATGTTTTTAAAGGCGAATGCCACCTTTTGGGCAGACTATAATCATGTAGGTCATGGAAAGCAGCATGAATATAACTGTCAGAAAACTAAAAATATATTCTCCTTGCTTATTAATGTCTTAATATAAAATATTTAAATTTGGCTTATATTGGAAAAGTCACTTAGTTTAAGGGAGGTTTTATCAATGGAATACATTACATCTCACTTCAACAAAAGTTCCTTGAAAAGACCTCCGTATCCTTTAGTGTCCAGTATGGCATGTGCCTCTGCACTTGCATAATATAATCGGTCCAAAAATCCCCCAGACCCTGCCCTTCCATCAATGTTGCTTTGCGGAATAGAAAAGACCAATGTGTAACTTTTTGTTTACTGCATAGGCACTCTCCTGACTCAGGCTGTGCTTCCTGCAAGGTTAGAACATTTTTATTTTTCTGACCTGGCAGCTGCACTCTAGCGGGTGTTGAGCTTTCATATGCAACTACTTGGTGTATTTCCTCTATTTCATACACCCCTCCCCCCAGTGTAGCCCAGACATAATCATGACCGTCTGCAGTCAGGAGCCACAGACCATGGATCCTTATGCAGGCATCCGGAGGCTGGCCAGTAAATATTGCCCTTGTGCAGTGGGTTGGACTCCCTCCCACCAGTCTCTGCAACATATTTAGCTGACCCAAGGAGCAAAAGCCAGGTTTGGGGAGTGAATCTGGGCCTCCTGAGCCATGGATATGCCAAGCTAGGGCACTTTCTAATTTTAATAAACATTAATACTGCCACGCATGTGTTGACTCTGAGGCATTTTGACACGGAATCTCATGATTCCATCCGGCGAATCGGTGCTTGCTTTTTTTTCTCACCTGTTTAAGAGAGATAAACATCCCAAGCAGCTATAATCCATTGTTAAACAGATTAGAAATGAAAACATAATTGACTGTTTTTCTGGTCTCTCTTGCTTTATTTTAAAATAGAAGAGTGCATTTTCAGAGTGACTCCAAAAGCCGATTCCAAAGTCTATCTACAGACACCTAACTGGGACAGAGGCTTGCCAGATTATGTTTCGTTGTCATGGAACATAATCGTGCCCCCGAAACAAGCGGCCCGGTTGGCATTCCTGAAGGACAGGATGGATATTGTATGTGAAACAGGGCGGGCGTACATCAACATCAAGGAGCAGAAGGCGATGGGAGAAGAGGTGATCCGGAGAGATGACGAGTTGCTGCCTGAGCCTAGGGATTTGTCCCACCCCTTCTGGGTAAACATCTCCAACTGCAAGCCAATGACAAATAGTAACAGGCTTAAAGTGCAGTTCTCAGTAGTACTCAGCCAGAAGCACACAGGTAAGCTTCCTTCATCTCTTCTTATGATTAGAGAGATGAAATTGTCATCATTTTCTCTGCTGCCTCCTTGACACAGAAACAAAAAAAAAAAGTTGCCATTGAGAGCCCTATCTAGCCACATACCTGACCATATTTTGTTCAGCAAACACAAGAAGAAAATTTGAGTCCTATATGTACAGCTTTTATCAGCATCATGACACCTATTCGTTTTCTTTTTTAACAAACTGATTTGTAAGATTTATTTTATTTAGATTTATATTGTGCTTTTTGCACTTTTTCAGCGCTGTAGGTTATTTCCCTATCCCCAGAGGATAAGTTTGTATCTGAGGCAATGGAGGGTAAAGTGACTTGTCCAAGGTCACAAGGAACAACAGCAGGACTCGAACCCTGGTCTCCTGGTTGATAGCCCACTGCTTTAACCACTAGGCTACCCCTTCACTCCACCCACTCTGATGTTATGTTATACAAATAGTATGCTAAATTTTCAGTGAATGAGATTGAAAAATCTGCCCCTAAGTGTACATGGATCAAAGGGATACACGCGTAACCCCTGAAAAGCTGCCCCTGCGCGCGCCGAGTGTATGTCCCAGGGCTTGCAAAAAGGGGCGGGGCCTGAGCCTCCAGGCACAGCGGTGCTCTTGAGATCTGGGTTGAGAGCCTATAGTATAAATAATCACAGCCATACAAACTGGAGCGGATTTAGACACATCACTGTCCCTCATCAGTCTTTTCAAGAATAGAAAATCTCTGCTGGTCGAACTGGCTGTTAGAGTGACTGAGAGGTAGACATTCAGTGGGCCGGTTACCTGGGCAACTTTACCCGGCTATTCAGCAGCGCTTAGCCATATAAGTCTGCTGCTAAATATACCTGGTTTAATTTACCAAGGTAAATTAAGGGCACTGATTTCTCCTACCTGATTTTCCTGGCTGATTTGATCTGGCTAGCACTGAATATCAGTGCCAGTCAGATGGAGCTGGTTCAGAAGGCAGCTACTAAAATAGTCCACAGTCTTCATCATAAAGCATATGGGGACAGATTGAAAGGTCTAAGCAAATGGGAAAGGGGGGATATGGTAGAGACACTTAAATACCTCCAAGCATTATATGCACAGGAGGCTCTGGAACAGAGGTCATGGGATGAGGGTGAAAGGGAAAAGACTCAGGAGTAATCTTCGGAAATATTTCTGTTAGGGATGTGAATCCTTTTTCTGATGGATGAAAATATCGTACAATATTTTCTAATCCGTCAAGTATCGGGCAGGTCCCCGAAAGCGATAGGAAAACCCCATGAAATTTTCATGGGGTTTTCTTATCGTTTTGGGGGGAGGGGAAGAAAGGGCGCACAGGAAAAAAAAAACCCCAAACCCACCCTGACCCTTTAAATCTAATTATTTAGAATTCCCCCCCCCCCAAAAAAAAAAAAAACTTTCCTAAAGTACCTGGTGGTCCAACGGGGGTCCTGGGAGCGATCTCCTGCTCTCGGGCCGTCGGCTGCTACTAATCAAAATGGCGCCGATGGCCCTTTGCCCTTACCATGTGACAGGGGCTATCAGTGCCATTGGCCGGCCCCTATCACATGGTAGGAGCAATGGATGGCCCGCGCCATTTTTTAGGATGGCCTTGCCCTTAGTCACCTAAAACCGCCTATTCACTAACTAATCAGACTCCGTTTACTCGACTAGACGTCCCGTCCAGTGTCTCTTGCTATGTAGTTGTTTATCTCTGCCGTTCCTTATTTCTGGCTACCCTAGTCCCCAAGTTTGATCTCCTTGTTGTATGTAACTTTGACTCTTGTTGAATGGTTTGTTAAGTTATGCCCTTGTTCCATGTAAACCGATTTGATATGATCTTTTCATGAAGGTTGGTATATAAAAGTGTTAAAATAAATAAATAAATTTGCTGTCACATTCTGTTTTTCTATGTTAAAATTTGAGCAGTCCCCCCAGAACCCCACTCCACCAGTTTCTGCGTCTTTTGATCCGGCTAAATTTTAGCCTGGTCATGACTTTCCTGGGTCAGATTTTGCCAGTGATTCCTCTAGAACAGTAGGTACGTCACACCAGATGGTCGTGCTGGAAGGCAGAGTTGCACAACTTTCAAATGATTCATGATAAAGAGTGTGACAGGGCTGAGCATCCTAGGCATGTAAATGAAGAGCACAGACTAGGGGTGCTTTTTCGGTTCACAGATATCAGAAATGCAGCTGTTCCTTGCTTCCTGCAAAGGGAGCTTCTAAACCTAATCTTCTAGTTAAAATCCATTTTTTTAAATCTCATTTAGTTTATTGTAATTAATGAATATTAGTTACATTTGTGTTCTGAAAACAAGTTTTAGTTGCATTTTCTTTAAATCAGAAGATTTGTCTTCCATTTCATGTTAATGCTTCTTATTAAATCCCCAGGGTATTCTATGTTTGAGGCTGTTTTTTTCATCAGGATGATGTTCCTGGGTGTCCAGTATCCACTTCATGCCTCATAATACACTTGGTGTGTATCCATTTGACATCACACTCTGGTGTGCCTTGTTCCCTACTTCATTTTTATTTTTAAATATAGCTGTTGAACAGGTGTCTTTTTTTTATTTTTATTTTTTTTTTAATAATCCGTGTACTTTCGGTTAATGCACATAAACATAAGTGAAAAATTCTATTAAACGGAGTTCTTTTCATGTGGTTTGAGCATAAACGTGTGCCAGCGTTGGTGTTGCTAAATTTATTGTCCATTCTCTCTCTTTTTTTTTTTTTTTTTTAAAGATCCAAAAACAATCCTGATTGCTGCTGTGGCCAGTGGGGTTGGGCTGCTGACACTGGGGATCATAGTCTTGACCATTTGCTGCGTTCGGAAGAAGTAGGTTTCATTTTATTGAAACGCCTTTGACTACATGAAACAATGGCTCGTGCCATGCTTTTGGAATGTAAATACAGGAGCCGCTATCCAGTGTGGTGGTGGGGGTGGTGTTCCTGTGAGCTTATAGAACAAATGTAAAAGAGATTGGTCATCAGATGGGTTTATTTATTTTCACCACCGGTGTATACATTGCCTTGCCTTCATATATTCCAGTTTTGATTCTAGACTGGTGGCAACCAACGCTGAATCAATGGATTGATTTGGCATGTACCCTCATGCTTTATTCTCTTTGGTGCAGTGCTGTCATAACTTTCCCCTGCAATGGAGTGGAATAATGCTAACATGAGATAGAAACAGTACAAAGCTATCACCCATGTGAAATCCACAGCTATTTCATTATAGGAGAACAGGTACTTAGTGGTGCATAGAGGTGTTAACCGTTCACGCTTTTAGCTGGTCCATTGGAGCCAGCTTTTCAAAATGATTTGTGTTTAGTTCAGCACCTCCAATTACAGCGACCCCCAACCAACAAAAAACAACCCAGAACCCAGCGGGTCATGAGTGTGAGTGATCAGCCTGTATTTAAATGTCCAGCGAGGAGCACGCAATGTGGACATGGGAAAGACTTGTGTGTGTGGCCAAAACAAAAACAAGGGAAGCGCGGGGTTACTCTTCTTCCCAATCCCAGCTCATCCCAAGCAAGCTCCGCCTATCCCCACTACGCTCGCTTTAACCCCTTTTTCTGTCACATTCTACTAATATCTTCTTTCTCCTCCATCCAGCTTTTCTTTTTCCCCTCTCTTCTCCTTACTCTCGTTGCATCCTTAATTCTCCCCCCTTTCTGCCTGGGCATATTTTGAAATTTATATTTGAGGGGAGGCAATTTAATACCCCTTCATCCCCTTAGCCTGCTCTGCTCCCTGCTTTCCACTGACCTGTCCTGCTCTGATTCCCTTCCCTGTTCCTCTCCCCATCCCTCTACTTCCCCAGCAGGTTCCTCCTAGCCCCTGCTTTCCACTGACCTGTCCTTCTCTGATTCCCTTCCCTGTTCCTCTCCCCATCCCTCTACTTCCCCAGCAGGTTCCTCCTAGCCCCTCATTAGATAGCTGTCTTCCTCTGCAGGCTTGCTTCACCCATCTCTTCACTGGTTCCCATATGAAGCATATTACATTCCCCTTCATTGGCAGGCTCAGCTCTTTCAATTTATGATTCCCCCCTTCTCCACAAGCGTGGATCACTTCCCTGCTCTGCCCCCCACCTAAGCCCAGGCACATCTTTCATTTTTCTTTTCTGGAACTGCTTCTGCCTCCCAATTCCCCCTACAGCACTTCTCCTCCCAGCACTCACAGATTCCCAGCCAAAGCCAGTCCCGTAACTGCAGAGTCCCACGTAAAACACTCCACCACCTGCATGTCCCCAGCCCTGGCAGCTCAGTATCAGAATCCCCCGAGCTTCAGGGCCACAGCCACATGTGGTGGTTCTTAGGGATGTGAATCGGGTGCCCGATCGTTCCCGCTTTTGGGTTTGTCGGGCCGTGGGAAAATCTCGTTTTCCCGCGGATTGCCGGGGTTTTTTTCGTCGAAAATCGGTTTTCAGCTTAGTGTGCGCTGTCATGTTAGCGCACACTAACAAACAATAGCAAAAAGTAACAAAAAAAACCCCGTTTTTTGTTAGTGCGCGCTAATATGAGTTAACACGCACTAAGCCGAAAACAGATTTTTACGAAAATTCGGGGGGGGGGATTGATAGTTTCATTTTTTTTCCCGATATTTAACGAATTTAGAAATATCGTACGATATTTCAATTTGTTAGAAAAACAATTCACATCCCTAGTGGTTCTTGCTCTTGATTTGTAACCCCCAGATTGCGATATAACAGGGGAATATTTTTATTATTTATTTTTGTGGGCAAGAGTGAATGATGTTCACCTCAGTTTCCCCTCAGTTCAAGCCCTGATTGCAGCCCCCTTCCATATTGGAGCTGTTGATTTTTGAGAGAGAGATTTTGAGCCCACCACAACTTCCTCCCCGTTCTCCATCCTTCCAGTAAAAAATACCTTGGTGACAGCAGGGCTGGAAAAAAAGCAGATATCACCTACCCCTCCTGTTGACCCTGCCCGGGTAGCACAGAAATCTTCACCAAACTACAAATGAACAATTTTCCAACCTTTGTGTCTGTAGTTTGAATCTATCCTCTGTTTCTGCTTACTCTTGGCTTTCTCTTAGTTCTCTTTCCTTTTTTCTTTTAAAACTTATTTTCTGGTCTTTCTCTTACTCTTCATTTATCATTTTTACTCTGTGTATATCTTTCTATCCACTGAATGTCTCTCCACAGCTGATTATCTTCTCTTACCCCCTCCTAACACGTCCATCTCTCTCCTCACCTCTTCTTGCCTCTTTCCTCCACGATCATCCCCCCCCCCCCCCATTTCACAACCCTTCTTGGTTTACCTTTCCTGTCAGTTCCCCCTCCTCTCTGTCCACACTGCTCCTTTCCCAGTCCTCACTTCTCTCTCATTTCCTTCACCTAACCACGCACCCCTGCTCCTCTTTTCATCACAGCCCATATTCTCTCCCTCCATTTATATCCCCTTTTCCTAGCTACTTTCACCTTCTCAGATCCCATGTCTACTCTCATCCTCACAGCCTATTTTCCCTCTCTCTCAGTTCCTCTCTCTGTTGTCCTTCCTTTCTGTTTCTCAACTCCTCTCCCAGCCAGAATTCCTTCTTTCAGTTTTTCTCTCCCAGACTCTCAAAGCAGTAGTCTCTCTCTCCCAGCTGATATCCCTTTTAAACCATCTCCCATCAGTTCTCTCAACCTTTCTCTCACCCTCCTTATGGCTTCTCTTTCCCTTTCCTAGTCGTTCTATTAAAATCCTGCCCATCTCTATTGCACCTTAGGGAACCCTGTCTGTCCTACATTGCTGCTGCTCTCTGATTCTCCTGCAGTCCTTTAGTCAGACATTCTATAGGCTGCAGGGGAAGGTATGAACTTAGAAGAGATATAGGCACTTCTTGCTTGCCTTCCCCCTGCAGCCCATTGGTCAGAAATCAGCCAATGAGTTGCAAGGGGAGGTAGGAGCAGCAACAAGAAGACAGAAGCACTTCCTTACTGCCTACTCCCATAGCTCTGCAGTGTGGGGCGCTCAGCTGCCAGTCTAGGTGTATAGGAGACACTATTGGGGATGCTCAAACACTCGCAGCTGGTGCCTATATAGCTGATGGAGCTGGTCATCTTGCTTCACTTTTTTGGCAGCCCTCTGTATGCACAGTAACTCTTACATACGAGGAAGAATATAGTGACTTGTTAAATTGCATGTGGTCAAAATCAAATCTGGGGAAAAAAAAAACCCATGATAGCTGATGCTTTATTGTATTTTTTTTTTTTCATCTAATTGCAAACAGGCAATGTATTGTTCTTCAGTCATTGAAAGCAAACTTTGATCTCATCAGCCATGCAGCGATCTGTTCAATTATTGTTTATTGAGATTTTCTGGAAACTGTCTTCTATTTTCTTCAAGAAGCACAGAAATCGATCTCTTATGTTGTATATCATGCATATGGGCTCATCCCAGACGTACACGCTGTTCTCAGTAAGGAGGAGGAGATTTTAGGAGATGAGAGCTAGGCAGAGAGGCTGCAAGCGGAATAAGAGAAGGAGAAAGTGATTAGATTATGGCCTGAGAAAGGGGTAAGAAATGGAGAATGTAAATTAGAAACCTGGAAGGAGAAATTGATAAAGGTTGAGGGGCTGAAAGGGCATAATAGACAGCGAGAGGAAGGTAAAGCACTGAGAGAAGTGGTGGGGGAGAAGAATAAAAGAAGTGGAGATAGTGATAAAGAGAGAGAAGTGATATGAAGGAAAGTTGTCAGATGAAAAGGCAGGGAGAAATGGAGGAAGAAGGAAGGGATAAGCAAGAAAAAGAATCTGAGAAGGGACTGGGGCTGCTGCCATGTGAAGGGTCCTCGATTCAGTTCCCTTGTGCACACGCAGCTGTTCCCAGCCCTCGAGGAGATGGGGTAGGGAGTTGTGGTCGTCAAGGGAAATACCTGCTAGCCAAATTTAAAGCCCATGATAAGCAGTTCCAGAAGGAGCACTGGTGCATGGCTCTCGGCCTCAGCAACATTGCTGTAGTGACCAGAAATGGAATAGTAGGAGGGTGAGGGTCTGATTAAAATAAGGGAACATTCCCAGGTAAGTTGCAAATGAAGGCTCAGAGCAACAGAATCCCAGCTGAGCTAAAAGAGAAAACTACTGGGCCAAAAAAAATTGTGTACAGTATGTTTTAAAATTTTATGCAAATGACATGTAGCACTGCTCTATTTGTTTGTGTTAATTAGAAAGTGCTATTTTTAGCATATTGTTTTCATAGAGGGAGCATGCAGTGACTTTGTCTCTTTTCCCCATCTCCTAAGCTTCATGAAGTCAACAGGAAATCTTAGGGGTGAATTTTAAGAGCTACTCAGGTTAAAAGGCCCATATACATGAGTATCTGGGCCAAGCACAAGCAACTCATATTTTAAAATGGCCCAATTACGCACGTATGTGTGTGAGCCACCCAATGTATAGCAAAAAGGGGCTGAGTTAGGGCCAATCAGGGCGTTTCAAGTGGGGCCAACATTTACGCATGTAAATACAGATTTTAAATCCCACACTTATTTATTTCTATGCCTGATGAGGTGTAAGTCTGAAGAAAACTCGTTTTAGGCCTAAAACACCTTGGTGAGGGGTCTGGGTAAATGGGTGGAAGGAGGGAGTGCAGACTGAAGAAACAGAAGAGTTTGGATGACCTAGAGAGAGGCTAGGCAAATTGGTGGTTTAAGTGGTCATGCTGGCTATTTCTTTCACCTGTGCGTGTTTTGAAATGTGCTTAGTTGCATGTGTTAGAGCCGACAAATTCCTTAAGATACGTAAATCATGTTTGTGCAACTGCTTAAAATTGGGAGCACACATACGCATGTTAGGTCTATTTTAAATAGTATGCACACACTTGCATGGATGACCAAGAGTCCATCAAGCCCAGCAGCCTGTTTCCAACAGAGGCCAAACCAGGCCACAAGAACCCTGGCTGTTTGGAAGTTAAAGATGGGAGGAGATGGGAAGGATGATGGAAGAGTGGGGAAAAAGCGGTGGGAGGAGAAGAAAACTTGGAGATAGAGGGCTGAGATACGGTAAGAGGGGGATTAAGGATCAAAATAAATATGCCAAGGAGATTGGACGGTGGAGGCAGAGGGATAGGAAAGAGGAAGTGGAGAGAATCAATGGCATGAGATAAAAGGGGCATATAGTGGGTGGAAGGAGTGGACAGGTGGGGAGTAGCGTGGAGTGGAAGGCAGGTTGGAAGGGAGGGCCCAAAAAATGGAAAGTAGGAGTAGATTTCCTGGGCTGCTTTGAGGAGGTAGTCCAACTTTAAATGCTATCTTTATTTTGCTTGCAGGAAGCGGGAAAACAGGAATGCAACGGTGGGTGTGTACAATGCCAATGTCAACACACAGATGCCCGGTCGGCAAGTTGTGTTTAACAAGGGGAGGCATAAGAATGAGTCTCATATCTATGCAGTCATTGATGACAACATGGTCTACGGTCATTTGCTGGATGAATCTAATGGATCAGTAACTCCAGCAATAGGAATATACCAACCATTCCAGGGCTACATGGAAGATGCTCCACCTGTGCCATCTCCCAGCTTCCTGAGAGAAAGGATGAAGAAGGAGAACTTTGAGGATCCTCTTTCCTCATCAATGAGGGACAATGAACTATATACGTTTGCAAAGCACAAACCAGCGGAACAAGTGAGCAGTGGTGATTCAGGTATCCATCTACTGGAAAATCACAACCAGGATGATGTGGCAGACTCATCAAAAGGATAATTTTTTGCCATGTGTTACCCTTATCTATGCCAAAAATGGTATGACAGTATACACACTGTCCTCGTAATCTTGCCTATTCCAGGAACAAAAAGCAGGAGGCAGCATTAGTCATATCTTTTATTTTTTTTCTTCAACTGAAACCACAATATTAAGTACAATCATCATGGATGACATTGCATAGAACTGATGAATACTTTTCTACGTGTTTTAAAAAATGGTCAGCAAATAGGTTTGTAGTTACTAGACAAATCAGATTTTACAAAACGTTGGCCTTCAAACATTACATCAAGCTTAATGGTAGCAGTTTTCTCTCTCCAAGTCTTTTCGCTAGACAGTTGGGTTTCACCCTTACTGTGGTAGCTGGCTCCTCCTTCCCTTAAAGCTCAAGAATAGGCAAACATTAAGAAAGCTCATTCTAGATTTCTCAGCTTGTACTGCTTGGTTATAGGGTTCATAGGGAGACATCAAGATGCTGCTGGGAAGACGTATTGTGGATGAAATTATATATGTAAAGGGATCCCTCAGCATAGATTGTGGACCAGTGACAAAAAAGGCCTTTCAGTGAGCTTCTTTTGGTGTGCTGAGGCTCTCACAGACCTTGATGGTATGTGTCCTGTTCTTTTTATACAAGATAAGGTGTGTATGTATGTATGTGTGTGTATATGTATATATTTAGGTTTTCATAACAGTACCATAAATCTTTCACTCCCACTTGAAACATTCCTTGACAGTTTTTATTTATTTTACTTTTGGTCTTACTGTTGACTGTGATAATGTTTTCCAGGTCACCAGAGTTTCAGTAGTAGCATTGTTGCTCCTTAGCTATTGTTTCAGACCTCCAAATACCCAGCACATTTTGTACACTTATGGAGAGAAAAAAATATTAATAGGATTAGACTAAGAAACAGGTAGCATTGTGCTCTTGACTTTCAATGTTCCTGTTTCTCAAACTGCTACAGAAAAGGAAAAAAATTACTTGTCGAGCACTACTAAATATTCGTTAGAACCTTTTAATTATTAAGGGGCGGAGAACTGCAAATGCATTGGTAGCTTTGTAAGTTCTGGTTGTAATGTATTTTTATTATGAAAAGTCACAAAAGAACTTTTGTATGCGACGTATAGGAAGAGAGATGGATTAAATTACTGGTATTTTTGAGTTCTAGAAAAAAATTTTTAAGTATGTGCATGCAAAAAAACCCCTGCAACCTAAAAAAAAAAAAAAAGTCACAATGAATAGAAAAGAAGTGTGCACAGAAGATGGATGGTTTGTCATTCACATGGCTGACCCCTTGAAATAGACATCTCACATTTCTAATCGGGTGAGGCAGGAGACCAAGAATCAGGAGTGTGAAGTATTCTTTTGCCACTGGAGGGCAGTTGACTTGCGTGAGGAGAGACTGTAATAGGTGTTGGAAGCAGAACAATGCGCATAGGTTCTAAGGGTCTGAATGCTTGCCATAATATGGGCTCCATCAAAGAAAAGAGAATTTAAAAAAGGTGTCCGCAATTCTCTAGTGCCATGGACCAGTGATCAGCCCAATTAAATAATGACTGCAGAACAGGGCATGAATTGTCAGATAACAGGAAGGAATTAATGGCCCAAGGTACAACAGGGGTTTATTTTCTTGTTTGGGTGGTCATTCCCCTCCCATATCTTTCCTTCTCCAGCATCCGCATTCCCTTCTCTCATCTCCCCTGATGGAGCACTGGGCGTTGTGAAATCTCTGGGCTGGTGGAGTGCTGAAAGAGGAGCCTGTTGAGGCTGAACCCTGTAATACTTTCTGTGGCCAGCAGGCGTCGTCCATGCAATGTGCTCAAAAATCTTACCCACTTGGTATCTCAGCAGATAAGAAACCAAAGAAATAAAGGAAGGGATCAACTCTGGTGGAAGAACCTACATAGCTAATGTTTTCCGTTTATAAATTTTTCAGATAGTAAAAACTGGGCATAAATTCCTGGCCTCCAGTTAATAACCATCTTCCTTGTGGGTGTGACTCCTTTTGGAGTGAGTACATCTGATTTATCATATTACAGCTTCAAAACCTCTTGTATAGAGCTAATGTGACTGTCTGTCTGAGGCACAGGTTTCCGGATCCTGGTCTGGATCCAGGAAGGCCATTCAGTCAGGAAACTCAAAAAGCACTAAGCCAGGTTAGAAAAGCAGCTAATCATATTAATCATCTAGCATCAAAGCTGTGAAGAGCTCCAAATTTTGGATTTTGAAGCCATGTATTTTTGTCTTGGGGCTTGTGTTTTTGTTACAGCGGTTGGGTCCTGAAAAAGAATAATGATTGGGAAGAAATGGTTTGGCCTGCCTTGCTGGAAAAGACTGTCTAGATGTAGGAGTGTATTTTTACAGACCAAGTTGCTCTTTCCAAATAATGTATTTATTGCATATTTTTTTATTGCTGCATGTGCTGGGTTTGTTTGTTTTTTTGGGGGTTTGTTTTTTTCAAAAGAAAAAGGTGACTTGATTTTCAGTTTTCAAGAACTTTTTTTTTAGTAGTATTATTACTATATACATGTGTGGGTTTTTTTTGTTTTTTTTTTTTTTTAACATGAGCTGTAATTTTATATGTTTAATACTGAATAAATACTAGCACTCTACTCAGCACCCTACAATCTCAGGAGTAATTAAAACAAACAGCATAGGCTTTCGGGCCTTTTGTAATTGTAATTTTTTTTTCTTGCTTTGCAGCACATTTCACTGAAACTTGCAAACATTTGGTTCTCTAAAATGAGGCTTTTGAACCATATTTAAATTTGTAGTTTTCTTAGAATCAAATAAAGAATAAGGAGGTTAAGTGCCCATGTGACAGTGCTGTTGGTTTATTACCATTAGAATTCTCTCTTTTTTATGTAATTGTTTTCCACATGATCCTTGTAAAATGTATGCCTTAAAGTTTTAAATCTTGTAAATCTGGTTGAGATCCCAGCAAGTTTGCATGAAGCTTTGTGTATGTATATGTATTTTGATTTTTGTACAGTGGTGTCAAACATATGCATGGATCATTTTGAAGTATCTAGTATTGCCTTTTTACCAATTCAAATTAATTTCCCCATGTTTATTATTTATTTTATTAAAAGTATTTATAAGCCACCAATAACAGAGTTTCTGTTCTAAGTGGATCTTGCAATGTAACAGCTTTATTTCTGCTTTTTAATACTCTTGGATAGAGAGGCTTATAATATTAAAAAAACCCAAAACTAATAAAATGTGGTATCCATATGTCCAATTTTTAACCTAGTTTCTCCTACAATCACCATATATCTCGGTCTTCTCAGAAAAATGTCACTATCTCCACCTCCAAGAACTTTGAACCATTCATCCAATTTTATTTAAATTTCTGGCAGCGATCCCCCTAACTCACACTTTCCAAGTATCTCCCACACCCTCCCTACATTTAGAATTTACTTTTGTTATTTTACAATAGCTTTCAACAGTTCACTTGTAATCTCAGGGAAGTCAAATCACAATATGATGTGCTCATGCATTTTGAAAGCTGTTTTCCCATTAGCTAATGCCTATTAGGAATAGGCTGTCATTTTTAACAGTATTAACAGGGGAGGAAAGACCATACGCTCAGAGCCCGCAGATAATCCCACCCCAAATGAATACTCAACACTTTTGGCATTTAAACCTGGCCACAGTTTAATAATACACAAACCCGAGCCCTTACAATTAACTTAACATTAGCACCCCTCCACCCATTCCCTTGCCTCCACTACCTTAAACCCCAATGGTGGAGAGACCCTCCCCCTTCCCCACCTACTCTGCCTCGTGCCAGCGAGAGCAAGCTTGACCGTGAACCTTAGCCCCACGGTTCCCCGGTCTTCCCACGTAGCCGTCCCCCCCAGCTACGCAGGGCACTTCTCCCCCCCCACCAACCCCGCCCCCCCCCCCCCCCCTTACAACATTACGATGGGCTCAGGTTATCAGACTTGCGACTTGTTTCCCCCACTGCAGCCACCTAGCATCTACTGCTTATCTCTTTCTCCAAACCTTCCTGAAGTGTATGATTAAATAGGTCCATTCCTATCTCTGATAAGTGAACTCCGTCATCGCTAAAGAAACCTGCTTCCCTGCCCCACGCCCAAGTGTGCCGAATCCAGAAACCCCCTTCCCACCCCATCCATTTTCCCATCTGCCAATTTATCTTTCTAACGCCGATTTTCCATATTGTCTCCTCACTATGACGCAATATTATAATTGTCTGACCACCCCACTTTCACCGTGGGCCACCGCACCATAATTTGTGCTAAATCCTTCTAAATACACGTCAGTAATTCCCTACACGTCTTCTGACCCACGTCGTTACCCCCCAAATGCACCAATAATTTATCAGGGATGCCCCACATGTCCATTCGCTCGCTCAGAAAAGGCAGCAGCTCATCCCACTGCATGCCCCTGCGACTAAACCACGCCAACTGCCAGCCAAGATGCTCCAAGTCCAAATTCTCTCCATAAGGGCGCTTCATGGCTCTTCGTTGTGCTCTGTGGATATATGAATGGCCCACTATCCAGGCACATCCATTCCCGCTCCTCCACCCCCAGGCTTCTGTAAAAGAAAATAATGCATTAATATCGATGTTATTCTACCCCCTCCCCCTTATGCCATTTTGCCGTGTTTTGGTTGTTTTGTTTTGTTTTTTTTTATTTGCCCCCCACGTCCGTTTGAATGTAGTTCCTGAAAACCTTGGATTTCCAACGCCCGATACTTTTAATCCCTTCGTCTGACAGCTCTGCTTCAGCCGTGGACGTCGCTGCGCCAATCCGGAAGGAATGGGAACTATATCTATTTACGTCCCTACCATCCGCAGATACCACCATTCGAAGCACTTGTGCAAATTGATACTTGGTCTAAACCTCTCCGTTCTCATGTACTAAGAAAGTCCCTCTCATCGCCGGCCTTAACCGGTTGTACTGCAGAGCTGTGAGTACTGGACAAATCAGAGGACTTTCAGCAGGCAATAAAGTGATAACAGTACCTTTTGCTTTTCTGATCTGTTTTGGATTTCGGGAGAAAAAGCATGGGCCCGGATGGAGACACAATCTGTCGTAAGCCCGGGATTACCACTACCACGACGTGACTGAGCCACAATCTCGCTCACTCGCATCGCTCCAAAGAACGCCCATGAAAAAGCTACGCTAAACAACACTACCTCGAACCCAGACCAACACACCTGAGGCAACCACCCCGTGAACCCTATCACATCCTGATACCTAATAGGCAACCGTTGATCACGTTGTCTACCCAACCGTTTCTTCCACCCACCCAAAACCTTGCGCAAGCGAAAACTACCCTTGGGGTTCCCCCAACCTTTTATTTTTTGAAAGAAGGAAAAACCAACTAAATCCACACATGCTGTGGCCACCAACAAACCACTTCTCTTTGCCCATAAAACAAAATCCACTAACCACTGATCCTCCACCTGCCCTCACCCCCAGCCCCTGAGCCTCAAAAAATTTGCCACGACTGCATTTCCCCCAGGACATGAACTTATTACCCGCCTTCTTCTCTCGGAAACATTCATCATAATTAAGCCAAGCCTACCCTTCGTAGTCCTTGAATGTGCCTAATATGCTGTCACAATATGCCAATAACACCCCTTGTTGCTCTGGCTTGTAATGCCCCACCACGCTTGCCAATCACAAGAAACCTTTCATCCAGTTGAGAAGGTTCTTAGGCACCTTGACACCCGAGTAGCTTCCCCTTCTTCTTACTTCCCTTGCCACGCCTATTCCTGCCCCCCCCCCCCCCCCCCCCCTTCTGCCAGTCATCAACTGAAATACTTGCGTTTTTGAATTCGCCTGCGTACTTTTCCCGGAACCCCCTTCCCACAGCTCGGTCAGGGACACCAGAGCCGGATGTCCCATATCTTGCGCAGGCCCTAACCCGCTGTCCCTCTCTCATCGAAGCGCTGCACTGGAATCCGAAGAAGATTCAGTCGTAGAACTACTGTCAGTATTGCTTGAACTGCTATCCCGTCTGCGCTTTGCCTTGTTTTTTTGCATGATGTTCCTGAACCCCACCCTGCTCATTACCTTCGGCTCCCAGGATACGAGCCTTTGCTGCCTCTCCCCTGGGTCTATCCGCACACCCGGCCATCAGTATGTCTATGCTCGGGTAAAGCGGCTCCCTCCTCCGCCACTCCTCACTGTACGATGTACTCAGTCTCTCTTCTCCCCTGGTAGCTGTAACAGAAACAACACTGGCCCCAGTACCTGACTGGCATACTGCTTGCTGCTCAGTACCCATCTGATCCCTATTAACTTTGCTCAAACTCCCCATTACACTGTAACCACTCGGTCCCTCCCACCGTGAATGTTCCTCTCTCCCATGGCCCTCTGCCGTATCCTCTCCCTGGGCACCCTGTCTCCATGCTGGCCAACCTCCAAAACCACCCCTCCCCGCCCCCCTTCTATCAGGTCTATCTCCCCCGAGCCCGTACTCTCCCCCCTCCCTTCATACCCCCTCCTATTCCTGGCGCATGCGACCACACTCACTGCAAGCGTGCCCGTGTCCTGTCACTCTGAAATCAGGATCCTCTCGGCCATATGCCGCTGCCGCTCCTTGAGCTCTCAGCCGTCCTCGTCCTTCCCCATGGAAACCCATGCGCTCTGCCTCTGGGACCAACTTGCTCCTTCTCAGTCTACTCGGACTGGCCACCCTTCTCACTATGGTGCTCGGTCTCGGCTTCAGGCCTCTCTGTCTTCATGCCCTGGCACTCGCTGCACCGACGAAATCCACCGCTTTTCCCGCTCCTGGGGGAACTGGCAAAGGCTCCACTAGTGCCCTGCTGGCTGGCACAGTGTCTTGTCCCTGTTCCCCCGCTCCACCCGGGACGGAGCTCCGGACTGGGCTCGGCCGGCTGGTCAGCACGACAGCCTGTACAAGGTAGTCTGTGGGGGAACAGGGTGCGCGCTTTGTTTTGTGGGCTATGCCAGGGCATACCTCTGGCTCAGCTTCAGGCCCGCTCTCACCGGAGCTGACCAGAACGCGCTCCGTCTCTCTCTGGGGGGGAGGGGGGCCCGGAGTGGCAACAGCCAGTTGCAAACTTGCTGACCTCGCTGCGCTGGGGCCGGGACCTCCTTTTTTGGGACCCACCCGGCCCTGGCTCACAGGCATACTTTTTCTCTCCCCACTCCTCATATTTCTCCTAATCCGTGCCCCACAAACCGAAACTCGCCACCAAACCTGGAGCACAAAGTTCATCGCTCCTCTTCTCTCCCTCTTTTGCCTAACTGACTCCATCCTCTGACGTCACCCTACCCTATCCAATCTGGTTCCCTTCTTTGAATCTGCTTCTCCCTCCGCCCTTCGTCTCCCCCTCCCTTCTCCTTCCTATCTTCCCGCCTTCCTACTCCTAAACTACCCCTCCCCCTGCTCTGCCTGCTACTCATCGCGCGCTTTCCCCCTGTTACTGCCACCGTGCTATAAACCAGCACGGCTTGCTTTTGTTATCGTCTTATATCTTTTTCCATCTGAAATAACACAAAAAGCAACAAACTTCTTGTTATTTTAGCACAAGCTAAAGCATTTCAGAGTATACTGTTTGCAAAATTTAGTAAATTGGTGCATTAAAACCAACTGAATGAATTTTTGAAAGGAGATACACGTGTAAAATTAGCATATTTTGGGTAAGTAGCTAGCACTCGTGTACATGCTATTTTTTTATAAAATTAATGATGAGTAAATAAGTAAATGTGCATGCATATTTTTGATT
This sequence comes from Rhinatrema bivittatum, assembly GCF_901001135.1. Classification (NCBI taxonomy): domain Eukaryota; kingdom Metazoa; phylum Chordata; class Amphibia; order Gymnophiona; family Rhinatrematidae; genus Rhinatrema; species Rhinatrema bivittatum. The sequence continues at coordinate 289,489,306 of NC_042616.1, forward strand.
TCACATGCATATTTAACTGCACAAAAAATGGGGTGGTTTAGGGCTATTCCTGAGTGGAGCTAAGAGATACATGTGTAAGTTGCTATTTTATAAGAGATTTATATGAATTCATTAGGCAATTTCTTTGTGGAATTTTACACCTGCTAATTATCTAGCACAATTTACTTGTCTGTTGTCTATTTTTTGGGTGGTAGGTCTGGGTGAGTTGGGTGGGTGGGGGGGAGTTCAGGTTGAATAACCAGGAGGGTCTTGAAGACCTGGAGAAGGAATGGGTGAACTAATGGAGGAATCAGCAGTGTGCTGATTTCAATTGCTGTTGGTTTATTTTAACAAAGATAGATATTCAAAAGCAATTTAGACAGATAACTGATAAGTTATCCATCTAAATGACAAATGTGGCAAATTCAGCCACTTATCTGGCTAATTTAGTAGGATAAAAAAGGGGCTTTTGGGGGGCATTCCAGGGAGGAGCTGAGCAGTGGCACTGGGGCCAATATTACCTTTAGCACCAGACAGACAGACACGAGACACAATAAAGAGACCACAAAGTATAAAGAAAAATATGCAGACAAAAATTGAATTGGAGAATGCTGCAAGCCAACTCTGCAGTGCAGTAATGGAATAGAATCGTCATGCTTGATAAAAACAAACAATAAATCATGCACTCTCTCGCACTCATACACATGCATGCTCTCTCGTACATGCTTTTGCTTTCTCATACATATATACTCTCGCACACAGCTCACATGTCCTCTCTCTTACATGCTCTATTACTCACACTCTCTGAATCACGTCTGGTCTCTTCCTCTCTTCCTCTCTTCTTTGACTGTTGACAGAAGCCCTGAGGGCCTGTTTCACTCTTTGGCTGTTAGTGTGATAGGCTACACCAGGGATGACCTTAAAGGGGTGGGGAACTCGTGGAGAATCAGCTAGAAATGGCATTCCTACCCATGATTGAAAGACAAGAAGGGGGTTCCTTCAAGACTAAGGTTCTACTCTGCACTCCCTGAAAAGACTCCATGATGCCATTTCCCCTTCTCCCAAGACACTTCATGCAGCCTCCACCCCCCCCCCCCCCGCCCATATGACCTCCACAATTAATCTCTGCATGGTCTATGCTCTCCCCAAAATACCTCATGAAACACCTTTCCCTTCCAACCAAGATTCTATCAACAAGCACTCTCCTTTCCTCCCAGGCACCAAAACCCTAGGAAACATTTCCTCCTCTCTCCCTAACCCTCCCAGGCACCTTGTTGATGGTGAAAGTCATCTCTTCTGTCTATCGTTGAGTCCTCTGCACTACTGGGAAGATACAAATAAATGGCACCACCCCTTTCTCTGTGCCAGCAGATGCACGCTGATGACGCTTCCCACCCACATGCAGCAGAGGCTATTGGGGGCTATTGGAGTCTTTCCTACAGTGCAAGAAGGTGTCTGCTGAGGGACTTCTAAATCATGGGTTCTGACACAATCCCCCCAGTTTACCACTCCTCCATATTCTCTCTAAAGATTAGGTCACTGTGTGCAAAAACTTTTGCTCGTGAGCAAACATTTTTGGTTTCGTTACTCTGTGAGCACTACTTTCTTTGATGAAATACCCTATCAATTTTATGCACACAGAAACCTAGTTCTTAGAGGAAACATTGGTAGCAGCGCGCACACACACACACACACTCACACACACTAACACTTGCATTTTCACTCTCACTCTTTCTTATGCATACATGGTCATTCTCGCAAACACGCACACACTCACTCTCATGCCTCTCATTCACTCCCCAGTCTCTCATACACATGCACGCTCATTCAGTTCTCCTCTTCCACACACAAATTCATCTCAATAACTGAAAACCCTTCATTGCCAAACACTTTGAGAGCATATGTGTAATTGACAGCGTGTTTGAAAGTGCATGTATGTGATTGAGAGCATGGTGTGTAGAGTGCATTGAGAGCATGTGTGTGATTGAAAGAGTGCTCAGGGAGGCGATGTATGTGTGTGAGAGAGACTGGTCAGGGAGGTGATGTGTGTGTGTGAAAAAGCATTGAAAGAGAAGCGTGTGTGTGTGTGTGTGTGTGAAAAAGCATTGAAAGAAGCCTGTGTGTGTGTGTGAAAAAGTATTGAAAGAGAAGCGTGTGTGTGTAAAAAGCATTGAAAGAGAAGCGTGTGTGTGTGTGTGTGTGTGTGTGTGTGTGTGTGTGTGTGTGTGTGAAAAAGCATTGAAAGAGAAGCCTGTGTGTGAGGGAAAGGTCATGGGAATGGTAAGAACATAAGGACATGCCATACTGAGTCAGACCAAGGGTCTTTCAAGCCCAGCATCTTGTTTCCAACAATGGCCAATCCAGGCGATAAGTACCTTCAAGTACCCAAAAATTGTCTATTCCATGCTACTAGTTGCTAGTAATAGCAGTGGCTATTTTTTAAGTCACTTGATAAATAGCAGGTATGGATTTCTCCTCCAAGAACTTATCCGAACCTTTTTTTTTTAATAATTGTATTTAATTGCATTTACAATTAACAGAAGATAACTTGTACTAGTAATAGGAATGTCACAAGAAAAACAAAAAACTATAGGTATTTACCACATGATATATTTTATAATTATTGACATTCTTAGAATAATGAAGTATTTGGGGGAAACCAAGAAGAGTATTAGAACGAATCTTATCGGGGAATACATACTCAGAAAATTGAGAGCAGGCCTACGTCTCTTCTTATTACCAAGACTGCATGAGTGACCATTTTAGGAGTGAGTGTCCAGAAAAGCCCTTAACTGGGATGGTTCAAAAAATACATAATTAGCCCCTAGATGTTTCACTAAACATTTACACAGATGGCGTAGTAAAAATTGGCCTCCACAGGTAAGAACTTAACTTCTCATGGACAGAAATTTCCTTCGTCGTTCTTGTGTAACTCTTGTCAAGTCAGGATAAATCCAGATCTGTTTTCCATGAAAAGTGATATTCCTATTTCGCAGGAAAAACACTGCATTCCTTTCATTCATAAAGGCAAAAGAAATTAACAAAGTTCCCCTTTGAGAGATCTGTTTCTTGAGAAAATTCCAGTAAATCAGTAATATCCATGTTATGTTGCTCCTGAGCCACTACTCCCGAAGCTTCTAACTCTTCTCGTGGTAAGTAATAAGCCTTCGTTATAAGAGGCATTGCATCAGCTGGGATCTTCAAAACTATCACAATATAACTTTTTAAAGAAATCTGTAGGAGGTATAGATTTAAGCACCAGAAAGTTTTCTTTCTGGTGCTTAAAATCTATACCTCCTACAGATTTCCAATTTTCTTGGAGGCAATTATTTCAGAATGTACCAAACCTTGCTGTATTTTTTTCATATGAAACAAACTTAGTTTCCAGAGCTTGAATCTTTGAATCTTGCGCAGTAATCAAACTTTCCATAGCTAGTATTCGTTTCTTTGTATCAGAGGTAATTCGGATAATGGAGGAAATAGTTCCCAATGTGGCCAATACTTCCCAAATACTATCCATGTTATTATTGCAGGATTTTTTTTAATTTTAAATTGCATAAATGGAATTTACTGTATCCTCAGCTCCTTCACTCTGCAGGATATTAAAACCTATAGACTCCTCTTATTTTGCTCTTAACATCTCCTCTTGATCCTTCATTGAAGTATCAACAGTTTCCAACCCCACCGGGTTTGCTGAAGGTACAGAGTCCAAAAGCAGCATTTGCCCTATGTCAGAGTAATTAATCCTTCCTCTCTCTTGAAGAGGAGAAGATATCAAGGATATCACTTACCGTCTGTATTCCAGAGGGGAGGGGTCGGCGTTCTAGGTGCACTGGGGCTTAATGAAATTTCATTGGCCAGGAGGGCTGGGGTTCGCTCCACTCCAACCCCCACCGCAGCCTCACTTCCCGGTTCTAGTGTGGAGAAAAGAAATCGCGCAATCCGCTGCTGCACCAACTCAGACGAGACCTCGGACTATTTTATAACTTACATGCATATGCAGACACATGGTAATAAAATGGCCGCATTCTTGGGCACAGGACGACATGTGTGTGAAAATGTACACATGCTCGCCGGTGTGAAAGTAAACTGTCTCTGTGAATTCTTTGCTTCGGTGTGTTTACTAATGAGGATGTTGGTGGGCAGGGGCGGTTCTATAATGAGGTAGGGTGAGGGGGCCACTTCAGGTGACAAAATTTTGAAGCTGCAAAAAGTGCCCCTTCAAAATTGTACCCGGCCCCCCCTGGTCACACTACCCTCCTGCCCCCCCCCCCCCACCAAGATTCACAAAAACCCCTGATGGTTTAGCGGGGGGCCAGTAGAAATATGGCACTCCTGGGCCATCGGCTAAATGGTGCAGGCCGTCCATTGCCCCTACCATGTGACAGGGGCCAGCCAATGGTACTGGTAGCCCCTGTCACATGGTAGAATGCTAAAGGCCACCAGCATCATTTTGGTTAGTGGCAGCCGATGGCCCAGGAGAGGCAGATTGGTCCAACAGGGGTTTTTGTGAGTCTTGAGGGAGTTTTTATTTTTGTAGGGGCAGTACGGGGGGGGGGCGGCAGCATGTGGTCTCCGCCTTAGGTGGCACATTGCCTTGAGCTGGCCCTGTTTGGAGGGATACCCATTCCAGAGCCAGTTTTCAGGGGTGATGATCAGGATGAACAGAACAAAATCATTGTGAACCTGGAAGATGTAGTGGGCCAAATTGACAGACTGAAGAGTAGCAAATCACCTGGACCAGATGGTATACATCCCAAGGTTCTGAACGAACTAAAAAAATGAAATTTCAGACATTACTAGTAATTTGTAACCCATCATTAAAATTGCCCATTGTACCTGAGGACTGGAAGGTAACTAATGTAACTCTGATATTTAAAAAGGGCTCCAGGGGTGATTCGGGAAATTATAGACAGGTGAGCCTGACTTCAGTGCTTGGAAAAATTATGAAAACTATTCTAAAGATCAAAAGTAATGAATATATAGGTAGATATGGTTTAATGGGAAGCAGCTAGCATGGATTTACCGAAGGGAAGTCTTGCCTCACAAATCTGCTACTGTTTTTTGAAGGGGTTAATAAACATGTGGATAAATGTGAAACGGTAGATGTAGTGTATTTGGATTTTCAGAAGGTGTTTGACAAAGTCCCTCATGAGAGGCTTATAACAAAACTAAAAAGTCATGGGATAGGAGGCAATGTCCTTCTGTTGATTGCAAACTGGTTAAAAAAAAAACAAGAAAACAGAGTAGGATTAAATGGTCATTTTTCTCAGTGGAAAAAGGTAAAAAGTGAATTGGCTCAGGGATCTGTACTTGGATCGGTGTTTTTTAATATATTTATAACAAATCTGGAAAGGGTACGAGTGAGGTGATCAAATTTGCAGATGACATAAATTTATGCAGAGTAGTTAAATCTCAAGAGGATTATGAAAAATTGCAGGAGGACCTTGCAAGACTGGAAGATTGGGTGTCCATATGGCAGATGAATTTAATGTGGACAAGTGCAAAGAGATGCATATAGGGAAAAATAACCCATGCTGTAGTTTCATAAAGTTAGGTTCGATATTAGGGGTTACCAACCAGGAAAAAGATCTAGGCATCATAGTGGATAATATATTGAAATCGTTGGCGTAGTGTGCTGTGACGGTCAATAAGATTGAATATTAGGAATTATTAGGAAGGGAATGGTTAATAAAATGGAAAATGTCATAATGCCTCTGTATCACTCCATGTTAAGACCTCACCTTGAATACTGTGTGCAGCTCTGGTCACCGCATCTCAAAAAAAATATAGTTGCACTGGAGAAGATACAGAGAAGGGCGACCAAAATAATAAAGGACATGGAAAGGCTAAAGAGGTTAGAGCTGTTTAGCTTGGAGAAGAGACAGATAAGGGAGAATATGATAGAGGTCTATAAAATCATGAAAGGACTTGAATGGGTAAATGTTAATTATCCTTTTACTCTTTCAGATAATACAAGGACTAGGAGAACACTCCATGAAGATAGCAAGTAGCACATTTAAACCGAATCAAAGAAAATTTTTTTTTTTTCACTCAATGTACAGATAAGCTCTGGAATTCATTGCCAGAGGATGTGGTTAAGGCAATGTGGATTTTAAAAAGATTTGTATAAGTTCCTGCAGGAGAAGTCCATAAAGCACTATTAATCATGTTGTCTTAGGGTATAGCCACTGCTTATTTCCAGCATCAGTAGCATGGAATCTATTTGGTGTTTGAGTACTTGCCAATTAATTGTAACCTGATTGGCCACTATTGAAAACATGATTCTGGGTTTGATAGACCTTCAGCTTCTTATGTTGTTATAGGTCTTCCATCTGCGCCATCTTTTTTCTTAGACAAAATTATGCCATCTGTTTGGGAGGCACTGGAGCTAATTTGTGATGTTGTTCATCAGATTGGCACCCTCTGCTAGAGAGGATTTGATGGAGTTAATTAACTCCGGTGCCTCCCAAGTAGACTGCATCATTTTGTTTTAGGGAGAAGATGCAAACTGAAGACATCCGAGGCCTGGACATTAGGCTTGGTCCGAACCTGGGCCGAGGATCTGGTGTCGATACCCAGTTTCCAGACTGGGCCATGGCATCATGCCTCAGTCTCTGGACTGGGCTGTGTTGTCTGGCCTGGGTCCAAGCCCTGGCCTCTGCTGAGATCCCCTGTGTCGGTTCATGGTCTCCAGACCGGGCAGTGGCGTTGGTATCTGGTCTTTGGACCAGGGTCTCAGGATCTGGCCAAGGCCCAAGCATCAGGCCTAGGCCTTGAAGTCTGGTCCCAACACCTAGGCCTAATCTAAAGCCTCAGCATTGCGTAGGCCTAGGCTGTTAGGGCCTAGGCTGAGATTGCACAATCTATCTGGGGTCCAGGCTTTGGCCTAGCTCTCTGTGTTGGATTCCGCCCCCCCCCCCCCCTCCAGGTTATTTTTTTTTCAGGTGGGAGGGATGGTTGAGGGACACAGGTGACCCTTTTTCTTTTTTCTTTCTTTTTTTGCTTTTGTAACCAGATAAGCAAAATTAACCATTAGACGAAACCAAGTTCATGGAAAATCAAATCCCCCAAAAATAAAACAAAATGTTTTTCTTTTTCCCACCTCTAATTTGTCAGTCTTATTTGCTATGTTTTCTCAGTAGGGCATGCATTGGTGGTGAACTGCTGTCTTTTCATAAGTAGGGCTATTGTACCTGGTAGTAGAGGGAGTTTGTGTTGCTGATACTGAGAACACCAGAACCAGATCATCTTTCTTGCATGATGAGTTGTACAGAGAATGTCCTAGTCTGCTCTGCACCTATGATTGGGGGTTGTGGGGGTTCCTGTGGATGCAGAGTGTGTGTTTACAATTTAGCCCCATGATGGTCATGTGTTCAGTGTATCACCACATGTGAGAACTATCTGTCAGGTGTATCCTGATAGAAAAAAACAAAATGTGAAGAACCACTGGACTAAAGGATAACTAGGTTATCTTGACTTTTAGCCCTTTTTCCTTTGACTGTGAGAGTATAGTTTTTTTACTATAGAAGACCAAAAATCAATTTATTGGTTAGACACTTGGAAAGCCATTGGGGATTATCTATTGCCTAACCGTATTACTATCAAACTCTCTCTCCATTAGCCCACGATGCTATTGCAATTTGGAGGCAGACTGAAAGGCTGTAGACGTTCATCAGTATTAAAGATGTAGATCTCTTTGGAAACATTTAATGTATTTATTGTGAAAATGTTCATTATACAAATAAGCACCTGCTAAATACCCATTTTTGCAAGAAATGTTTACAGTGGAGCTGTTTTAGATCAGAGTGGAGAAGACAGCAACTTTATTTCAATATCTTATTTGGCAGGTTACTTGTTTACCTAAAAATCAAAATCTTGTTTTTTTCAAAAAACATCATGCTTCCCCCTATTGTGAAACTTATGTACCTTCTTGAAAACTATCTGGACTCATTACCATGATATGTGCTGCTTCAAACATATTTTATAATACAGGTTCATGTCATATATGTTAAAATATTTGCAAGCCTTCAATCTATATCATCACACTGCTGAGAGGTAGTCTGGAAATGCTTTAGAAAAGGCATCTCTGACTCTTTTGTTCAAGTAATATACGGGCCGAATTCAGTAAAATGCGTGGGAGAGCCGGCGCTCCGAGGCGAGCGCCCGCTCTTCCGACGCGTGCCCAGGCCACTCTCCTGGGCGCGCGATTCTGTATGCAAAATGAGGGCCCGCAGTAAAAAGGAGGCGCTAGGGGACACTAGCGCGTCCCTAGCGCCTCCTTATTGGCAGAAAGCAGCGGCTGTCAGCGGGTTTGACAGCCGACACTTAATTTTACCGGCGTGGTTGTCAAACCCGCTGACATCCACGGGTTTGGAAAACGGACGCCAGCAAAATTGAGCGTCTTGTTTCCAACCCGCAGGCCGTGGGCAGATTTTTTTTTTTTTTTTAAAGATTTTTTTATTTTTTTTATTTTTGGGGCCTCCGATTTAATATCGCTATGATATTAAGTGGAGGGTGTACAGAAAAGCAGTTTTTCTGCATTTCTGTACACTTTCCCGGTGCTGGCCGAAATTAACTCCTGTCTTTGGGCAGGCGTTAATTTCTGAGAGTAAAATGTGCGGTCTGGCTGCACATTTTTACTTTCTGTATTCGCGCGGGACTAACTAATAGGCTCATCAACATGCATTTGCATGTTGAGGGCGCTATTAGTTTCGGGGGGGGTTGGATGCACGGTTTCCATGCACTATTACCCCTTATTGTGTAAGGGGTAATAATAGCACGTGGAAAACGTGCGTCCAAACGGGGGCTAACTGTGCCCTCAGCCTGAGCGCACCGTACTGAATCGGCCTGTTAGTGTATAAAGTATTATAACAGAGCCTACGTTACAGCAGCTAAAATACATGAGATAAATGATGATTATAGAATATCTAATCTGACTTCTGAGTATTTTGGGTGATTGCGATTAAAAATTTCCATGATGATGGATGATCGAGGCCGCTTTACTAACATTATATGAGTACTCTATTACAGAATCACAGATTTTTTTAGCTTTATCTATAGCCTACCTTTCTGCTAATGGGAGGTGAGCAGCTTGTGATGGTATTCAAAATCTGCATTGCACAAGTATAGAATGACTGCTAATGAATGGTACTGGCTCTAGAAAGTTGGGACACAATTTCAGTGGATAAGATTATAGCATCACTGCTCAGAGGATAGAAAACTCTCTAAATCCATGGTCATTGAGCAAGTCCTACAATCAATGAAACATAGACAAAGAAGACTTTTAATACTGTATGCCATGTTTCTTCTTTTGGGACAGATATAGATACAATCTTCCAGCAGTTATTATTTAGCTTTCACCTTTATGCTGGCAAGATCTACTGCAGTATATCTTCTGTGTATGTACTTTAATGAGTATTATTTTACTTTATTCTGTCAGCAAGTATTGTTAATTGTTTAAATTGCCCATTCTGAGATCACTCTATATTTTAAAGCTGTAACTTCTCCTATATCAGAAATTTTCTCTATAGAAATTTTAAGGTGATGTCTTAATATATTGTCTCCTTAGATCCTTGATAAATACACATTTCTACTGTCTACATTCTGCACACAGCTTGAATGCTTATCCTCTCAGTTCTCTGTTATTGCAGTTTCCTAAAGTAACTAGCATTGTTAAGTTAGAGCCTCCCACCAGCAAGTCACTCAGTCCTGCATTTAATAGCTGGGCTTTGTTGTTAGAACATCCTTTGTGCACACATCATAAGTCTGTCTGGGCGCACACTTGCGGGTCTGTATAACACATTGCAGATTCCAAAGACAATTTCCAGTTGCCGCTGTTTCACGCAGCTCAGCCCTTAAGCTGCCAGAAACACTGGGATAATCCTACGTTCCCTTATGAACTTCTAAGGACCAATCCAAGTTCTCCAGGGCAGGGTTGCAGGTCTGGACTGAAGGGTAGGTGTGAAAGTCTTCTCAGCTTGCTTGGCTGCAAGTGAAGAGACCCACCCTGTGGCTCATCAGCCCTCCAACGGGGTTGCTTCTGGACCAGGCCCTAGCTACGTTCTTCTTACAATCATAGAGTGTCAGAGTCAAACTACAGATTAGGCACACTTTTTAAAAGATAACTTGTGGTAACAATTGCTTTCTGACCAAATAAAATATTATACAGTAATTTCTGCAACAGTGATCTGAATTATGAATCTCAAGATGAAAGAGAATGAACAAAAGACAATTCTTAAGTGGTAGTGTGTGGGGCCCTCTACCTTTTCTGTTAAAAGCAAAAGTATTTTTGCATCTCTAGAGGATACTAACCTTTTGCCATTTGGAAACACACCAGTAGCTTTACCCTGAGTTGATGGCTGTATGATCGTTAGATAAGCTCAACTTTAGGGCAGTCCTAGTTTCCAAATCCTATTAATTCAAGACTCTTCATCTAGTGAACTGTGCTCATGTTCCCTACAAATTGCACAATCAGAGGAGTGATTATGAGCTAGCTACGGAAGAGAGTGGTAGTGATGGTGCACTTGATGCATATGAGGGAGCAAGAAGCATAGTATAAAATAAAGTTAGCAGAACTGGAGGGAGCAGGAAGTGACAGCCAGAGAGTGAAGAGCAGTAGCCAACATGCACAGCTGAAAGCTAGAGGCAAGCAGCCGTGGACACAGCACATTCTCCCACAGATCCCGTTTGATACTGGCTGTTTTTTTCCAAGTGTATCTCATGCCTGCTTTGCTGCCTTCTGCAACTTCACAGTTGTTCGTAGGGGCCAGACCCAAGTTGCACTGGCTCTTAGAAGTTCCTCAAGTTTGTTGTATAGATCTCTGCCCAAACTGTTCTGCCTCCTCTTGTAGCTCCCTGGCTCTTTTGGGGGAATCTGGCCTGTGTTGCAGCTGTGTAGCTCTCCTGCTGCTTGTGGAGGCCTGTTGCCCTCATCTCATCCTGCAGCCTCTGCTCTGTCTTGTCCTCATAATTTTTGTTTTCCAAACTCCTGTTTCAGATGTCTTCTGGGTGGTTTGGATAATGGAATAGTTTAGTAGTTGTGATATGAAATACCTTTCATTTTTGGTTTGACATACTAAATTTTTTTTTGTGTGGGTTTGTTTTTTTTTTTTTTTTTATTAAATTAATACAGGCTATCTTTTCTTCCCATGCAGTGTGGACATGATTAGTTTATTTTTTATTCTACCTACAATATCTATTCTAGAACAGGTATAGGACTAGGGACAAGGTTCGTCTTAGGATTGCTTTGTGCTAAAATTATGCCACAGGGCAAATTGAAACATTTTTTCCTGCAATTTCCTAATGCATAGTCATTCTAAGTAGGAATTGTATTAAGTAGTATGTTAATAAATTAGTATTAGAAGAGTTCCCACCAAGCATGGAATGTTTTAGGATTCCCTAGGCAGGCTGCTTCTGTGGGTGCGCCTAGCAGGAAAGGCCACATCAGGCCCCAGTGCCAGCTCTTTTCTCACTAATATCTCCTCCCATGGATGGGCCGGCAGAATGGGGTGCAGGTCGTAGGGTTGTAGCATAAGCAGACCTCTCTTCTAACTCAGGTCTCTCCATTTTCTCTCTCTCTTTCTCTCTCTCTCTCTCTCTCTCTCTCTGTCCAAAGCTTATGCATCCACCTTTCTGTGGCTCTTGCTCAGCATTCCCCTCCACTTCTGTTTTGTCTCCTGGTGACTCCATTGGTTTTTTCTTCTCTCCCGCAGTCTGGCCAGTCTCTCCCCCCTTGTCCCCTTCTCTCCCCATTTTCCTGATTACTTCTTCGTAATCTCGTGCTTGAACCCTAGAGCAGGACGGGTGGACTCCAGTGGCCACCAGTGCCACAAAACAGGTCTGGTTTTCAGAGTAGTCAAATTACTGTGTGCAAATTAACACAGTTCTTGAATCAAATTAATACAAATATATCTCCTGAATTTCCATTGTGGAAATCCTGAAAAACAAGGCCTGCTTGTAGCACTCAAGGACCTGAAATCACCACATTAGTCCTATAACCTACCTCTGGCATACAAAAAAAAAATGAACTAACGCCAGCATGATTTGATTGTACTGCTCAGCATTGCATGAAAAGATAATGATTTCAGCTTTGACATATGATATTTTCTCACAAATTTTTTTTAGCATTATTTCACTGTAGAACATATGGGGGATATTGCTTAGTTTACATAAACTTGGGAGGTGTGATCCTTTCATTACCAATAATTTTGCTTTGTGCTTTTTATTATGCAGTTTGAGCATGCAGAGCTTATGACCCCGTTCTTTTATTCCTAGACTCAAGCTCTGATTATGGTGATGAATCTTTTCTATGCATTGTTATTTCTGAATACAAGGAAATTCATGCAAACTTCTGGTTTCTATGGAAGAATTTGTGATACCTTTTTCAGTATATCGGTTTAGAATATTTTTTTCTCTTTTTTCCAGTTCGCAGCTAGAATACAAATGTGTTGATTTTGATAAAAGTTGAATTTAGACATCCCCTATTGTCCAGGGGAAGAAAAGCTGAGGTTTTTGGTTAGTGAATATGGAGTACCATATTTCATTTTGGTCTATGAATTCCATTCAGATAATATCAATTATAAATGTTTGATTATAATTATATGAAAAATGTTTAATTTCTGATGATAACTTTACTAGTTTTTATGTAAAGTTATGTACTATTCTTATTCTTTATCTGTTGTTTGCTGAAATTAATACTATGTGTTTTTCTTTTTAGAAAAACGAATCTGATTTCTTTTGTAGATTACAACAATTACTTGACACCTAATTGGCTGAAAGCTAGCTGCCATTCAAAAGGTAAAAAAAAAAAAAAAAAAGTATTGCATGGCAGTTAGGCACAGCCAATTAAATTGTAAGATATTTGCTTATCATGTTCACCAGGCAATCCAGTTTCATTTAGAAGCAGCAGATTTAGATAAGTTTTAAATTCTTTTGGAATAGAAAGCTGTTAAATAAGTTTGGACAGTTAAAATCAGCTCTTTGCACCATGCTGATCTGTTATCCCAAACTTATTTTATTCCATTTATTCAAACTTGGATTTACTGCTTTTTGCTGTAAACAATGTGGCTTATAATGGAGAAATTACTTACCTGATAATTTTGTTTTCCTTAGTGAAGACAGATGGACTCAGGTCCACTTAGTTATTGTCCCCTGTCAGCAGATGGAGACAGAGTAAGGCTGTAAATCTAACGTCACAGTACATATACCCCAGCCGTGACCTCAGCCCTCCCAGTATTCTCTTCAAAAGCCATTGTGGACATATTAGTAAAAGGAGATTAAAAATAATAATAATAATGATTAAAAATGGATAACCGTAACTATACTCAACCAGCCATAAACACTGAACTTCAGTAAGAATATAGGTATCCTAATATAGTGACTGGATGAACACTTACCCGTAATTCCTTAGGTTCGAGACTCACTCCTCGGAAATTACTTACTTGATAATTTCATTTTCCTTAGTGTAGACAGATGGACTCAGCGTCCCGCCCTTGGCTGCCCAAGGACTCACTCCACATCCAGTCCTTGGGCAGCCAAGGGCGGGATGCTGGGTCCATCTGTCTACACTAAGGAGAATGAAATTATCAAGTAAGTAATTTCTCAATTTCCTAGCGTGTAGCCAGATGGACTCAGGACCCAGTGGGATGTACAAAAGCTACTCCCGATCGGGGCGGGAGGCTATCCGCAGTCTGGTTAACACTGCCCATGCAAAGGCTGCATCCTCTTGGGCCTTACATCCAGGTGATAAAACCTGGAGAAGGTGTGCAAGGCGACTACATCGCCGCTTGGCAGATATTGACGGGCGACAGCAGTCTAACTTCCGCCCATGAGACTGCCTGAGCCCTAGTGGAATGAGCTCTTACCTAAGCAGGCAATGGCTTTCCAGCCTCCACATAGGAGCCCGTGACCACCTTCTTAGTCCAGCGAACTATAGTAGCCCATGAAGCTGGTTCGCTCTGCTTCTTTCCACTGTGAAGGTCAAACAAGTGATCCGTCTTTCAGACTAGTTCTGAGACTTCCAGATACCACACTAGGAGAATCCTGACATCCAAATGATGGAGGAGGAAATATCCTTCCGTGTCTTTGAGTTTATCTAAGGATGAAAATGAAATGGACTGATTCAAATGAAACTCCGATACTACCTCAGGCAAGAAGGATGGAACCATACGTAGCTGTAACGCTCCTGGATTCCTCTGGAAGAATGGTTCCCAGTACGACAATGCCATTTTCAAGGTCAATAAACGCAAGGAAAGACCTGCCAAAAAATCCAGTACTAAATTAAGATTCCACAAGGGAACTAGCAACCATAATGGAGGTCAAAGGTGCTTCAAGCCCTTCAGAAAATGGTTCACGTCAGTATGAGCCGACAGGGAGCATTCACCTCACTCCTGAAACAGGAGAGAGCTGCTACCTGCACCTTCAAGGAGTTAAGGCCTAAAATTCCAGAATAAGTGGGATTTGACCGACTGAGGGGGGGGGACACCGCATTCTTCACATCAGGCCTCAAATACTCTCCAGACCCATGCATATGCTAGGGACATGGAGAACTTCCAAGTACAGAGTAAGGTGACAATTATTGCCTCAGAATATCCCCGCTTCATCAGGTGAGCCCTCTCAAGGGCCAGACCTTAAGACAAAATCAAATTGGACCCTCGTGAAGAACCAGTCCCTGCTGCAACAGGTCCCTGTGCATTGCGAGCCGCAGGGGGTTCTTGATCAGGAGTCTCCACATGTTTGCATACCATGTACACCTGGGCCAATCTGGAGCTACTAGTAGGATTAGTCCCCTGTGGAGTTCAATTCTGCGAAAGACCCTGCCCAGTAGGGGCCACAGAGGAAAGGTGTATAGCAACTTGTCTTTTGGCCAGATCTGGATGAGAGCGTTTATTCCCAGGGACAACAGATCTCTTCTGTTAGTGAAGAATCAAGGAACCTTCGTGTTGAGATGCGGCCAGCAGGTCGATTGATAGGAGGCCCCAGTGATCTACTATCAATGAAACACTTTGGTCAAGAACCCCCATTCTCCTGGATCCAGACTCTGCCTGCTTAGAAAGTCTGCTCTGATGTTGTCTTTTCCTGCAGTGTGGGAGGCTGAGATCATCTGTAGATGTACTTCCGCCCACTCCATAAGGAGGTCTATCTCCTGTGATAACTGATGGCTCTTGGTTCCTCCCTGGCAGTTGATGTAGACCTTAGTCATTGAGTTGTCTAATAACATGCAGACCGCTTGATTCTAGAGTCTGTAGCTGAAATGTAAACATACCAATCTGACTGCCTAGGCTTCCAGGCGATTGACATTCCAGAGGGCCTCTTCTTCCGTCCAATATCCCTGGGCCGTCAGCTTCTGATAGTGAGCTCCCCAGCTCCAGCGACTCGCATCTGTTGTGAGAACCAGCCAGTTTGGGGAGGTCAGGGACACGTCCCTGCTCAGATGTTTCCTGCAACCACCACTAGAGGCAAGAACCGACTTCCATCAGTAAGTGGAGATGAACCACATAGTCTTGAAACATTGGATTCCAACATGATAGCAGAGAGCGTCGAAGTGGACAAGTGTGCCCTTGCCCAAGGCACTACTTCAGGGTTGTTGCCATCAAACCAAGGACTTGGAGGTAGCTCCACACTGCCGGGTATACAGTGTTCACCAATTGACACACCTGGTGCATCAACTTCTGTATCCATTTGGTTCGCAGAAAGACCTTGCCCCGCGTGGTGTCAAACCAGACTCCTAGATACTCCAAGGATTGGAAAGGCTTGAGGCTGCTCTTGGCCTCCTGGTGACCATCCTGTTGGATAATGTTCTGGGGGAGGTGACTAGGCCAAAAGGCAGTGCCCAAAACTGATAATGTCGACCCAGTATCGCAAACATAGGAAACGTTGGTATTCTTGTCAGATTGGAATATGTAGGTAGGCCTCAGATAGGTCCAGGGAGGTTAGGAACTCTCCCGATTTGTACAGCCATTATCACAGAGCATAAGGTCTTCATGCAAAAATAAGTCACTCGCAGTTGACAGTTGACTCTCTTGAAGTCCAGGATGGACGAAAGAAACCTTCCTTGTTGGGTACGACAAAATTAATGGAATAACGCCCCATATGTTCCTGAACAAAGGTACTGGGATCTCAACCCTCATCCTGAGGAGCTTTAGAAGTGTAATCTCCATTGCCTGCTTCTTGAGCTGGGAGTGGCAAGGAGATATCATGAATACGTCCCAAGGAGTGCTGTGGAATTCCAGTACATATTCTTTTCATATGACTTCCAGTACCCATTTGTCTGAAGTAATCTTGATCCACTGTTGGTAAAAGAGAGTCAGTCCTGAAGGTGAGTCGGTAAATTTTCATTGGGAGGTTCAGGTTGAGTCTGAAACCTAACCTTCCCCTCTCTTGGGCTACCCGATTTAAAAAAAAAAATAAAAAAAAAAAAATGACTGAGACCTCCCAAGGGGTCCAGACCTCTGAGATGTCTAATTTTGTAGGGGGCGAAAATGCTGTGAACCCCTGGAACGATCCCTCATAGGTGAAGGATGCTGTAACTGCTTCCTCTTATCTTCCAGTAACTGGGGAAGTAGAGATTCACCCCATTTACTAGCCAGCTTTTCCAGCTCATTCCCGAATAGAAGTGATCCTTTAAAGGACATCTTTGTAAGATTAGCTTTGGAGGTTGCGTCAGTGGACCAATACCACAGCCATAGCTGTCATCTGGCCGCCACCACTGAGGCCTCTCCTCTGGCTGAAATAGTACTAAATCTGAGCCCTCGTCTGCTAAAAAGGCAGTAGCAGGTTCCATATCAGCGCTGGAATTCAACTACTTCTGAGAGAGTAGACATGAACAAGCCACCAGAGCACAACAAGTAATCTGTAGGGTCATTGCTACTGCATCAAAGGCTTGTTTAAGGATAGGCTCAATCCATCTATCATGTGCATCCTTTGAGGCCGTACTTCCCTCCACTGGGATAGTTGTTCGCTTAGAGATGGCACAGACCAGTGCATGTAATTTAGGAAAATGCAAATGTTCTTTTACCACCGGGTCCAGAGGGTATAGAGCTTCCAACGCTCAGCCCCTATTAAAACTTGCTTCTGGGACATCCCATTCCAGGTCAATCAACTCCTGGATGGTGTCCATCACTGGAAAATAGGAGAAGCTTTTCACAAGGAAATCAGAATGGCATTCTTATTTGGTTCAGTCATAGAATACACCCCAGGAATTCACAAAGTCTCAGGGTCTGGGAAAACAGGGACTGGCAATTTGTCTCTGTGAAAGATCTGTAAACATGGTCCAATATGGTTCCAACCCAGGGGGGATTATTTCCCCATCTTCAAGGAATCTGGGTAGTCCTCTTTTTCCATGCCATCCGGGTCCTTACCAGGGATATCCTTGGGTAAGGCGAGGCATGCCTCAGGGTCTGTTGGTGGGAATGGGAGAGGGAGATGTCGCTGGCTGAGGTTCCGTACAAACAGGGGCAAGTGAGGCAGCAAACTGCACCTGTACAAAGGCTTTTGTAGCCCATGGAAAAACTTCACCCAAGAAAAGGCAACTGGGTCCATGTCTAGAGCAGAAGGTACTGGGGTTCCCTTCTTTCATGTTACCTGAAACAGCCTAATAGAATGGAACCCCAGCTAATGGTCCATAAAGATCAAAAAAGGTTTGGATAAGTTCTTGGAGGAGAAGTCCATTAACTGTTATTAATCAAGTTTACTAAGGGAATAGTCACTGCTATTAATTGCATCAGTAGCATGGGATCTTCTTGGTGTTTGGGTAATTGCCAGGTTCTTGTGGCCTGGTTTGGCCTCTCTTGGAAACAGGATGCTGGGCTTGATGGACCCTTGGTCTGACCTAGCATGGCAATTTCTTATGTTCTTAAGCAATATTGCTAGGTAGTTCCCTTTCTCCAAATAACTGAGTAAAGAGCCAAGATTCAATTTGCTTCCTAAACTGTAAGAGGTTTAACTGATCCTGGATTTCCCCAGGGACTGAGTTCCAAATAAACAATCCACAGACCAAAATAACTGAAGGTTAAACATGTTGTAGAGGTCAAATGAACCTATCTCAGAGATGGCAAAGTCAAGAAACCTTGTCGAAGATCCAAAGATGTTAACAGGCTCATACCAAAAAAGATTGACCTGTATGTTGACATTTAAAAAAAAATCAAAGGATCTTAAATTTTGATCTAGCTTCCACAGGAAGCAAATGAGGGGCATAGTATATGAGTAATGTAATCATTTTTTCTACCTCTCAACCTGGCAGCAATATTTTTAAGAAATTGTAACCCTTTTTAAACAGGAATTAGGCAAGCCCTAGTATAAAGAATTGTAGAAATCCAGTTTAGGATAACAGATCCAAATATGATTGAAGCTGGCAAAAAAAATGTAAGTAAAAAACAAAACAAAAATCTCTTAACTTACCTCAGTAGATAACTGACAAGCATCTAATTTTACCCCTAAGCTAAAAGTGAGAACTATAGACTCCAATGTTATTCCTGAAATGTATGGCAAACCAAGTAGCAGATTGTTCTTCTGTGACAGTCACAAAACTGTGGACTTTACAACATTCAATTTGTTTATGATGATAAATCCATTTTGAAACAGTCCCAAGACAAATATTCAAATTAATAATACTGGCCTGCTGGTCCCATGCCATGTAGACTGTATGTCTGTAAATATGTGGCAGTTGATGCCAAATTTTTCAACTACTTTGGCCACAGATGCTACATAAACATTAAATAGGACCTAAGACAAAATAGTCCTGTAGTAAACCCATAGGACATAAACAAGATTCAGAACATTTTCTCCTTCCTCCCAATATGCAGATTGGGTCCTATTTGATTTAAAATAAATAAATAAATAAATAATTGTAAACCAAGCCAAAAGGGTCCCTCTCACTCCGAGGTCCATCAAATGCCCTAGGAGTAGGATATGGTTCAGTGTATTGAATGCAGTGGAGAGGGCTAATTGTACCAAAAGAGCATTATTACTCCCTTCCTTTGGGACAAAAGCAGAGGATCCCTAGAGGCTAGAGAATGGCAATGGAGTAACCTCTGTTCATGCAGAAATGTAAAATTTGAGTTTGAGTGGCAATTATCCTAAACAGAAGGCATGAGAGTAACCTGCACAGAAGGGCGGTTATTACCCTAAGCCCCTTGCTGGGCAGACTGAATGACTTTTTTTTTTTTTTCCATTTGTAAAAGTGCTACTTTATTTTAGTTAAATATCTTTATTAACATTGTAACAATCATGCAAACAAGAAGTGTGCAAGATCAATTTTTACAATTTCTTCCCCACCAGCAACGCTAATGGTAAAGGAATCAAAATGCTCATTCAACCCCTATAAGAAATGCAGATATCCCATTCCTACCCCACCCTAAATCCACCCCTATCCTCCCAACCCAACCCACCCAAGTAACAGGCAAACCAAAAAAAAAGAAAAACATCCCTATAAGGTGTTTAAAGTTAGAATTTGAGCTCTGCTAGAAAGGCTGGAAAGATACAAATCCCATACTTTCAGAAATCTAGACTTGGAATGAACAGATGAACGAGCTGCAAGGGATTCCATAAACATCATGTTATGAATCACGTCCCTCCACTGCCAGAAAGAGAGAAGAATACATTCCCTCCAAACCAAATGTAACATTTACCCTGGGCAAAAAACGTCCTTATTAATATCCTCTCACTGTCTTTATGGACATATTTAGAAAGGTCCACTTCAAACAAAATTTCAGGCAATAGAAGAATATTGCTGCTTAATAAATCATTAATATAAGCTAGAACCCTCCCCCCAAAAGCACAGAATGACAGAGCAACTCCAGAATGCATGTGAAAAAGAGCGCCTAAGAGATGAACATTTTAAACAATCTGCCATAGGAGTAAGCTTGGCTCTGAAGGCTAAAATCTGGGACACACTTTTCATCGACTTTAAGCAGGTAAATAAATTTTTACTAGCCAATGGAACCCCCCACCCGTCCAAATGCCAGCGGGCCAAGATAGAATTTGGACTAAGAAGTTTGGATTACTTCTGTAGTGCCCTCTGGGTCTGAGAGAGAGAAAATTTCCTATGCTCAATGTGGAAAAAATAATCTAGTCTATGTACCAAGTTAATGCCAGATCTGCAGTGGTTAGAGAACAAATATAGTGTCACAATTGGGCATATGAGAAAATATCCAGATCTCACAACCCAAAATGCATCTGTAGTGTTTGGAATGGTAGGACAGACCCATCAGGAGACAACACCCGCTGAAGTTGTGTAATACCTTGATTTTGCCAATATAAGAAACCCCGAGAATGAGACCCTGGTTGAAATTGTAAGTTCCCCGTAAGGGTAAAAAAAGGAGATCATGAAGCAGTTGAGTGCAACAATTTCAAAATTCTCCAAGCCCATTGCATAGGACTCAATGCTTAGCCAGACCAGAGGGAAGGCTATGCAGGGAAGCATGCAGTAAAAAGTGAAGGTCCAAATTATGCATAACTGCTCTATCACATTCACCAAGAGTAAAAATAGAGCCATCATACAACCAATCCCTAACTATATGTAAAAGGCCAAATTGTAACCCATTATGTCCGGGAGACCCAACCCACCATGGAGCCATGGCTTTTTTAGCCGGGACAATGCAATTCTGGGCTTCTTGCCCACCCATATAAAACATGAAAGCAATTTGTCCAAGGCATGAACATACATTCGTTTTAACAAAAGGGGCAAAGTCTGCAGTGCATAAAGCCATTTGGGAAACACAATCATCTTAAAGAGATTTACCCTCCCTCCCATCAATAATGGTAAATTCTGCCACACTGCCAGTTTATCTTTAGTAAACGTTAACAAAGGAGAAATATTAAGAGAATAAAGGCTGTCTAGGTTCAGTGTGATAAAATCCCCAAATAACGAAAGGAACTCCATGCCCATTTTAAAGGAAAATGTCCAAACCACTGTTCCCTGATTGTGTCCGGAAAGACCAGGGCCTCATATTTATCTTGATTCAATCTGAATCCCAAAAATTCCCCAAATGTCTGAAACAGCTGTAATATATGGGATGGAGAATCTAATGGATCACATAAAAAAAACCAAACAAAAAACCAACCAAAAGATCATCTGCAAAAGCTGCATACTTAAAAAGAAAGGAGCCCAGCATGATGCCCTGAATCCCAACCATCTGTTGAATCGCTATCAATAATGATTCTAGAGCTAAAAGAAATAACAAAGGGGATAGAGGGCAGCCCTGTCTAGTGCCCCTATAAACAGCAAGGGCCAGTGAAAAATCCTCATTAACTGTGATTGTGGCCAAAGGGTTAGCATACAATAAAAGAATCCCATACAAAAAGAACCCACTCAAGGTCATATGCTTCAACACTTCAATAAGTACTGCCATTCCACTCTGTCAAATGCCTTCTCTGCATCAAAGTTAACTGCCATGAATGGCAGATAACAATTTGCGAACACTCACCAATGCATATCTCCCACAGACAAAGCCTACTTGTCTTGGCCCAATGCAATCCAGCAACACCAAAGCCAATCTATTGGCCAGAATGTTTGCTAACAACTTCTGATCAAAATTTAACAAGGAAATAGGTCAATAGGTCACTAGAGAAGCAGGGTCCTTACCGGATTTAAGGATAACTGTAATAATCACTTTCTTCTCAGCAGCCAGATATTGTCCATCTTTAATCAAATTAGCAAAGGTATGAACAAGTAAATGGGGTACTTCATCGACTAAAATTGTATAAAATTTGGCCTTAAAGCCATCCAGGCCTGGGGTCTTCAAGGACTTTGCTGAACGAATGCCCACAATTATTTCCCCATACTAATAGGCCTATATAGTTTGCGCAGATGGGTTTCCTCAAATTGTTTAAGGCCAAGTTTAGATAAGAAAGCCTGACACTTAGCTATGTCACAACCACCAGAACTATACAGCTGTGCATAATTGGAGAACAACCATAAAATACTTGAGGTAGAATGAGTCAGCCTCCCACTCTGGTCTCTAAGATGCATGACACCCATTTGATAAGCTGGGCTAACATCTTCCCTGGCTTATTAGTTTAAACTTATAATATAAAATGCTTTTTTTGGCTCTCTGATGCAAAACCATGTTTAAAGCAGCTTGTGTTGATAAAAAAGCTTTCCTGTTAACCACATTATTATTATTTATTTATTTTTTATTTATTTAGAGCTTTTCTATTACCGGCATTCATGATACAATCACATCATGCTGGTTTACAGTTAACAAGGGGTGTAAATGGGTTGAACAATTAACAAGTGAAGAGGAGCAATAAAGTTACAATAAAACAAGGGTGCTAGAACTGGGGAAGAAGACGACAAAGCTAGAGTAGCTTAACAGTGGGATGAGCAATTATTTACATAGTGCTGAGGGTCTCTCAAGAGTTGTTGTGGTGCTTCAGTTAGGTTCGGGAAAGGCTTGTTTAAACAACAAAGTCTTAAGCCTTTTTCTAAATGTTGGTAAGCATGGTTCCTGTCTGAAATCAGGGGGAATGGCATTCCATATAGATGGTCCCGCTGTAGAGAAGGCCGGTCTCTGAATGCTAGATGATGTGTAGATTTAGTTTAGGGGACATGCAGTAATCCTCTGTAAGCAGCAACGCTGCCTTACTTTTTCTCAAACTAATTTCCATGATTTTCCTTCTCCAAGCTAAATACAAAATTCATATCTCCCCATAAAAAAGCTTTAGCAGTATACCAGGAAAGAGTCAGAGAGATTTCAAAATGGGCCCCATTGGTAGCCACATAATTCACCTAGAAATGCCTCAATATTCTTGAAAGCAGTATCTGTAGCCAAGTAATAAGGGAATTTCCAAAAAAAGCGAGAGGGTCTTCCCACCAACCCAGTTACCGTTGGCTAAATAGGGGCATGATCTGAAATTTTTATATTTCTAATACCAGTATCCTCCATTTGAGAGAGGACTATCGCTGGATCACAAAAAGTAGTCTGAGATAAAGTGGAGTGGGCTTTGGACAAATGAGTTAAAGTCTTTCTCTAAAGGAATTATTTTATTTATTTAGGGTTTTTCTATACCGACCTTCGTTGTTGGACATCAAATTGGTTTACAGGCAACATATTGTCAGCAAACAGTGCTTTATAGTGTAACAAATAACTATTTTTACATAACTATAATGTCGTTTTAACAGTTTAAAGCAACATTGAGTTAGCAACCATGCTTTGCAGCATAATCAGTTTTAACAAATTCTTACAGTATAACTGACAGTTTGACAGTTTAAGATTATCAGTTTAGAGTGGAATTTAACATTATCAGTTTAAGTAGAATTCTTGAGATTGAGTATGCTTGTGAGAAAAGCCAAGTTTGAGTCTTTTTTTAAATTGTGTAGGCAGTGTTCTTGACGAATATCAGAGGGCATGGAATTCCAGAGTGTGGGCCCAGCTCATAGTGCGCGTTCTCTGGTGGCATTGTAATGAGTGAGTCTGGGTGTGGGAATGTTTATGATTCCTAGATAGCGTGATCGAGTAGGTCTGTTTGCACTGCGGAAGGAGAAGGTGTTATGTAGCCATTTACCTGGGTTGTGTAAGGATTTGTGAATTATTGTGAGGCTTTTGTAGTGTATGCGCTGTTGAATAGGTAACCAATGTAGGTCTTTGAGGATTGGGGTTATGTGTTCGTTCCTGAGCGTGTTGGTGAAGATGTGTGCCACTGCATTTTGCAGTAATTGGAGTGGTGATATGGTGTTTTTTGGAAGGCCAAGGAGTAGCGAGTTGCAATGGTCTATTTTTGTGAATATTGTGGACTGGAGTATAGTCCGGAAGTCATTAAAATGTAAGAGTGGTTTCAGTTTTTTTAGAATATGCAGTTTGAAGTAACATTCCTTGAGGGAGTTCTTAATTAATTTTTTGTGGTTGAGTTGATAGTCTATGACGACTCCTAAATTTCTTGCGTGTTGGGATGTAATGATTGAATTTGAAGGAGGTTGAGTTGTAAGCATTGAATTATTAGGGGGAGTGTTTTGTTGATTCGATATGAGATGTTTGTGTAGGATAGTTATTAAGGTTTCTGTTTTTGCAGTATTGAGTGCAAGGTTGAGACTAGAGAGGAAGTTCTTGATGGCTGCAAGTGATGATTCCCATGTTTTAATGGCTTTAGGAAGTGAGTCTGTGATTGGGATGACAATTTGTACATCGTCTGCGTATATGTAATGTTTGAGTCCAGGATCTGAGAGGAAATTGCAGAGGGGCAGGAGGTAAATGTTGAAAAGTGTAGAGGAGAGTGAGGAGCCTTGTGGGACAGTAGATTGAATGCTTTGAATTCTTGGTTGTCTATTCTTACTTTGTATTGCCTGCTTTTTAGGTAAGATGTGAACCAGTGGAGGGGGGTTCCTGAGATGCCGATTTCAGTTAACCGTTCAAGTAGCACATTGTGATTTATGGTGTCGAATGCCGCTGATATGTCTAGAAGTGCAAGTATGAATGAGTGGCCTTTATCTAGTCCTTTGAGTAGGTGGTCGGATAGTGATAATAGGAGGGATTCAGTGTTGAAGGATTTATGGAAACCATATTGTGAGTTGGATAGGATATTGTTTTCTAGGTACTCCGTAAGCTGGATGTTAACTATTCTTTCCATAACTTTTGATATGAATGGTAGGTTGGATACTGGGCGGTAGTTTGTAAGTTCATTTGGGTTTAGAGTTGGTTTCTTGAGAATGGGTTTGATCCCTGCTTGTTTTAATGCTGAGGGGACTTGACCCAGTGCGAGAGATCTATTAATAATTTGGGCTAATGGGTGGGATATAGTGGTGGGAATAGCGAGGGAGGAGTTTGGTGGGTATAGTGTTGTATGGGTGTGTAGATGGTCTCATTTTTCTTAGACATGTTTCAATTTCAGAGGGAGTGGTGTTCTCAAAGGAGTTCATGGTTGCTAGTGGTGTTAATGTACGGCTCTTGGGTGTGGTTGGCGAAGATGAAGATGGGTTTGTTTGAAATTGTGTCATGATTTTTGCTATTTTATCATGGAAAAATTGGGCTAGGTCTTGGCATTTGTTTTCCACTTCCTCTTCAGGGATAGGTGGGAGGGGGGGGGAGTTTTTGGTTAGATTAGCTATGTATTCGAATAATGCTTTGGGATTAAAGTGGAATTCATGTATGCGTTGTGCATGGAAATCTTGTTTATTTTTTAGGATTTTTTCACAGTATGTGTGCAGGGCTTGTTTGTATTTGGCGAGTTGAATGGTAGAAGGGTCTTTACGCCAGTTCCTTTCTAACTTTCTGAGATTGCGTTTCATTGATGAAAGATGCGCCAGGAATCCACAAGTTGCAATTCAGAGAGCAAAAAAGTTATACCTTTCCTGGTCCCCAATGGTGTACCTCTCAAGGAATGTGATTTATCCAAGTCAGGATCTGCAACAATATTAAAGTCTTCCCCCTATGATTCTTGGCCCCTCCCTGATAGACAATAACCTTTGTGTGATTATGAAGAAAAAACGTGATTATAAGTATTTGGAGCATAAAGATTACAATAGGTAGCTCACTTCCCTCCCATCTCCACTACCAAGATTATATAGTGCCCCTGTGGGTATTTTATTTCCTGTAGGACCTGCATAGTCACATTTTTATGTACCAAAATGGCAACACCTGCAGACCTAGTGGAGGCAGAAGCGTAAAGGATCTGCCCCACCCACTCCCGCTTAAGTTTTTAGTGTTTGATATCATTAATGTGGGTTTCCTGTAAAAACCCAATGTCCACAGCCTGTTTTTTTTAAGGCTGCTAAAACCTTGTGATGTTTAATGGGAATGCACCAAGGCACTAATTTCAAATTCGATTTTCCCAGGATGGAATACAAAAAAGGAGAAAATCCAAGAGAAAAATATCAACCAAAAGTGGACACCTCCCAGCTAAAGCACTCACAAAAAAATTAAAACAACCTTTCCAAGAAACACCTTAGTTAGTTTGGCCCGTAGTATATATCCTTGACAAAAACTGTTTGACCCCTCCCCCCCCCCCCCATTCTCCAGCAATCACCAGAGAACAAAGTCACTCAAAGAGCCATACACCTCCCAACCTGCCACAATTCACCTCTTAAAACCCCTTAAACATAATTGTCAAGTGTAACTTCCCATCTAAACGGTCCCATAAGAGAAAAAAAGGGGAGGAACCCTCCCCCTGTCCACAAACGTTAAAGAAACATGGCAACAACAGTGTCTCTGATAAACATACGAACTCTGTGTTTCTGGTGCAGAGATCAGCCAAGGTTTGGCATCCATCAAGCTGTAAAATTGTCCAAAAAAATGAACAAAAGACTCTTGTCCATCTCGAAAGATGGGATCAGCAGAAGAGAAAAAAAAGGAAAAAATTCCATCTGAACGGGAATCCCCAATAAAGAATTAGACAAAGTTCAACATTTAAGCAATACTACCCCACTACTTTGCGGGTTATGCTCATGTTCCTCAGTGATTGATCAGCCAAAACCCCATAAAAAGGGAAAACTGTCAGAGAGGAAAAAAGAGGCAGCGATTGAAGCAAAAGAAAGGAAAATCCTCAGCTTGCAGGTGGAACATCGCGATCTTTCTCCACACTATCTGCTAGTTTGGCTGCCTCCACCACCATCTGAATCCAACCAACCCCCTCAGGCAACTGTACCCAAAGCTTGGCGGGATCCATAAGCACAAACTGCAGGCCCAATTTGTAGAACCGTGCACAAGTGGGGGAAAATTCTTTCTGGAGACCGAAAAGCTTAGATGAATAGTACTGGAATACCAAAATATTCTTGTTCTTATAGGTCAGCTTCTTCCCCGATCTCAGTGCATGCAAGATCTCAACTTTATGAGCAAAGTCCAAGAATTTAGCAATAACTACATGAGACCTGTTCGCGTGCTTGCGACGCGCTCCAAGCTGATGCGCCTACTCAATTTGCAAGGGTCCCCACACCATGCCATGGCCCAGGTCTGACACCAGTCAAGTTTCCAAAAAGGAGGCCAGATCGACATCTGCCAAAGAATCTGGCAGATCAAGAAACCAAAGGTTATTGCATCGAAAACAGTTTTCCAATTCTTCCAAGTAGTCTTCATGCCTCTTCAGGATCAATTGCAGGTCACTAATCCCCACCCTGGCAGCCATTTCTGAACCATAGTTCTCAGAGATTCTCTGTTTGATTTCCCCAAAATGGGTATCATATGAAGTCATTCGCTCGGTTACCGCATCTAGCTTGTCAACATTTTTTTTAATTCCAGCTCTAAATGTTGTTATTACGTGTGTTTTAGTGGATCCTTAGGTGCTGTGGAGATGACCACGCCCACGGGGAAGAGCCCCGTGAGGAGCCACAGCACTGGGCTAGACGCTTATACACAAAACACCGGAATTGAACTCTCTTATTATACAGCTTGAAGTAGCCACCAGGTGGCAGTGGTGATTTATAGTCTCAGGAACCTCAGCAGAGGGAGCCCTTCGCTCGTCGATGACATCAGGAGGTTCTGCAGCAAGGAGTTACTGTGGATGAGACAGATGAGAGATTAGCGTACTCACTCGGAGTTAGCCTGTTATGGATGCGATTCCACCAGATAGTTGTCTTTGGTACAGGCACTGAGGCAGGGAGAGCAGGCCCTCGAGGAGCGAGTACCTGTTCCCTGAATGGCACCTGAAAATAGAACAGAGGGCCCCCGAGGATCAGGTACCCAAGTTAGTAATAAAACCCCGAAGGGCGGAAGGAAAGCTTCCTGCATGCAGCAGGGAAGCGGCAGAGTAGCGCAGACAGGAACAGTTCATGTCCAAACGAGTCTATTCGAGCCTTTGCCAACTCAATGAGCTAGCAATCTTGAGAAGTAGATATACCCAGATTGGCGTGATGTCAGATGAGGGAACGCCCTCGAGGTTCGCGCCACTGGGCATACTTAGATGTGGGTTGCGCGCGTGCACCCTAGCAAGTACCTGGGAGGAGCAAAGGCATACGGCTGCACCATAGCCATTCCGGGGACGCCAGAGAGGTCGGCTTGACGATGCTGCAGTAGCCATCTTGCCCAGGTAAGCATGAGGAGCTGAGATAGGGATGCAACAAGTGGGGTGAAGCCGTCAAAAGACTGACAGACGCAACAGTACCCCCCTTCAAAGGGCGTCCACGCAATGACCAGGTCTAGGTTTTTGTGGATGTAGATGATGGAAATCCTGAAGCATCTTCTTATCCAAGATATTGGACATTGGAGTCCAAGAGTTGTCTTCTGGGCCATAACCATCCCATGACAGGAGGTATTACCATACTCTGCCTCATTTTCTTACATCGAGAGCTGTGTCAACTTTGTATTCGATGTCTTCTGCATCTACTGGAGTAGAGTCGGGTATCTTGTTGGAAAATTCACTGAGTATCACTGGTTTCAATAGTGAGATGTGGAATGCATTGTGGATCTTTAAAGTAGCTGGTAGCTTCAGACTGTAGGTGAGGTTGCCCAGTCATCGGAGAATGGGAAATGGTCCAACGAAGCGAGGAGCATATCAAGCTGAAGGAAGTTTGAGTCTTAAATGTTTTGTTGAAAGCCAGACCTTGTCTCCAGGTTTGAAGTCTGGAGCCTTGCGATGATGAGCATCATATCCTTTCTTGGCTCGTATTCTTGCTTTCATAAGCATCTCTTTAGTCTGAGTCCAGAGTTGATGGATATCTGTAGCAGTAGTTTGTGCTGCTGGGGACGACACTGATAACGGAAGTGGCAGTGGTGGTAATGGTAGTCGTCCATAGACCACTTTGAATGGTGTTTATCCAGTGGATGTTGCTGGATGAGAGTTTATGGCAAATTCTGCCCATGGCAACTCGCTCCAATCATTCTGTAGGGTGTTCACATAGGCATGAATGAACTGTTTGTGTCCTGTTCATCCTTTCTGTTTGGCCGTTGGACTGAGGATGATATGCCAATGTGAAGTAGAGGGCTATATCGAACTTCTTGCATAATGCCTTCCAGAGGTTAGCTGTGAACTGAACTGCGTGATTGGAGACTATGTGCTTAGGTAAGCCATGCAGGCGGAAGATGTGCGAGCTCCATGGCAGTGGGTAAGCCTGGGAGAGCCACAAAATGTGCCATCTCTGAGAACCTGTCAACGGTTACCCAAATGATGTTGTTCCCTCCTGATGATGGTAAATCTACCACAAAGTCAGTGGCAATATGTCCACAGTTCTTCAGGGACCGGCAAGGGTTGGAGGAGACCCTATGGACATCCTGGCAGCGTCTTCTGTTTAGTGCAGTTTGCGCAGGAAGCGATATAGGCGAACGTGTCCTCTTTCATGGTGAGCCACCAATAAAAGGTTTGCAGTTTAGACAACGTCCTTCGTTACCCAGGGTGTCCTGAGAGTTTGGAGTCGAGGGCCCAAGCCAATAGCTTTTTCCTGAGGTTCTTGGGTATGATAGTCTTTCCTGCAGGCACCAAATGGGTAGCTGCCAATATGACCTTCTCAGGGTCAGTGTTGTGTTGCGGCTCTTTGGGTACGTCCTCAGAAAGGAAGGAGTGTGAAAGAGCATCAGCTCTGATATTCTTGTCTCCTGGACAATACTTGAGCATGAAGCTGAATCTGTTGAAAAACAGAGACCATCTCGTTTGTCTATGGTTCAGGCTCTGTGCGTGGCAGAAATACTCCAAGTTCTTATGGTCTGTGAAGACCGTTACTTGATGTTGCGCTCCTTCGAGCCAAGGGTGCCATTCTTCAAATACCATCTTTATAGCCAGAAGTTCCTTGTCTCCAACTCCATAATTTTTCACGGCAGGAGAAAATCGATGGGAGAAAAATGAGCATGGATGTGGTACCTTAGAATCGCCAGCCTGGCTTAGTACTGCCCCCACGCCAAAGTCTGAGGTGTCGACTTCTACGATGAAAAGTTTTGAGGGGTCTGGATGTCGAAGGCATGGCTTGGTTGAAAAGGCATCCTTCAGCTTTTGGAATGCAGCAATCGCTTCGGGAGACCAATTAGCCAAGTTGGTACTTTTTCTTGTCATAGCGGTCAGCGGTACTGTGAGTGAGGAGTAATTCTTGATGAAGGTCCTGTAATAGTTGGTGAAACCTAAGAAGCATCTGAGATCCTTTAAACCAGTGGGTTGTGCCCATTTCTTGATACTCTCCAGCTTCAGTGGGTCCATTTGAAAACCTTCTTTGGAGACAATGTAGCCTAGGAAAGGCACTGATTCCTTATGAAATTCACATTTAGATAGCTTGGCGTAGAGATGGTTCTCATGAAGTCTCTGTAGTACTCTCTTGACATCCTCTTGGTGAGTGGTGATGTCTTGTGAGAAGATTAAGATGTCATCTAAGTAGATAACACATTTATAGAGGAGGTCTAGGAAGATGTCGTTCATTAGATTTTGAAAGACGGCCAGAGCACTGCACAGGCCGAACAGCATCACTAAATACTTGAAGTGGCTGTCTCGAGTGTTGAAGGCCTTCTTCCATTCATCACCAGCTTTAATGCGAAGTAGGTTGTATGCTCCTTTCAGATCCAGTTTTGAAAAGATCTTAGGGGTGTGAATCGTGTGATCGATCATCTTAACGATCGATTTTGGCTGGGGGGGGAGGGAAATCTGATCATCGTGTTTTTTTTGTTTTTTTAAATCGTTAAAAATCATAAATCGGGAGAGGGCGGGAAAACCGGCACACCAAAACAATCTTAAAACCCACCCCGAACCTGTAAAACAAATCCCCCACCCTCCCGAACCCCCCCAAAATGTTTTAAATTACCTGGGGTCTAGTGGGGGGGGGGGGGGTCCAGCCGCGATCGCCAGCTCTCTGGCCACGGCTGTGTTGAGAAATGGCGCCGGTGGCCCTTTGCCCTTATGTGACAGGGCAAAGGTAGCGCCGGCACCATTTAGGTTCCTGGCTCCCGACGTCACGCGTGCAGGAGATCGCTCCCGGACCCCCGCTGGACCCCCAGGGACTTTTGGCCAGCTTGGGGGGGCCTCCTGACCCCCACAAGACTTGCCAAAAGTCCAGCGGGGGTCTGGGAGCGACCTCCTGCACGCGGGCCGTATTGCCAATCTTCAAAATGGCGCCGGCGCTACCTTTGCCCTTACTATGTCATACGGGCGACCGTCGCCCGTATGACAATAGTGAGGGCAAAGGTAGCGCCGGCGCCATTTTGAAGATTTTGCCCTCATTATGTCATACGGGCGACCGTCGCCCGTATGACAATAGTGAGGGCAAAGGTAGCGCCGGCGCCATTTTGAAGATTTTGCCCTCACTATGTCATACGGGCAAAGGTAGCGCCGGCGCCATTTTGAAGATTGGCAATACGGCCCGCGTGCAGGAGGTCGCTCCCGGACCCCCGCTGGACTTTTGGCAAGTCTTGTGGGGGTCAGGAGGCCCCCCCAAGCTGGCCAAAAGTCCCTGGGGGTCCAGCGGGAGTCTGGGAGCGATCTCCTGCACGCGTGACGTCGGGAGCCAGGAACCAAAATGGCGCCGGCGCTACATTTGCCCTGTCACATAACGGCAAAGGGCCACCGGCACCATTTCTCAACGCAGCTGTGGCCAGAGAGCTGGAGATCGCGCCGGGACCCCACCACTGGACCCCAGGTAATTTAAAACATTTTGGGGGGGTTCGGGAGGATGGGGGATTTGTTTTAAAGGTTCGGGGTGGGTTTTAGGGTTGTTTTGGTGTGCCGGTTTTCCCACGCCCTATTTAACAATACAATACAAATGCCCCTGACGATAAATCGGGGGCATTTGTATTGTATCGTGCACTCTAACGATTTTGGACGATTTTAAAATTATCTGACGATAATTTTAATCGTTCAAAAATGATTCACATCCCTAAAAGATCTGGGCTCCTTGTAGTCTATCAAAAAGTTCTGAAATCAGAGGCAGGGGATAACGGTCCTTAATAGTTATTTCGTTAAGGCCTCTGTAATCTATGCAAGGATGCAATGTGCCATCCTTTTTGCCGAACCCTGAATTTCAAAATTACAATTCATTGCAAACTTATCTTCACTTTTACAGTCTCATTTTTTCACAAGCCATCAATTCATTTCAGATGCTAAAACTCAAGGTCCCTGCCTGCGATATCCAGATCACGGTCATCCTAGAGGATGCCAAGCACTGGCTCACCAAGCCAAGTACCTTCAGCAAGCCCAACAACTCAATCCCAGGCAGGTTTGCTGGTATCTCTTCGTTTGCTGGTTTGATTTTGAGCACCACTACTGACCAGCTGCAAAGAATCTATAGGTAGATGCGCTATCCCATTCCTTTATAACAGAAGATGTAATGGAGACTTCTTGACATGTAGATCCTGTAAGATTCATCCTTGCTTCTACTTCCGTCCCAGCTTAGAAGACAGTTGTTTCCATGAGGATCTAGGAACAGTTGTTAAAGTGGGCACACAACTCTCGTGTGGCAGGACATCCTGGAATATCCTGATCTCTTGACCTCCTTCAATGACACTATTGGTGGCCTCAAGTAAAGAGAGACATAAAAAACTACATGGATTCCTCTCCTGCTTGCACACAGAACCTGACCTGGGGGATGTTACAATCATTGCCAGTTCCCAGAGAACACTGGCCACACACTTCCACAGACTTCAGTGTGGATCTCCTCCTCTCACCCAGCTCAACCTCAATATGGGTCATGGTGAACAGATTCTCTAAGATGGAACATTTTGTACCCCTGTCTGGGCTACCTTTGGCTCCTGAGTTGGCTCATTTATTCATCCAACATGTCTTCAGATTACATGGCCTACCCTCTCACATTCTGTCCAAGAGGGATGTCCAATTCACAGTCCATTACTGGAAGGCTTTCTATCAAAAACTGGGCATCACCCTAGACTTCACCACAACATAACATATCCTTAGGGCAATGGGCAGATTGAGGGGACCACCAGGTTCTCAAAACCTTCCTTTGATTATGTTAACCAAAGGCAAGATGACTGAGCCACTCTACTACCCTGGGCAGAGTTTTCGCATAACAACCATGTGAGTAGCACTACTGGGTCCTCTCTGTTCTAGATCATTTAGAGAAATATCCTTGGATGCCACTGTCTCTGCCTCTCACTGTGGACTGCCCCACAGCCCGCCTAACTGTCGAGGAACTCAGACCTTTGGACACAAAGAAACCAACTAATATCTTGGGCTTTCTATTGTTATGTTTGCTGGCTCGTGGGACACCCCTGCAAGTCAGCGCACTCACTCAGCCCACTTGACCGGCCAAATGGTAATTTTCCACTGCTTCCCTTGCCAGACTCAACCTAATTTAAAGGACCCGTGGTACCCATTGATGACATCAGACACCTAGCCCTATAAAGGTCCCCTCCAGACACAGGCTCACTGCCCCAGCCATGGGTTGCCTATATCCTTACAGAAGTGTGTTGTTTCATCCAGTGTACCTGATCCTGCATTCCAGTTTCAAGCCTGCCTGCCTGCCTTGCCTCTCCAAGCCCAACCTGCCTTGTCTTATTGCCCTGTTCTCTTTGTCCTCCTAGTGTCTTCATCCTTGGACTGACTACCGGATTCGACCAGCGCCTGAACTCTGACTATCCTTGCCAGCCGCCTGCCTTGACCATAGCCTGAACTCCAACCATCCTTGCCATTATAGAAACATAGAAATGACAGCAGAAGACCACCAATAGGCCCATCCAGTCTGCCCAGCAAGCTTTCACACTTGTTTTCTCATACTTATCTGTTACTCTGACCACTGAGTTCAGGGCCCTTATTGGTAACTTTTTGATTCTAATTTCCTTCCACCCCCACCAATGATGCAGAGAGCAGTTTTGGAGCTGCATCAAAGTGAAGTATAAGGTTTAATGTTTGAGGTGCCTCCGCCTGAGCTCTGACTAGTCTTGCTTGCTGCCTGCCCCTGACCTTAGTCTGGACCTTGACCATCCTTGCCTGCCACTTGCCTCTGACCCTAGCCACGACTGGGAGTTACATCTTTATCCTCTTACATAAGACTCATGCCTAAATCCTGCTGGATCCTGGAACCTGAGGGTTCAACCTAAGGGAAAAGGGGCTGGTATAAGTGAAGTTCCAGACCAGTCTCCTGCCAGCCTAGTCCCACCAGCTGTCGGGGATGACCTACAGGGTCTTCCCTGTAGGTTGAGCCAACCTCCCCACAGTAACAAGGGTCCATAACCTTGACATCTTGTTTTTTGTATACTATTTTATAAATGTTGGAATATCTTTTGTAAAATTATGCAAAAAGATTATATTGATTAAAGTTATTTATGATTGAGAATTTTGCATAAGTTTAATATTAAAAAAAATATTGTGTGGAATTTATAATGTTAGATACATTATTTCACTCTTTGTAAGTTTATGACATAGATTTATCCCATGTATTTAGTTATTCTGATTCAATGATTGTCATTTTTAGATTCTACATCATTATTTATTATTTGTGAAATGGGTGATAAGGAGGATCAATGGAATGGTTTAACTAAATGGCCCCGGCAAAGGGGAGGATTGATGCTGATTGAGTGAGGGGGGCCACGGATCTATAAAGCTACGCTCCCGGTCCAGATCCCGATGACGTCATACCCGGAAGTCATGTTTCTATATTTCTATCTGACTAACGGTCCATTTTTCTATGTTGGATAATATAATATAGACAAGCAGTTAATCTATAGACAAAAAAGAAGTAGAATTGTGGGTTGGCCAAGGGTGGGGCCAGGGCTAGAAGTAACCAGTCTCTCTCTCTCTCTCTCTCACACACACACGCACTGGTTTTCAGAATTTCCAAACTGGGTACATGCCAGGTTCTTGTGGCCTGGATTGGCCACTGTTGGAAACAGGATGCTGGGCTTGATGGACCCTTGGTCTGACCCAGCATGGCATGGTTCATATTCTCACTAACTGACATGCACACTCACACACATATGCTCACTGACAGTCTCTTACTGAAGCGTGCTCGCTGACACACAGTTCACAAACTCACTGACATGTTAAAAAGAAGGTTTAACTACATTGGTGGCTGGAAGGATCTAGGCAAGGCCCCAGGAGAACAAGGTCAAGGTGGGCTGCCACTTAATGCTCTGGGAAGACTGAAAGGTGTAGCATGGGAAGGCGAGGGTTTCAAGGTCCCAATACTGTAATTTGGTTTTGGTTTTTTGTTTTTATTTTTTTGCTGCAGCCCAAGAATGAGGGGATCAGTGGCAGAGAAGCACAGTGGGAAAGCCTGAGGCAACATCTGGGGATGTGTTACCTGACTCCCACCAGAAAAAGGCAGAGGAGATTTCAGAGGAAGTGGCAAAGTGTTTCTCAGATTGAGAGAGAGGGGTGCGGGAGAGGAGTGCGGGAGAGCAGCAGAGCAGGCGCAGGGGCCTTGCTGCTGCTGTTGCCACTGTGAAAATACCAGGAGAGAGATGTTGGGTCTGGTGTTTGGTTGCAGTGGCTCCGCAGGCATGGACCACTCCAACCCATACCAGCCACGTGACTGGCCTTACTGGCTCACAGGGGCATATCCGAAGCCCCAATAAGCCAATCCACCCCTGCCTCACGGTCCCTACCTTTCTTGTTCCTCTTCTCTCTGCTGCTGGTCCTTCAGCCCCCTAGCACCCCCACCTCATGATTCTCTCTGGTCCTCAAGCCTCACCACCCCCCAATCCCTGTTGGTCCTAGGGTGATCACCAATTCCATCCCCTCCCGGCTGCATCACACTAGAAAGAAAGCAGCCTTCCTGGCTTTCCTCTATTTATCTAGCTATTTAATTTATATTCTGCTTTTCAGCACTTCAAACCGGATTACACTCAGGTGCTGTAAATATTTCTCCTCTCTAAGCCCTTACCCTCTGCCTCTCTGGCCACTAGGGCAGGGGTCCTGTTTGGCTATGGATCTTCTGTCTCCAGGGGGGGAGTTGGGGTGGGGGGGGGAAGGCTGAGAGTCGACCACATGGCCAGCTGGTCTCTACTCTTCCACTGCCTCCCACGGAGGGGGGAGGGCTACCAGGAGCAAATCCATGCTGCTGCTGATCGTCTTTGACTGCCTCAGGGAAGGGGGGCCTGCCGGCAATAAATCCACACCACTGATGCACTTTCACTTCTCCAGAGGGGGTTGGGGGGGGGGGGAGCTCTGCTGGGAGCAAATTCTCAACGCTGATACTTTCTTCTACTGCCTCCGGAGAGTGGGAGGGAGGAGGCTGCTGGGAGAAAATCCACACCACTACCACTGGGTGGGGTGGGGGAATGTTGGAGCATAGTGGTGCAGAACTACAACCAGGGATCCTGCTCTCCCCCTTCTGCCTCCTGAGAGCTGCAGGAATTCGAGGAGTATTGCTGCTCTGCTCTGTCTTACAGGGGCAAATCCCAGCCGAGGTCATTCTCTCTACCTGAAGAAGATATAATAGGCACCAATTTTAGTCAGATTTTTTTTTCTATTATGTCTGAAAAGTGTTTTCCACAAGTGTGATGCATACAGGTATTTATTATTATAAAACAGAGTAGATGAGGTTGCTATAGGCAACCAGAGGACTAACTGAGCCAGATGGATGCAGGATTCTATTCAGTCTGCAAACTCTCCAAGGTCACTCATCACAATGCCATTATCCGCAGCTCACCAGAGCACTTGCTTTAATAGGACTAGATAGACAGAACTACACATTTTCACACTTTATTTATAAATGTACTGTGATTTAAAGCTCTGTTGTGTAATAAGGGGGACAGGAATGGATGGCTCAAGGAATTGGCACAGGGACACAGAAGCGTCTGCCCTTTGGTCATTGATTATAAACTAGCTTAGGTTAGTAGTGCCAGAAAAGCATTCCCATCTGACAGCTAGCTGTTCAGGAGCTATGTGAAATCAGCCGCTAGTCTGGGTAGATTGTTGTTCCCATCATGAAAATCAGGATCACAATTGGCAGTGATAGACACCTTTTATTGGCAGATAGCAGAGACCAGGGATTAAATGGGCATGGGGGGGTCAACCAACCGGGTAATTTTATTTTCTTACATTTCAATGTGCATTACTGTTATTTATAGAGCCATCATAACACCTGCAGGCATACCAGCATATTTAGCTTGAAGGTTTTGCCACTTCAGGTCATATTTAATCATTGGCTCAAGTCCTTTATTCTTCAACTTATTTTTGTTAATTTTTGTTTTTGTAAAATTCTGTATCGGGGTAAATGTATTCCTTGAAAGTAACTCAGAGTGTCAAGGAAGTTTAGAGCCCAGTCCGACGCGCGTTTCGCACTGCTTCATCAGGGACTGAAACACAGATTCTCCGCTTTTGTTATTATCAACGGAGAGGAGTTGCCCCGTTACTCAATTGTTTTTTGGCTTGCTTCTAGCCTTCCAACCTTGTCGCCGTCTGATTCTTGCTGGCGTCTGAGCAGTGCGAAACGCGCGTCGGACTGGGCTCTAAACTTCCTTGACACTCTGAGTTACTTTCAAGGAATACATTTACCCCGATACAGAATTTTACAAAAACAAAAATTAACAAAAATAAGTTGAAGAATAAAGGACTTGAGCCAATGATTAAATATGACCTGAAGTGGCAAAACCTTCAAGCTAAATATGCTGGTATGCCTGCAGGTGTTATGATGGCTCTATAAATAACAGTAATGCACATTGAAATGTAAGAAAATAAAATTACCTGACGTCTTTTCAACGAGATTTGCATTCGTTGTGGTTTAACATAACTGTTCATAGTTTGTGGGGTCAACCAACCCCCATCCCTCTGAAAAAATGGTTCCTCCATAACAGCATTAAAGTGTGTTGGCAGGGCAGTGTCTGTATCTTATCTGTGAGCTAATGGAGCACTGGTTTCTGGCGCTTCCAGAACACTAAACTGATTCAATAATTCATTTTAAATAATCCTTCCTAGGCATCCTTGGTGGATAGAGGAAGATAAATCCAACAGTGCCACACCTAAGAATGTGAGGTGATTATTATGAAGGCCAGTGATTTAGTTATTCACATTTTTGTGCCTTTAGGCACAGTTCTTTTGGTTGCTGGCTGTGCGATACTTACTCATACAAACTCTGTCTGTACCTGTTCAAACTATACTGATTTAAGTTTTCATTTTAATTATAATTTCATGAATGATTCATCTTTCCCTCTTATTAGCAATATGATACTGAGTCAGCATGGTGCAGCTGGTGGGTTGATCTTACCTGCAATCCTCTCTGATTTTCTGTAGGGCACAATAAAGCTCTGGAATTTGTTGCCAGAGGATGTGGTTAGTGCAGTTAGTGGAGCTGGGTTCAAAAAAGGTTTGGATAAGTTCTTGGAGGAGAAGACCATTAACGGTTATTAATCAAATTTACTTAGGGAAACAGCCACTGCTATTAATTGCATCTGTAGCATGGGATCTTCTTAGTGTTTGGTTAATTGCCAGGTTCTTGTGGCCTGGTTTGGCCACTGTTGGAAACAGGATGCTGGGCTTGATGGACCCTTGGTCTGACCCAGCATGGCAATTTCTTATGTTCTTACGGGAAACGCTTGCTAGAGCAGGACACTTCTACATTATTTATGCAACTTGGATTTTCAGTAATCATAAAGATGCAAGCTTCTGGTTATGGGATTTTTTTTTGTCATTCAAACAAAATGAAAATAATTTGAGACAAAGCAAGGAGTGAAGGAGTAGCTTAATGGTTAGAGCAGAGGGCTGAGGAAAGTGAGAGTTCCAATCCTCTGTTGCTCATTGTGACCTTGGGCAATTCATTTCACTCTCCATTACCTCAGGTACAATATAAACTGTTTGTCCTCTGGAGCTAGGGAAAAATACCTATATATAATTCATCTTGAGGTACTAATGAAAAGGCATGAGTTAAATCTAAATAAATAAGACATATAGAATGAAGGGGCCTTGGTAGGGCTAAATATGTGTGTCCTGCTTTTTCTTCATAAAGTGAATTCAGTGCTGTTTCATTATAAATAATGCAGGAGTGACAATTCACTGTAATGACTGTATGACAGATATTCTGTGACACATTGCATTGAAATGCAGGAAATTATTCCTTCCCTATGAAAACAAACATCTGGGTTATGTTAAACCACATTATGGCAGGGCAACATTGTCCTGGAATCTATGGGCAACTTTTCAAATCACATGAGTAAGGACCTTCAAGGTTTCCATTACCCAGTTGGCCTTAGTTTAAGCCCTAGCTAGGAATCTTTGATAGTAGATGGCAGACCATCCCTTACAGGATTCTCCTGTGAGGATGTCTAGATTGGTCAGCCAGCCTATATAAAAAAAACACATATAATAAGGGCAAAAAATAAGGGATTCCTTTAAAATTTGTTCCTATTGCTGCCCTTGGGGGAGACCTTTTCGGATGGATTGTTTTATCCTGGCTGGTTGAGGCACAGAAGCAACTGGATGAAGAAGTGGTGGAAGAGTGCTGCTATTGCTACCAGAAGGAAGGATGCTGTGCCTAGATTGAGAAAAGGGAGGCTATAATAACCTTTAAAAAAGCAAAACATAAAAAAAACAACTAGCTGACACATAAAGTTGACAAGGAAAGTGAAGGAGCGGAATAGCCCAAATAACTGCAGGCAGTGTAGCACTTTTTTTGAAGCAATGGCCCAAGTGCAAGAGCTGTGGCCGTCACTCATTTATTTATTTATTTATTTAGAACTTTTATATACCGACATTCATGCCAGCTTGGGGGACATTGAAAAGTGTTTCTGAGGAGTGGAAAGCCCCCAATGCTGAATTTGCTGGCGGTAATGAAGTGAATGGGGCGTGGCACTGCCATTTAAAAAAAAAATATGAAAATAAATACAATTTAAAGTAAAAGGGACACAGATGGAGAGGCTGTGGCCATGAGCAAGCCCCCACCACATTAATAAAACATAGGAGACCATCTAGGAAATAGCAGCAGCAGTGCTGTGCAATTTTCAGTTGTAATAAAGAGAGCAGAATAAGTGCAGAGTGCCCTGGGCAAGCCCCTGCCACCTGCACCATACACAGGGGATGTCTGTCTGTGACCCAGGAAGGTTTTGGATATGTGAGCTATATACAGTATAGCATAATTCCATGCCAAGGTTTACCTCAAACCACATTATGTTTGAAGGGCTGCCATAGGAACTCATCTATAGTATAGCAGTGGAACAAGACAGTACTACAAGGAATCTGATGCAGTCATTTGATACAAAATACACCAGTATACGGAAATAAAATGGTCAAAGAAGTGACTAACATTCATAAAACAGTATTTCGTATGCCGGAGAGAGAACAAATGATAGTGTAAATTGTTGAACTTCTGTGCCAGGTGTTCCAGCAATTTATTTGAATAGGGAACATAGATTATCCTTTTATTTTTGTATTAGCTAGTATTCAGTATAACAAGCACACTAGGGAATATAATAGAACTTTGGAAACATGATGGGGAAAAAGTAGTCAGAATCTCTTCTATGATTTAAGTAAACAGTATTAGGTACCAGCAAGAGATGAAGGAGAAAAGAGCAAGACGATACATGATCAACACAGGAAAACAATGGCTACAATGCACCGTAGAGACCACGAAGAACAAGTTAAATGTGCATACCACCTGCACTAAAAGTACATCCAGTCTAGCTAGACCAAGAGACTAAAGAAAGGAAAATATAAATGACTACGCACTCAAGAAAAGAATAAAACTTAAGTACATTTAATCAAGAGAAAGACACTGAAAAGAGGGGGAAAAAAACATAATAAATCATTCTTATCCAAGGAGAAGAACCCGGAAAATTAACACACCTGTAATGAGATAGAACATCATATAGAATCAATTTATATCAATGAAATTTAATTTACTTACAAATAGCTAAAAGCATAAATAAAAAAACTAAACGTATCTGACAAGACACTTATCTTTTTTATGAGAGCCAGTTCTAAAGAAAAGAGGGAAAAAAATTATTACTAATTGTTGTAGTCAATGCCACTGAATATATATGACTATCTTAAAGATAGCTTCATAACTTTATCCAGCTAACTTTAGGATAGCTCTATGGCACAACCAGATAGGGTCAAACATCAAATTGCATTAGGGCCGTATGGCGCAATTAAAGAGGTCTAACGCACATTAGACATGTGATAATTGTGTGTGGTGCGATAGTATGCAAAAGTTTGAAAATTATGCAAATTAGGGCTTCCTACTGCATATAGCAGTGAAATAATGCACCATTACACGGGTTTTAATGTTAGAAATAACAATACCTTTTTCTTTGGGTGGTAGAGGGCCATAACATTTTTTATCGCAGAGCATGGCTATTATCGTGTGTGATAAAATGAGGCTTTCTATCAGACACACCTACCAAGGACTCCTGAATCAGTAAAAACACCTTTTCTTACCTGGCCTGTCTTCCTAAAGCTACAATGTTAGGAGGAAGTTTTCTTGTAGTGGGATACTGGCTGTTTCGGGCTGCTCGGCAGTGATGACAACAAGAAGAACCACTACAACAGGCAAGGGAGGTTCAAACCCCTCCTAAGGAAGTCCCAGCATTGGAGCCGGAGCCTGCAGGCTGAGCATCCCAGCCCACGGCAGTACTGGCCATACAAGGAGTGCTTCTTTCATCCACAAACCACATTTTTGGTCATGCCAGAAGAACATGTGGTTAGCGGGGTAACACCTCAGCTCTCAGGCTATCATGGCATTATATGAAGAACTAGAGGGGATCTGGATCCAGTCACAGAAAGGTCCCATGCTATACCGAGCCTCACTAAATTTTTGTGCATGGCACCTAGCTTCTTCCAAACGGAAGTTGGGGGAATGCCCCAGATCTCGTTTTCCTGCTGTCTGGGCCAGGTCATAACATCTGTACATGTCTGCATTAATCAGTACATAGCATTCCCTCGCAAAAGGCGGGACTTGCTGGAATTAAAGAGAGGGTTTTATGCCTTTGCCAACTTTCCAAATGTTCTGGGAGCTATTAACTGCACTCACGTGGCCATTACCCCATCGCATCGCAGGAAGGAGATCTACCGCAATAGAAAGCTCTTGCACTCCATCAACGTGCAACTGGTCTCTGACTCTCGAATGCGCATCCTCAATGTGGTAGTCAGATACCCAGGAGCCGCGCACGATTCCTTTTTACTTAGACAATCAGCCCTGTTTGAATGTTTTGAAGACAGCCTCTATGGTGACTGTTGGCTTGTAGGTAAGACTGATGTTTTCTTCTCTAGTCCCTCGTGGGCTATGTGTTTCTAGCAAATGGCAATGACACGGGGGGGAGAGGGGATGTCGGGGATGTGACAGCATAGGTAACATGACAAGTAGCTTGTACAGTTCAGTTGACAAACCAGCAAGCCAGGGCCTGGTTTCTTTCTCCTTTCTGGAGAGGCCTGCTAATGTTGCGTTCCCAAACAATACACTTGCCACAACTTTATATGTAAACATGGACTACATACTCCTACTGGTTAACTTTAAGCTAAAGGCTGATAAAATGCTTTCATTTGGAGGTGTTGAAAGGTCACTTGTAAATCAATCCCATTTTGTGTCCTCACCGCAGGGACTCCCAGGTCAAGTGTGCCCTGTTAGTGATCTGTCAACCAGGATGTCAGCCAAGTAAGTCCTGACCATCACACAGGTTGCAGTCTTTCTGCTAAGAAATTTGTGGCAGCTGTGATGTACAATTTCTGTGTTAGAGGAATGCAAGAAATGGCTTCTGAGAGCCTAGTTGTGAGTGACATAAGAACATGCCATACTGGGTCAGACCAAGGGTCCATCAAGCCCAGCATCCTGTTTCCATCAGAGGCCAATCCAGGCCATAAGAACCTGGCAAGTACCCAAAAACTAAGTCTATCTCATGCTACTGTTGCTAATAATACCAGCAGTTATTCTCTAAGTCCACTTAATTAATAGAAGGTAATGGACTTCTCCTCCAAGAACTTATCCAATCCTTTTTTTAAACACAGCTACACTAACTGCACTAACCACATCCTCTGGCAACAAATTCCAGAGTTTAATTGTGCATTGAGTGAAAAAGAACTTTCTCCAATTAGTTTTAAATGCACCACATGCTAACTTCAACGAGTGCCCCCCTAGTCTTTCTATTATCCGAAAGAGTAAATAACTGATTCACATTTACCCATTCTAGACCTCTCATAATTTTAAACATCTCTATCATATCCCCCCTCAGCCGTCTCGTCTCCAAGCTGAAAAGGCCTAACCTCTTTACTTTCCTCATAGGGGAGCTGTTCCATCCCCCTTATCATTTTGGTTGCCCTTCTCTGTATCTTCTCCATCGCAACTATATCTTTTTTGAGATGCGGCGACCAGAATTGTACACAGTATTCAAGGTGCGAACTCACCATGGAGCGATACAGAGGCATTATGACATTTTCCATTTTATTCACCATTCCCTTTCTAATAATTCCCAACATTTTGTTTGCTTTTTTTGACTGCCGCAG
Source organism: Rhinatrema bivittatum (assembly GCF_901001135.1). Taxonomy (NCBI): domain Eukaryota; kingdom Metazoa; phylum Chordata; class Amphibia; order Gymnophiona; family Rhinatrematidae; genus Rhinatrema; species Rhinatrema bivittatum. Next base: position 289,532,503 of record NC_042616.1, read on the forward strand.
CACACACTGAACCGATGATTTCAATGTGTTATCCACTATGATGCCTAGATCTCTTTCTTGGGTGGTAGCTCCTAATATGAAACCCAACATTGTGTAACTATAGCATGGGTTATTTTTCCCTATATGCAACACCTTGCACTTATCCACATTAAATTTCATCTGCCTTTTCAATGCCCAAATTTCCAGTCTCACAAGGTCTTCCTGCAATTTATCACTCGTATTTCTTTCCAGATCATTTATAAATATATTGAAAAATACTGGTCCCAATGCAGATCCCTGAGGCACTCCACTGCCCACTCCCTTCCACTGAGAAAATTTTCCATTTAATCCTACTCTTTGTTTCCTGTCTTTTAGCCAGTTTGTAATCCACAAAAGGACATCGCCACCTATCCCATGACTTTTTACTTTTCCTAGAAGCCTCTTATGAGGAACTTTGTCAAACGCCTTCTGAAAATCCAAATACACTACATCTACTGGTTCACCTTTATCTACATGTTTATTAACTCCTTCAAAAAAGTGAGGCAAGACTTGCCTTGGGTAAAGCCATGCTGTTCCATTAAACCATGTCTTTCTATATGTTCTGCGATTTTGATATTTAGAACACTTTACACTATTTTTCCTGGCACTAAAGTCAGGCTAACTGGTCTGTAGTTTCCCAGATCACCCCTAGAGCCAATTTTTAAATATTGGGGTTACATTAGCCACCCTCCAGTCTTCAGGTACAATGGATGATTTTAATGATAGGTTACAAATTTTTACTAATCTGTCTGAAATTTCATTTTTTAGTTCCTTCAGAACCCTGGGGTGTATACCATCCGGTCAAGGTGACATGGAAACATTGTGTAGGAACCCCAGAAGTGGTTTCCCATTCAGGAAGATCTGTTGCCGCTTAAGTAAGCATTAGAGCATTCATATTGTTTCACAATAAAAGTTGGCAAGGACTTGCCAATAGCCTTTTAAGGTTCCTGTCAGGCTAGAGCCTAGCTTGTAATGTCTGATAGCATGATGAGTGTTGGCAGAGAGATCACGGTCAGAGTGAAGTGAATGATGCTGGCATTCAGGAGTTTCAGGATACAGTTGTAGACCGTGGCTTCTCACACCAGTTGCTATTCCTAACATGCCAACGGAGATGAGATACAACGAGGCCCATGTTCTACCCGCTGTGTCATAGAATGCACCTTTGGAATTCTCAAAAGTAGATTTCACAGTTTGGACAAATTGAGGGGAGCTTTAATGTACGTCCCACCCAGAGTCGCTGAGATATTGCTCTCTGCTGTGTATTCCATCATCTGGCATTATACCATGGTCTCCCAGTAGACATTGTTCCCGATCTACCCCAGGATACCCTATATCCCCGTGCAGAAGCCAGGGAGACCACATGGACTGGCGGTCAACTTCAGCAAAGCATCATCCAATGCTACTTTGCCTTACAGTCCTCATTTACTCCTTCCCCTTCCATGGAAGAGACCCCAGCAGAATGATTTCAGCTGGTCTTAACTCTATCTTTCTTGTACTTACACTGACCCAGACAGAGGACTTGTATCACAGCAATGACTTAGGCCTAGTTAGGCCACCTAGTCATAATGGAGCAATAGGTGCAAGAGACTGTAGTACCCAATGTACACACTAAATAAACTTAACACCACTGAGATGTGGCTGACCTAATCTTTTCATAGTGGATTGCCATCCAAAAGAGTAACGTCTCACCATAGCCTTCGTGTAGGACTAGCAATACAGTGTACAGAGGCTGCCATAGATGGCACCTTCTTGCCTCGGTTACCCCTTGGACCTTGTCATAGCCCTCATATGTTGGCAAGATAGTGGCCTACATATGATGGAACTCCAGCAGGGCCTAGGATATGGGGCCGTCCTTTAGAAGTCTTACAAATCAGTAGTAACTCAGCTGCTTAAAGGCACAAACTGAAGTTACAAGTTGACACTTTCAGGCATCAATCACAGACTCCACATTTGCAACCTGATTCCCTAGCTCACATCTGTGTGCATCTTAAGATATCCACATGTACATTGGATGCATAGTGTTACATGCAGTACAAAATGACTCTACAGACAAATTAACACCAAGCAATGGGGCCTCATACTGTCAACCCAACTCTCTTATAAACTCAATTTATAAACATAGGGCTCTAATAGTAAGGCTTTTCTCCAACTTCTGGTTCCCAATTTAGTTGCAACTCACACTGTGACCTCTGGCATTTTGTTAACTCTGTAATTTGACAATTGTCTCACCTCTGATTGTTTTCCTTCAATACTATAAAGTTTATAACAGCCTCACCTTCTCTGACTTTGCTCACACTCTTTAGATTTGCTTCTTTATGCAAACCCAGTTTGTTGTCATCTCACTAATCGGACATTTTATGGTAGTGACTCTCCTGCTTTTTGATTAACTGACTCTAGTCTGGTTCTGGCCAATGGTACTCCTGCATGCAAGGTCACATGGGTCCCAAACCTCTAATCTAGTGAAACTTCAAAACAAAAACCAGATAATAAAAAGATGCAACCAGAAAGTAAAGTTTCAAAATATTTGACCTCTTTATTAAGCAACATTTGTAGTCACCACTTTCAAAGCAATTCAACATCTTTGGTAATCATATTCTGCAAGGACACGATCTCAAATAGCACATGGCATTGTAATTTTGTGGATTCATACACATACATTGTTACAAATGGCAACACTATATATACAAAAAAGTGATCTGATCCTTTGGCAAAATGATGATTATAGCAAAAGCGGAAGTGGCAACCCAGTTTTTACAGTACAGCTCTAATGTTAGAGCTGATGCCAGCACAACAGTTTGATGGCAAGAAAAGACCCACAACAGCCCATGTTGAAAGAGTGCACGCAAATGGGACAGCAAAGGGCCACGGCAGCAAAGTTAACATACAAGGCAGCAAGACAAGGACTGGAGAGCACAGCATGGAGGCAGCAGGACCAGGAATGATGAAAGGAGCATGGAGGCAACAGCCCCAGGAGATGAGAAAGAAAGATGGAGGCAGCAGCAGGATGAGATGAGACATGATGAGATGAGACAGCAGCAGGATGAGATGAGACATGATGAGATGAGACAGCAGCAGGATGAAATGAGACATGATGAGATGAGACAGCAGCAGGACTGTGGCTGGAGACTGCAGCAAGGAGGCAGGACTAGGGGCAGAGCATAGAGTAGGGCATAAGAAGGAAGCAGCAGGATAACACTGGCAGACAGACTATCCACATCAGCAAGCCAGCACAGGAACTTTATATACAGAATGGGCTCAGCAGTCTTCTTCCATCTAGCCGGCACAGGAACTTTGAAAAGAGGATAGGCCTGGCTTGTTTGGAACCAGTATCTTTGAGTGCAATTGTTAAGGGTTGGTTGGCACCAGTCAGCTTCTTGGGCCTTTTCCTCCCCGGGGCTTTTGGCTGGCTAGGGATGGCATTACTACAAGTGGCCTACCCCAGCTCCATCCTAAGAGCCGAGGACTGCTTCTCAGAGTGGACTCCTGCGAGGAAGGTGATGGCAAGGGTGCAGGCTGTGACAAATGCCAAATTAGTTGTAGGATGGCTGTTGTCAAATTATTGATGGAGGTTGAGATGGTGGTTAAGCACTGTGTAAGGGCCGCTGTCTGCTGCTGCACGGCGTGGTTCTGGGCAACCTAAGCTCTCCACAAATGGATCATCTCTGCCCATACATCGTGAGTTGCAGCCCATGCCTCCTCTCAATGTGGTCTAGTGTGACCTGCACTGTTGGATCCACTACTGGTGCTGCAGGTAGTGGGGTTGGTAGTTGTTGAGGTGCTGTCTGTGGCTCCAATGCTGGCATCACTGGGCTCATGGGATGAGCTGGCTGGCTGTCTTGTACATCTCGCTAGTCATGTGGCAGGCTGGAGGCAAGTGGCAAATGGTCTGGTTCCTCCCATGATGTGAAATGTGAAAATTTTAAAAAAGACAGGTTAGGGTCATTCCGGTGTGGAGTTCAGAAGTAAGGGCACAAGTTACTATTTTGTAAGCAATATTCGTGCATACATTCCTGAACTTGTCCATGCACTTTTACACCTGCTAATGAAGTTGTGGAAGTGGAAGTGAAAGTGCACCTGTATTTTGTCTGCAATTTTTGGGTGAGAGGTCTGGGTTAAGTGGTGGGGAAGGAGTCAGGGTGAAGAGCTGGAAGGTGAGGATGAACTGGTGGTGGTATTGGTGAATTAGTGATTACAAGTACGTGCACAAGTAAACATTTTCATGAACATAGTACACAAATTCTTTATAAAATACCTGCCTCCACATATAGCTCAATGTTATTGTGCTCGCATGTTACAATTATTACATGTTTTTATAAAATGGGTTGAGAAAGTATGCATTTTCCTGCTTTACAAGTAGGTGTGGGCACTGAAACATATGCACATACATTTGGGACAGAAATGTGCAGTATTTTATAAACTATGTAGCTCCCACCATGCAGCTGTAACTTTAGATGCATCAATTTTTGGGCCTAGGTGCTGTCTTATACAGTCTATTGAAAATTACCATCTAAGTGCTTCAGGGACTTTTAAATTGACTATAAAGACACTACAAGAAAAAGCTTCTCCTTGTATTAAAATTATTGAATAGCATTATTCAACCAATTTTTCTGTATGGGAGTAAAGTCTGGGGTCCATCATTAACCCAGACAGAACCCCAGTAGAAACTCTACACCTCCAGTTCTGCAAACTGACATTCCATGTCCACAGAAAATGCCCTCTACATTGGATAAGAGCAGATTTAGAATATTTCTCCATAATAGTTAAATAGCACCCCCTGCTCTGGCAAAAAAAAAAAAAAAGAATTATAATTTCTCAATTTATGTTGTAAATATTAAATACAGAGCATAGAACTGGCAAGGCAACTCCTTATCACGATTTGGGATCTTGCCAGTCACCTGAATTGGCTACTGTTGGAAACAGGATACTGGGCTTGATGGACCCGTGGTCTGACCCAGTATAGTAATTCTTATGTTCTTAAGAATGGAGCATTGCCATGTGTTGATTCTTGCATCTAGAACCAGTGATGGTCAGCCAGTTTCTTATCAAGGGGCTCCCACCAGCTTTGCTCCACTTGGTGAGACACTTTCGGGTTGATTTTAAAAAAGGTGCACACGGGGAAAACAGGGGTCAAGCGTGTGCTGGGCCATGCGCACTGCATGCATTTTAGAAGGGGCCCAGCCATGTGCGTAATCCCCTTTACGCACACAAGAGCCAGGCCTCTTCCAAGGGACGGGCCGGGAGGCAAGAAGGGGTGGGGGGCAGGCTGGGACAGCGACATTGATCGCTGTCCCGGAGTCTTGCATGCTGGCTAGCTGCCAGCGCACATAACAAAATATCAAACTTACTGGCCCCGCTTACTAATAACAAGGTTCTTGCCTTACCGCATACAATCACAGATTCTCCTCATCTCAACTCCAAACCTACTCAACGATTCACCGCCTCTCTGCTCCAAACCGCATGCCTGGAAGAATTTGAACTTACCTCCACCTTAGAGATAGAAAATGTGCTAAAGAGACTCAAACCTGCATCACACCCTATGGATGCGATTCCATCCAACCTCCTCATAGCATGCGCTAAAGATGTCGCTAAGCCTATCGCTCAGATCATCAACGCCTCCCTATCTCAGGGCCTAGTCCCGGACCCCCTTAAACTCGCCATCTTAAAACCCTTATTAAAAAAAACCTAATCTCTCCACTGACAACCCAGCTAACATTTGCCCGATCGCCAATCTTCCGATTATCGCCAAAATCCTGGAAAGAATTGTCAATAAACAACTTTCCGAGTTCCTTGACAACAACAACATCCTCTCCCCGGTGCAACTTGGATTCCGTAAATCCCGTAACACAGAATCCCTGCTATTATCTCTACCAGATAACATCCTCATGAACTTAGAAAATAAACAACCCAGTCTGGTCATCCTCCTCGACTTAACTGCTGCATTTGACATAGTGAACCACGAGATTCTCACAGAACGATTAACCGAGATCGGCATTAAAAGCACAGCTGTAAGCTGGTTCAAATCCTTCCTCCAGAACAGGTACTATAAAGTCAAGATCAACAGCACAGAGTCTACACCTTTCAATTCCTCACGAGGAGTCCCTCAAGGCTCATCTTTATCCCCAACTTTATTCAACATTTACCTGCTGCCGCTATGTCAGCTGCTGTCCGATCTAAAATTAACCCATTACGTATACGCAGATGACGTCCAAATCCTCATACCTATCACCGACTCACTGCACAAGACACTTCTCTTTTGGAATTCCTGCCTTCTCTCCATCAATAACCTTCTTTCAAACCTCAACCTGATACTAAACACCGACAAGACAGAATTTCTATTGATCTCACAAGATGGCAACTTCCCGATAAATAACTCAATCCTTTCTACACTCCCAGCCTTATCACCCCGGGTCAGAAACCTAGGGGTAATCATGGATAATCAACTGAACTACAGAGGTTTTATCAACAACACTGTTAAAGAATGCTAATTCAAACTCCAAGTTTTAAAAAGGTTAAGACCCCTTCTCCATTTCCACGATTTTAGGTCTGTTTTACAATCAATCATTTTTTCAAAAATCGATTATTGTAACTCACTGCTACATGGACTTCCAGACAACTCATTAAAACCCCTTCAGATGCTACAAAACTCAACAACAAGGATTCTAACAAAGTCCAGAAAAAGAGACCATATAACACCTATTCTAAAGAATCTCCACTGGCTCTCAATCAAATTCAGAATCCGCTATAAACTATTATCAATCATCCATAAAGTCATTCACAACATCACTCCACTGGACCTCAGGATTCCTCTACAATCTCATGTCTCCTCCCATCCGCTAAGATTAGCACAGAGAGGCACCTTACAGGCTCCACCTATCAAAACGACCTTAAGTAAAACAGCTCTTTCCACGGCTGGTCCCAAACAGTGGAACTCGCTCCCACCTGACCTCAGGCTGGAACAATGCCCAATCACGTTCAAAAAAAGACTCAAGACCTTGTTATTCTGTCAAGCCTTCTCTTAAGACTCAGCTTCCACAGCTCCCACGGACCACCCTTACCCAGAGCAACCTTACCTAGAGCAACACTCATTAACTTACTTTATAAAGCTATAATTGCACTTTCCCTCCACCCCTCTTGCAGTCAACCTTCCTCATTCTAGTTGGCTTAGGCCACACTAGATCATTTCCCTCTCCTTGTCACTCCTTGTTCTACCTTTTTATTTTATTTCCTAGTTGTCTTCCTCCTTTTTCACTGTAAGACATATCTCATGTCATTTGTTTGATGGTTTGATGTCATTTGTTTGATGGTTCTACCATGTTATTTTTGTATCCAAGTTGTTTTCTTCCTTGTTCACTGTAAGACATATTTCATGTCATTTGTTTGATGGTTTAAATGTAAACCGAGGTGATTAGTAACTCTGTTACCGGAACCTCGGTATAGAAAAGCTTTAAACAAACAAACAAACAAACAAATAAATAAATAACTTATTTCAGGTCGGGCCCTGAAGTAAGTTGAAAAACAAATATGGAAAAAAAAAAAAAAAAGGTACGACTAAGGGATTTGGGAGGAGAGGGGAAGGGGAAAGGAAGTTAGGGTAGGGGGTAGGGAAGTTCCCTCCCAGTCCACTCCTTAATTGGAGCAGACTGGGAGGGAACTGGGGAAGGCCGTGATGTGTCACTGTGCGAGAATTGCATAATTTCCCCCCCCCCCCCCCTTGGGCGTGCCTAGCACATGTTATAAAATTGTCAGGTCCATGTGTGCGCACGTGTGCACCTACGAAAATCTATCCCTTTGTTTTCATAAAGTTATTTAACTTTCCACCGCATCACTCCATTTAATAGAAAATACATTACACACAAATTTAATAATGAAAAATCACATTCCAATCACAACATTCCTGGTCGTTTCTTGACATATTCTGAAAACTTTTACTGGATCAATAGAAGAACTATCCAAAAATATTGTACATGAGCTTTTCTAATCTATTCTAATCTAAATTCAGTGGTTTCACATTTTGTTGGGGTTTTTTTTTTACAGGAAAACCCGTATTCAATGTGTGTTACATAATAACAATAGTATACAATACATAACAAAGGAATATATCATAAATACATCGCAGAGCAAATGCATCATCTTAAAAAACAATGAAATAAAAAAATACATCAAAATAATTCTCCACATAATAGTTCAGCAAAAAACACAACAAATACCCAAAGTAACTGTTGCCCTAACTCACCCTGCTCTTCCTAGGGAGGTGAAGGCCACAGCTCAACTAAAATAATTAATAAGGAAGGAAGTAACCCATGCCATTTAATCTCATCCTGTCCCCAAATAGCTAACTACCGAGCAAAGTGTCCAATGTCTCTGGTCATTCCTGAAGGATTTTCCAAAGAGGAAAACCCCTTTGGGGCATCCTTTTGGGAGTAACCCGCCCAAGAGTAGCCCATCCCTGTGGCAGCAGACACCCAATTGCCTCCCTGGCTGCCATCAACAGAGTTTGGTAGTCATACCAGGCAGGTAGCATGGTAGCTTTTGAGACCATGGAAGTCTTTTTTCTTAGATATTAATAAATGTCCATGGTGCAACCTCTGAAGAAGGGACCTATATGTTTCTAAAGCTCATGTACAATATATATATATTTTTTTATAATTCTTACATTAATCCAATACAACAACCTGCAGAGCATCCAGTGTACGACAGGAGCAAGATAGCCATTAGAACACTATAGCAGAAGGAGGCTGGAGTGGGAATGTATACCCCAATTAATATAAGGAGAAGGGAAGGCAGGGTTACATGATGAGTCATTTCACTGTAGAAATCTTATAAAATATAAAACGATTGACTGCTCAGTCTGGTCCTCAGCAGACAAGTGTCCCCAGTATGAAACTCAAAATTGGCATTAATAGTCACCTTTTATTGGCAGCCTCAGAAGAGTAACCAAGGATAAAATGGCAAGGGGTGAAAGCAGCCCCACATTGTAAAAGATGACTCCATCAGAGCAGATTTAAAGCATGTTGGCAGAGCAGTATATTTAGTCACAGAACATATATGTTTGTTAAAAAATGATATATGGTTCATAAATGATCAATAGTGTCTGTATTTCACTCTGTGTAGAGTGTCTTGATGTGTTATAGATAACAATAGACACAGTTAATTATTAATATTGCTTGATTTTGTGTTTTTTATATATATATATATATATATATGTATGTTTGAGTTTCAAACTTGTGCTAATTCCACCCTTTTGCCTGCATGTTACTATGTCCAATATATGTTTGTAAAGGCCTTTGCAATAGTAATGCTGTAATGTTCTCCTTATACTCCTTAATAATGCAACAGTGACTTCCAGTGGTAGATAGAGGGATTCCAAGCCTACGGTCCTTCACGGGTAGTTTTTCTGCTTCCCATAATAGCAGGGACGTAATGTCTGAATGTTATTCTACCCATAACAACCAGGCAAGGGAGTAAAAGGGAAGAGGTAGTGCTACAGTAAAAGTCATTCACTGTCTACAAATACTTTAGTTAAGTGTCATGGGAGATGATGCAAAACTTACAGAGGGCCCTATAATTCAGGGTGACTAGTATTCTGAAAAAGGAAACTTGAACATTTTGTGAGTTTTAGACTCTGTAAGAATGCCACTAAGTTCTTTGGGGGCAGAAAGGAAGAGGAGACAGAGCCAAGTCATCTCTGAACTAAACTTCTGCATAAAGATTTGAAGAATGCTTACAAATTAAATTATACAATGCAGGTTTGAGCCATTTAAGCTTCTCTGTGCTGTTTCTAAGAGTACAATTATGCTTCCTATAGTGCAGGACAACACAGATTCTATAGTTTTTTGAATTGATATGAACAAGTCAGTTAGGAACTGGACCTTACGATATGAGTTGGGGGCTGGTGGTGTAGGAAACACTGGGACCTGGGTTTAAATGTAGCCATCTCTTAGAGAAGACGTTGGACATGGCTTTGTTTGTTCAGATGGTGTAGTGAATCTCATGTGGCTAGGTTAATTCACTAGGCATAGCACTCTAATGCTAGTGTTCCCACTTTGCTGCTTTTATATATAACAGGTTCGCTTTAAACAATATGGGGTAGATTTTTAAAAGGGGCATGCGGGCATACATGTGTGCACGCAACCCGGCGCGCACACATGTACACCCGATTTTATAACATGTGCGCGCATGTTATAAAATCTGGGGTCGGTGCACGCAAGGGGGTGCACGATTGTGCACCTTGTGCGCGCCGAGCTGGGCTGCCTTCCCCCTGTTCCCTACCCCCACCCCACCTTCCCCTTCCCTTCCCTCCCCCGCCCTTTCCCCCCTACCTTTGATGACTTTTATTTATATTGCAAAACTTACTTCAGCCCTGGGGCTGAAGTAAGTTGTGCGCGCTGGCTGACTGCCGGCGCGCGATCCCTGGCACAGCAGCAAATGGCTGCTGTGCCTGGAGCCTCTGATCCCGCCCTCTTCCCGCCCCTTTAGTAAAGCCACGGGACTTACACGCGTCCCGAGGCTTTACGCGCGTCACCGGGCCTTTTGAAAATAGGCCCAGCGCACTCGCAAGGCCGGTTACGCGCGTACATGTTTTAAAATCTGGCCCTAAATATATATATGTATAAATATATTATATCTCCTCCACTGATAGTACTTTTTACAAATGGATGCATGCAAAATCATAAGCCCAGTAAATGCTGCAGGGGAAAGATATACCCAGAATGCTAGTGCTTAACTACTGGTTATTGCAACATGAACTCTTGCACAGGAAAACTTGCAATCCAAGTCCTGGCTTCTGGCTGTTGTACACAGACAGAACTAGGACCCTGCTTTCCCAACGCAGATAGGGCAACCGGGGTCATATGCAGATTATTTTCTTCCATTCACAGATGCCCCTGCCCACTGCTTCACCCTGTCTCTGCCACTTAGGGACATTTTCTGGGATCACTGGGAAAGTTGCCTCACTTCAAACAGATTTGCCTGGCTACATTGCCCTGGTTGAAAATTGTCCCCCTTGCAGCAGATAAATATTCTCACCCGGCTTCCCTAGGCATGGGGAAAAGAGGGCATCCTGGAGGAGTGATTAGGTCAGGGGAGGTAAATCATACAGACAGATTTGATTTTAAAATATGTACACGATGTTTTGCCCTGTCCTGCCATCCATGCAGCCCTGGATTAACCATTAAGCAAAATCAGCACGTGCAAGGGAAGGGGGGCACCGCAGAGTGCTGAAAATCTGTTGCCCCCCTAGTTATAAGTAAATAATTTGCTTATTTTGCTTACTGCTATTTAGTGTTAAAGAAATACAATTTAAAAAAATGTTTATATTTACTATACTTGTGGGGTCTGGCCTGGAAGAAAACTGAATTTTTAATCTATTTCCCCTGCAGCCCTTACTGAGTCTTAATGTCCTCCTGTCAGGTAAGCAATGTAAAGGCCAAGGGGGCATCATTGTTGGGCTGAGCTTAGGGTATCAGTTGGCCTTAATCACCGGCGGATTCCCGACGAAGACCGGCCCGGGAGATACCACATGGTCTGCCGAGCACGGCTCTGTCACGGCCGCGCTCGGCCAGACCATGTGACTAGCGCGACTGGCCCACCGGGGGACGCCCGATCCCCCGATAGGCCAATCCGCCCCTGGCCTTAATATGGTTCTGCATCCACAGATACTGCAGGTGCAAAGTAAATGGGTAGCTTTTCCTTTGAAAATGATTTACAAGGAATGCGGGCACAAAAGTCATGTCCTACTGCTATTCAGAATTGCTTCCTATAAATGTCTTCACAGGCTAAACCAAACTCCTGAACAGGTTGTTTCAAATGGACCTATGGGATTCTCCTTTACACACTAACAAGTGAATTTTCAAAGGCTATAGACATGTAAATTTAACCTACTATCATGGCATTTTTCAAAAGCCATTTACCCATGTTAAGTGCATTAACATGGGCAAAAACCTATGGACGATTCAATGGCACATATTGCAGCAATTTTCAAAGACCCACTTAGATGAGTAAAGTGCATTTACACGTGTAAAACGGACAGGAGGCTCTTAAATGAGAGGGCATGGAATGAGGATAATCTTAAGATATATTTCTTTACAGAAAGGGTTGCTGATGCATGCAACAGCGGAGGTAGTAGAAACTAAAACTGAATTCAAGAAAGCATGGGATAAATAGAGGGAATTTCTAAGGAACTGATGGGAATTATAAAGCTAAATTAATTGGATGGATGGGCCAACTGGATGGGCCATGCGGTCTTTTTCTGTCGTCATGGTATTATGTTTCTATGTAAGACCTAGTTTTAAGTGTGCAAATGCTTTTGAAAATCAGGCCTTTTATAGAGTAAGTAAGATGACATCTTTTCTTCACAAAATAGGATAATGTGAAGATGTACTGTAAATCTGTTCTCTTCAATATAATGACTGGAATAAACGATGTTAACGATAAGGTGATCTTGCTGTTCATACAGAATTGGTTGCTGGCCTGCACAGGAGATCTAGATTAATCTTCTATTGTGTATTACTGGAATGTTCTATGTCTTGGAAAAGTATTGCTTTAAATAGAAAAGATGACACATACCATCTAGAAAAGAATAGGTCTCTGATGTGATATCTGTTATGCCAATGGATATGATAGCCTAGAAAATCAGAGGATATGCTTATAAATTTAAGACAATTTGAGATCCCTGGATCAACCTGTTCAACTTGGACTGAGATGTGAGTTTAGGATAGTTTTACTGTGTATATATAAACTCAGAAGCAATACCCAACAATAAGAGACTTTGGTGCCATTATGAATGATCGATTTGTATTTTTGGCCCGGTGAACTGTCAATGACATATGGAACTTGCTTGTTCGGTTCTGTATTATATGAAGAAAATTCAATACATTTTTTTAAAGAAAAGATTAAAATCTGGAAAATGGATGACTGAAAAGGAAATAGTCTTCAAAGCTGAGAAATACCTTAATACTGCACAGGAATTCTATATTGCTGCTTGTGACAGGAATGACTGCTTTTGCTTATTATAAAACAATACTCTGTATCCAAGTATGATTTAATTAAAGGGTTTAAATTACCATCAATGCCCTGGGAACAACAGCAGCTCCTTTTAAATTGGAAATATGCATGAGAGAGTCAAATGAGATCAAAACAAATTAATAAAGTGCTAGCAATTTCAGAAGAAAATCTACATTTCAAATGCTACCCAAAGTATGCCAAAACAGAAGGAAAAAAAATTTACTTAGACCTGCACATTAAAGTAACATAGTAGATGACAGCAGAGAAAAAGAACAATTGGACCATTAAGTCTGCCTAGCTATTGTATGCCTGTCCACAATGCAAAGGATATAGCCCAGCTGCCAGTTGTAAAACTTGACTGCTTGTAATATATCACTTCTTATTCAACTCAGTTTTTGCTGGTTTATCATCCTAGGCATATGACCAAACAAGAGCCCATACTTAATCCAACACCCAGCCCCATCACCATGCCCTGCAATAATCCAAACAGCTACCAGTTAGGAGATTATTTACTAAGCATTTTTCCCATAGGCACAGAATGGGAGAAAAGTCTTAGTAAATCAGGTCCGTAGTGAGGCTATTGCTTGAATAGCTGACTTTCTAGGGCTCTGTGGCCTTGCTAGGAAGTCTCTTTAATGTGTCATGGAAAATCAAAGGAGTAAAATAATGGGTTGAATTACTTAAAGGGTAGAAAGTGTGGGTAGGCTTTGCTTAGATTCTTCAAAATCAAGCAAGTATATGGCACAGATACTTGAATGCCAAATGAGAATGCACTGTATTAGCAGAGTACTAAGGACGCTGTGAGAAAAATAATCTGATTTAAAAACATGGACTGTAAAATGTTTGCAAGAAATATTTATTTTTATTTTATAAACATGTATGTTGCATAGTTTGTCAGTAATGATTTCATATAATCTCATCTACAAGGTTTACATAGTAACATAGAAGATGCCGGCAGATAAGTTTAATGTTTAAAAAAATAGATTTCTAACACATGCCTTAGAGAGAAGGTTTATGCAGCATCTATGAATCTGAATTTAATGCATGGGCTATCAAAATCCAGCATAGATCTTGACCACATTAATCCATCACAGTAGGCCATGACCATTTAATATTGATATTTATATACATTTGTCTAATTTATTTATTTTATTTATTTTAAAATATTTCTATACCGGACTTCATGAATGGGATTCATATCAGGCCGGTTTACATAGAACAAGGGATAAACGAAAAGTAACCAAAACAAGAAGGCTGAAAATAGCAAAGTTACAATATAACAGGGGGATTAAACTTGGTAGCTATAGTAGCTGGGAATAAGAGAGATAGGAATAACTACATATAAATCATATAAGATCGTTTGTGAAATTAGTAAACATTCAGTTCCTTGATCTGAGTCTGACGGATTATTTTGAGTTAGGGGAAGGCTTGGAGGAAAAGCCACGTTTTAAGTTTCCTTCGAAAGGTGAGGAGGCAGGATTCCAGTCTTAGGTCAGTCGATAATTTGTTCCAAAGGACTGGGCCTGCTGTGGAGAAGGAACGTTCTTTGGTGGATGTTAGACGAGTGGATTTGGTAGGTGGGACTTGAAGCATTCCTTTATATGCCTCTCTGATGGGCCTTTCTGAAGCATGGTGTTTGAAAGGGGTCTGAAGGTCTAGGGTGAGCTGTTTGTGGATGGTTTTGTGGATTATGGTGAGTGCTTTATGTAGAATTCTGTATTTTATTGGTAGCCAATGTAGGTTTCGGAGGATGGGGGTAATGTGAGCCCTTCGGTTAGTGTTGGTTAAGATTCTGGCTGCTGCATTCTGGAGCATTTGTAGAGGTTTTGTTGCTGAGATGAGAATAATATTCCTGAAGCCAAATCCGGTCTAGCATAGCAGTAGACGTGCACTGTGACGGTTACACAATTGCAAATTGACAGATGAAAGGCAATTCATTTTTGCACTTCTTGTCAAACCACTTGCCATTGGCTACTCCCGACAAGGATGCACAGTTCTCCTGCTTCCCACCATCGGGTTGGGTGGTGATTTCAGTCTCCCAGTTCTTGTAGCCCACGCTGCTGCCAGCCATGTCCACCCACCGGCCTTCGGTTGCCATGTCGTTCATGCCGATCCAGATCTCCTTCTCTGAGCCGATTTTCTTTCTCATGTACTCGTATAATGCATCGTTCTCGTCGCCATTTTCAGGGGTGCTGAGGATGCCTCCCTGAGCCATGCATTCATTGTTGGCTTCATGGTAACTCTTTGCCTGAGAGAAGGGCAGGAAACACTTGTTGTGGACTTTGAAACCTTTCAAACAAACTAATAAAAGCAAAAGACAAAACAGTGTAAACGTGAATGTCAATCTTTCATGTGCCCATAAATCACAGTATCTCTCTCTCTCTCCCTTACCCCCTTCTCTTTCCCTCCAACCTCACATTATTCTAATGAGCTGATTTAACAAAGCATTGCTCCAGTTCAAACAAATTGTTCCACTTTTGCCCCTTTGTTTGCCTGGGAGATTTTGATTGATTAATGCTAGAGCAATTTCTTTTTTTTCACTAGGGCAAACATTTGATCAATCTGCCCCTCAGCTTACTTATTTCCTCCAAAACTGTGTGCTTCCAGTGGGAGAAACATTAATCCTTTATTACTTCGTATTTTTATGGACTGCAATATCGTGCCTTCGAAATTATAATACTCGAACGTGGTCCATGCAATGGCAGACATGGTAATTTGAGCCATCACTGGGGGCTAGATTGTGAGAAATAAAGGGAACAGGTTGTTACTCTAATCCCTCCACAAACTGAGACAGAATTCTTATCAAGGGCAATCAGAAAACAGCGTATGAGAATCCCATTCCTTCAGGAAGGCATTCCACCCTCCTTTAGGCTCTGCTTTCATTTGCCCACTAAGGGGCAGATTTTAAAACATATGCGTGGGCATAGATTTGTTCGCGCAACCTGGCGCGAACAAATCTACGCCCGATTTTATAACATGTACACGCTGCCGCACGCATGTTATAAAATCCGGGGTTGGCGCATGCAAAACTATGCAAAATCGGCAGCCTGCGCGTGCCGAGCCGCGCAGCCATCCTCCGTTCCCTTCCCCTATCTAACCCGCCCCCCAGCCCTAACTAATTCCCCCCCCTACCTTTATTTTACAAGTTATGCCTGCCTGGTCCGGGGGCTGGTCCGCAGGCCACGGCCATGCCCCCGGAATGCCCCTGGGCCGGAACCACGCCTGCTGCCACACCCCGCAATGCCCCCCGATGACACGCCAGCCGCGACACGCCCCCGACACACACCCGACACGCCCCCCCCCAGGAAAGCCCCAGGACTTACGCACGCCCCGGGGCTTGCGCACGCCGCCGAGCCTAAGCAAGATAGGCTTGGCACGCGCAAGGGAGTGGAAGGGGCAGCTTTTCAGAGGTTACATGCATAACCCTTTGAAAATCTGCCCCTAAGGTTTTGTTTTGTTTTTTTATTATTTATTTTATTTCATCTCCCCACTAAGGTTATTTTTTTTATTATTATTTATTTTATTTTAAAATATTTGTTACCCACCCTTCCTATGTTCAGGGTGGGATACAAAAGAACAATCATAGTATACAGATTAAAAACAAATTTAAAAAACTGTCAAAACAAAAATACAGCAATATGATTGCATCAAAAGGCATTTCGAGGAACGCGTGTCTGTGTGGGAGTAATAATCAGACAGTTACATGGAATTTGCCGTTTGACATTAAGTGCATTTTCAGGGCTTTCTGAAACAATTTGGGTTCTGTAATCAATCTTAACTCCTTTGGAGGGGAGTTCCAGAGGGAGAGGGTTGGCAATATAAAAGGCACGCTCTCCACTTTCTTCCAGATGGACTACGTTAGGTGAAGGGAGATCTATTAGACCTTTAGTTCGAAGACCTCAACCTTCTGGTGGGGTTATGAATTTTCAGTACAGCAGCAATCCATAGTAATGAAAATTTGTGTAAAAGAGTATGAATAGTAATGCCAGTTTATAATGAATCTGATAAGAGATCAGAAGCCAGTGCAGTGATTGTAAAACAGGAGTAATTTGATTGCGTGGTGTTTTGAATAACCTGTACTGGATGAATTATGTAAGCTGGGAGACCAAGGAAAAGTGAGTCATAATAGTCAAGGCTGGGGAAAAGTAACAATTGAAGAACAGTACAAAAATTATTAGGGTCTAATAGAGGTTTCAGATGATGCAGAAGCCATAGTTTGAAAAATGAGATCTGTATTAGGGATTTGATGTGATCCTGCATTGAGAGTGAGGGTATAGAAGAATGCCAAGAATGTGAGCTGTTTTTGATATGGAAATGTGTTTGATTTCTGAACACAATTTTTTCCAGAATACATATCAGTGGAAATCGAGAAATAATCATAATTTCAGTTTTGATAATGTTGAGAGTGAGTTTGTTCCAATTCAGCTAATCATGAATAGTTGAAAGGCAGAAAGAAAGAAATTCTTCTGTAAGAGCCCATGATGCTTTGATGGGAAAAAAAGAATTGAATGTCATCTGCATATAACTTGTAGTGGATCCCAAGGCTAGCAAGCAAATGACACAGCAGAGTCAGATAGATGTTAAAAAGGGCTGCCAATAATGCAGAACCTTGGAGTACACCAAAAGTGGGATCCAGGCTGAGGTCTCCAAGCCAGCCTTGACTTGTTGCACTCAGTTCATAAGGTAAGAAGAAAACCAGGAGAGAACAGAACCCAAAATCCCAAGAGACTGCAACCTTTAAAGGAGGGTTGAGTGATCAATTTTATCGAAAGTAGAAGAAATAGCAAACAAGGTAAGTACAAAAGAGGTTCCCCGATCAAAGTCCCTACAGGATAGTATCAAAACTAGAGAGAAGAAACATTTTGGTATTTTTGAGAGCAAATTGATATTGGTATCGAGTCAAGAAAGGTCATAAGTTGTTTAAGTACTGAATTTTACAGACTTTTAGCAAGATATGGTAGTGATGAAATGGGACGGTAATTGGACAGAAAGGTTGGGTCGATAGAGACTTTTTAATGTATTGGGCAAATTGAAGTCCTTTTTAAGGAATCAGGGAGGAAACCATAATTCAGTGATGAGTTTACAAACTTCACAATAAATTTAGCTATTTTTATGCTGATTATTTTCAATAATGCTGTGAAGCAGGGATTGAGGGGGCTAGTAGATGAGTTCATATTAGCAATAATTTGGATAATATCAGACTCCGATACCATGTTGAATTGCTCCCATTTGTTGTGTTTCTGGCCGCTGTGCAGCCTCTCCTCCATCAGGGGACCCTGGCAAACCCTGCTTGGAACCATACTTTTCAGCATGTCTCTGGTCTCTGGTCTCTGGCCTCCCCCTGCTGTACTACCTCTGCTCCGCCTGGAGATCGCCATGAGCACATCCCTCAGGCTGACCAGGCCACCCCTCTCTCCTGCCTGCACCACACCCAGACTCTTGCCCTTGTTTACAGGGATCCAGTGGCTTCCAGGCTCCGAGCTCAGACACCCAATTGCTTGAAGCAGCAGGAATTAATTAACCTCCATCTGTGGGGTCACCAAGCCAGCCCTTGGAAAATCCATAGCAATTTTAAAACCAGAGCCTGGGCCAGGAGGGGAATTAACTCAAGCTAACAGAGCACAAGCTATTGTAAAAAGTTCTAGCACAACATCTCTAGAAAAATCTTTCATCAAGAGAGATTAAAACACTCACCTGAAAAGACTGACACTAACCCAATTTCTAATGCTTCTGTGGCTTCTTTGGTCTGTTCCCAGACATTAGAGACTCTAGAGCACAAAGCACTAATCAAGCCCAACAGAGCCCAGCCTTTTCCATTTGCAGGCCAACACAAGTTAACAAGCTTTTCAGGGAAACGGCTAAAGGCAGCATATGGGTTTTTTTTTTTCTAATCTTCAATTACACATGCCAGAACCTGAGATTGGAGCACAGAAGAGCTGCAGCTTGAATCCAGCTACCATCAGCTCTGCACTGAGCTCTCCTCCTTTGGCAATCAGGCCAGCAAAAAGACTCTTACCCTGTCAGGGCCAGTCCAGTCAAGGGTTGCTACTCACAGTCTGGCCAGCCAGCAAAGAGCACAATTCTTCTACAACCAGTCCACCTAGCAGAGGGAAGCCTGCCTGCAGCTCATTCTTCCAGCAGCAGGCTCCTGCACACAGTCAACTCAACCAGTAGGAGGCGCCTCTACCCATCAAGTTCTTCCAGCAGCACACTCCCGCACTCAGCTAATTCAGTCAGCAGGTGGCATCTGCTTGCAAACAGCCTGTCCAGCAGGGGATGCTGATTCACAACCAGCCTGCCCAGAAGGGGATGCTTGCTCGCAACCAATTCACCCAGACAGGAGCGTCAGTTCCAGTCCAGCCAAGCAACCCCTGAAGGGCCTAGTTCAGCCCTGCTGCCCTAGGATGGGTCCAGTTCAGCCATGTTGCTCCACGGGAAGCCCAAGTCAGTCATGTAGCTCCAGAGGGAGCCCAAGTCATCGTGCCTCTCCGAAAGGGGCCACAGCAATTTTGTCCAGCAGGAAGCACTCGTTCTCAGCAAGTCTAGCAGGAGGTGCCTGCTTTCAGAAAGTCTGCCCAGTAAGGGGCATCTGTTACCAGTCAGTCCACTTAGTAAGAGTATTCACCCGGGCCAAACCTCAGCATCACCTTCAGGACTCTCAGAAGAAAAGGGACCCAGGAAGAGGGGTCTTAAATGTGGGTTACTGTTGCATTTCTGGCCATTGGCAGCCTCCCCTCCACCAGGGGACCCTTGCGAACCCTGCTTGGAACCATTCTCTCCAGCACGTTTCTGGTCTCTGGTTGTACTACCTCCGCTCCACCAGAGGATAGCTTTGAGCACATCCCTCAGGCTATCCAGGCCCCTCTCTCCTGCCTGCAACACACCCAGATTCTTGCCCTACTTAACCCTACCTGACCTTTCCCTCAATGCTTCGGCATCAAGTTCTCCTCAGCTCCTTGCTCTAGCTACTTCTGCCCTGCAGCCTTTTAAGACCTTTCCTTGTGTTCCCTTGTGGCCTCCATGCCGTCTGATTCTAGTTCCGCCTAGCTTGTTCCTGTGGCCTTTAAGCCCTCTGATTCTGCCTTTTGCCTTGCCTTGTGGCCTACGGGCCTTCTGAACCTGCCTTGCCTTTGTGGCCTACCCTAGGCCTCTCTGTTTCCTGACCCATGGCCTAGCCTGAAACCTCCCTAGGTCTCTTCTGATTCTAGGCTTCTCTCGCTATTCCCTGACCCCTGGCCTAGTCTGAGACTTCCTAGGTCTCTTCTCTGTCTCTGAGCCTCTCTCTGCCTTGTCCCACAAGGCCTTCTTATCTTTTTGTCTTCGGGCTCTGGGTGTTCCATGTTCTCTGTGTGCCCTGTCCGGTCCTGTCCTAGTCAGTCTTGCCCCAGTTCCAGTGTTCCAGTTCCATGCTTACCTGCTTCCAGTTAAATGCTTACTTATACTCTGTTCCAGTGTACCTAAGTTTACCCTTAGCACCACACAGCTCAGTCTGTTTCTGAACTCCAGCTCAGCCTGTCCTTCGCTCCAGAGCTCCTGTTCAGTCTGCACGTCACTTTTTGTAGCTCCAGTCCGGCCTGCACTTCATTCCTGAGCTCCAGCTCAGCCTGCACTTGTAGCTTGTTCCAGACTCAGCAGACTGCCCACACCTATTTTCAGCCTTGCTGTCTTGCACCATTCCCAGAGGTTGTGACCATAACATCCCCTCTACGGCTGCCCACACACCATTTCATTCCATCAGAGAAATAATCATCAGTTCTAATATTAGCAGTAGTCTGAAATGTATTTCTAATAGTCACCACTTTTTCACTGAAATATGGTTCTTATGCATCTGCCATATTCTGTCCTGGAGATGGAGAAAGTGCAGCAGTAGGAAGTGAAACTGGATCAATGATCTGTTTAACAGAGTGAAATATCTCTCTGTGATTATTGAATGGTATGGCTAATTTACAGGAAATGTGATTTCTTGGCAGCAGTAATAGCATTCTGATAATCTGAAAGCAGGGATCGATAGCTAGAAATATCTAATTGTCTGGTTGTCTATTTCATTCAGTGAAATAGAAATAAGCTGTTTCATATCTTTTCAAAATGAAATGAATTTTATTTTATTTTACTTCATATTCCAATTTTAGTGCACAGTAAAAATGGAAAATGAAACAAAACAAACTCCCCCTCCCTAAATGAAACAAAACAGATTTTCGGCATATACACTCCTGTTCCCCTCGCATGCCATCACTCGCTTCTGCATTTTATTGCTTCTATGTTCTCTCATTTATTGCTCCTTCTACCCAAATAGACTGTAATAGCTAGCACTTTTTTTTTTTTTTGGAAGTAAAGGTGCCAGTATTCAGATGTAGGATCCTCCTTCGGGTGGGATGGGCAAAAGCAATCACCCATGGCCCTGCCCTACACCTGACTGCAGGGCATATGAAATGACAGCTTTGAAAATATTACACCTAAGCCTAGACCACCAGTGCACTTTCTATTGGGAAAACAGAACAAGCTGGATCACTACACAGAAATTACACGCTAATGGAATATCTCACCATCACATAGACACACTCCCTCACATTAATACACAGCCATGGCATACATCCTCACACAGGCTCCTTCTCTCTGTCATGGATAGAGCCTCATCAAATACAGAAAAAGTGACTATGAATAATAATCAGACAAAAATGAACTGGAAAACCCAAGACGCCAGACTCTGCATGCAGTGCAGCACGGAAGAAATAGAAACAGAAATGCACTTTTGCTTCTTCCATGCAAAATACAAAATTATCAGAAATGCTGATACCCACACACCCTAACACAGACTACCTCTCTTTCTTGTACATATACCCACACAAGCTCCCTCTCTCTCTGACACACACCCCTTCACTCTTTTTCCTTCTCTCACAAACATGCACCCTTACTCCCTCATGCACACACACCAGCAACCAATCTTTCCTCACAATCACACACACACATGCATTGTAATATTAGCAGTAGTCTCTCAGGCTCTCTCTCAGTCTCTTGCACACATACCCAAGCACCCTCACACAGGATCCCTCTCTCTCTCTCACACACACCCTTGCACACAGATTCCCTCTCTCTCTCTCTTACATTAGTACTCCACACAGTTTCCCTCTCTCACAAACATGCACCCTTACTTCCTCATACACACACACAAGCTTCCAATTTCTCACTCATACACACTCCCTCACATTCACACACAGCCATGGCATACATCCTCACACAGGCTCCTTCTCTCTGTCTTGCAAAAACACCCATGCATCCTCACACAAGCTTCCTCGCTCTCTCTCACACACAAAAATGAAACACATACACACACACACATACAAACACACACACACTCTTGCACACAGGCTCCCTCTCTCACACACATACATACACCTCTGCACACAAGCTCTCTTACTGGGACCCTCATTCAGCTAAGCTTGTCACACATTCGCCGTGAGTGGCATGGGCTCCGCTCACAGTCGCCAGGTCTTCATCTTCACCGCATGTGGGATAGGCTCTGCTCATGGCCACCGGGCCTGCCAGCTCTTCTGGTAGGCCCTCGCAGCCCACTGTCACTCTCTCCAAATTATGCACTAAATAAATGAAATTCTGTGCAAATTCTGCACTCTGCAGTAGTGCAGATTATTCTCCCAGGAGTAGCCTGAGCAAGTAAGGAGCATGTGCATAGTGTCTGAGACTGACTTGCAACTCTGTCTCTAAGGAACAGGATTGATCATCGCTGGGCTTACAAAAAGGGGTTTCTGGGAACACCACCTGGTTCTCAGCAAGTTGAGGACTTTGAGCAATGCAAAAGAACCCAGTGGGAGATGTATGAAGTCTTATTATTAAAGTAAGCTGTATATATGCTTGCTGAAGTGACGGAACATAACATCTGGAGGTTCTGATCTTGAACCAGACCTGACCAAGTAACGTGAACTGAATTTGTATGTCTGCTTTGAAATGAAATTCCTGTAATGTAAAGTTCTTTGAAATAATTTGACTTATGCTTGTTGAAACCTGCTACATATAAGCCAGGACATTACTATTATCTTGCTGTTTTCAATAAAACCAAACTGGAAACCTAAAAGACTGTGGTTTGCATTAACAAAGGCTCAAAACTTTGACAAACTGGAATTAGAAAATAGGACTGGAGTTTGACCAAATCTCATAACTATAATGATTTAGTTGAAAGGAAAGTATCAGTCATCAACATTCTTCAAATTAACCTCACTTATACAGCTAATTAGGATATTGCTATGTATCTGAGAGCCTAATGGACTGATACCCTGTAGTAATTTTATCATCAGCACATGTTTTGCAAAGAAGCATTCCCTCATTAATTTGTAAGCATATTTGTTAAGTTTCCCTTTCCTGGAGGTAGAGAGTCCACAGGATGGTTATCGTGAGGAGCAGGTGTTTGGAAAAGGTCAGAAGAAGAAGAACAGAGACATGTTTTGCTCATTCCATTCTTCCTAAAGAGAGGCACCAACTTCATGTGGTATGCTGTGTTTATAAAGAAATGACGAGGTTCATATTCAAAAGCCATTTAGATGTATTACTTAAAAGTTATCTTTCTAAATGGCAAAAAAGGCATTTTCAGCAACTTATCCTGCTAAATTTAGTTGGATAAGTCAGGAGTGTTCTGGGATGGGTGGGAGGCATTCCAGAAAGGAGCAGCGTTAGCTGGATAGGCTATCCAGCTAATTTTGATATTCAGAGTCAGCCGGCTAACTTAGGCCTGGATTTATCAAAATGCACTAAATATTGCATGCGATAGGAAAAGGGGTGTATTTTATGGTAATAGGTAGTTTATAGCAATTTGCGCTAAAACCTATGCGAAGCACTATCTTAGAGCAAATTGCGATAACTTTTTTGCACTTTACAATAAGTGCCAGAATTGATGTATTTCCTACATACAACCACTGGGGGGACCATGTTTCAGCTCCTGGAGAGCCAGCTCAGCTATTTGGGGGGGGGGGGGGAGAGAGAGAGAGACACTAGCCATAATGCCCTCATGCTAGATAGAAATACCTATCTCTATGGGAGGCCCACCTAGTAACTTGAGGTGAGGTTTAGGTATTAGTGTAGGGGTTAGGGGCCACTTTGACATTCAAAGTGAGACGTACAAACAGAACAGTGCTCTCTTATGAAGATTTGATGACCTTCGGAATGATGAGATTTATGCAATGTTCTCTCAACCTAGCTTGATGGACTCCATGGTTAGACCGCACCTTGAATACTGTGTACAATTCTGCTCACTGCATCTCAAAAAAAATATAGTTGCGATGGAGAGGGTACAGAGAAGGGCAACCAAAATGATAAAGTGGATGGAACAGCTCCACTATGATGAAAGACTAAAGAGGTTCGGACTGTTCAGCTGGAGAAGAGATGCTAAGGGGGTATGTGAAAGAGGTGTTTAAAATCCTGAAAGGTCTAGAATGGGTAAATGTGAATTGGTTATTTATTCTTTCGGATAATAGAAGGACTAGGGGGCACTCCATGAAGTTAGCATATAGCACATTTAAAACTAATTGGAGAAAGCTCGTTTTTACTCAACGCACAATTAAACTCTGGCATTTGTTGCCAGGGGATGTGGTTAGTGCAAATAGTGTAGCTGGGTTTAAAAAAGGATTGGATAAGTTCTTGGAGGATAAGTCCATTACCTGCTATTAATCAAGTTGACTTAGAAAATAGCCACTACTATTACTAGCATCAGGAGCACGGGATAGTCTTGGGTTTTGGGTACTTGCCAGGTTCTTATAGCCTGGATTGGCCACTGTTGGAAACAGGGTGCTGGGCTTGATGGACCCTTGTTCTGACCCAGTATGGCATGTTCTTATGTTCTATGTCATGGGGTTACTTCAGGATTTGGTTGTCAGTTCGCAGATTCAATGATTTTTTTTTTTCACTTTCTGTTTGATCTGCCTAGATTGGTTAATAGTGGTTTGCTAAACTTATTACTCCACTGGATTGCCATGTTGATAATTGTCCAGTTGGATGTTGTAAGTGTGATTTGAGTGTGAGGGACTGACTATATCAGAAAATATCTTGAGTCTCACTGTAATGCTTTTCCAAATTATAACTGTAACATTCACTTTGTTCTTCTTTTGTTTACTTTGCCTGCATCATATGTGAAAATGTTGTATTAAATAAACTTGGAGGTCCATATTCAGACACAATCTGGATAGCAAAGTTAGTCAGATAAACTTATCCAACTAACTTTGGAGGTATATTCAGTAGTGCAGCCACACTACTGAATATAGCCGGCTATCATAAGGTTAGCCAGCTAACTCAACTCCTCCCAGTAACACCCCTGGAACACCTTTAACATAGGCAGCTAAATTCTAGCTCCCTAACTTATTAGCCGGCTAGAGTTTAGCTGGATATATGCCCAAATATTCATTTAGCTGGCTAACTTCTGAGTTAAAACGGACAGCAACATGGCGTTATGAAAGGGTTCAAGTCAACAAAAATCTCTCTCAGTCCCTGATGAAGATGGGATGGTCGAAACACTGCCAGTGTCGGGCTGACAATTCCAATTTCGCAATACTGAATGGACTTTACAAGGAGAGGAAACCCTCCCACTCAAACATCTAAGTATAAAATATTGTTAACATAGGCGATTGATGGAGACCGTAAGAGGGAGCTGATTTAAGCATATCAGTCAAACGC
Organism: Rhinatrema bivittatum; assembly: GCF_901001135.1. Lineage (NCBI taxonomy): Eukaryota > Metazoa > Chordata > Amphibia > Gymnophiona > Rhinatrematidae > Rhinatrema > Rhinatrema bivittatum. Next base: position 289,558,195 of record NC_042616.1, read on the forward strand.
TATTGGTTGAGGGATACCATTTACGGATGGTCAATAAGCAAAACTAGAGAATTTTAAATTATTGAAGAAAAATAAAAAAAATTTTTAAAAAGGTATATTTATTAGTAAGGCTGTCACCAATCTATGGTTTAGCTAATGGAAAATACCGAACATCAGTGTAGATAAAGAAAAAATAAAGTGTCTTCTGTTTGTTACGTTTTGATTTGTTGAAGAGAGGACCAGTTGGGCTTTGTGAGTTTTTGGTGTGTAACTTCTGAGTTAGCCAGCTAAATGCTTTTGAATATGGACATCAAATTAGTTAATAAACCCCCCCTCCCCCCCCAAGAAACTAGGTCCCATTCACTGTAATGCAAACTGAATTAAAATTGTCCCTTAACACATGTTAATAGCATGTGTTTTAGTGGCCAATCTTTAGTGCAGTTCAGTACATCAGCCACATAATGTGGAAAGCCAGATGAACATAAATACTGATCCATCTAGTCATGTTTAGGCAGAAGATGAGAGGGGTGCACATTCAGACTTCAGAGGACAATTTTCAAAGCAATGTAGCAGCATGGCAATGGAATAGTACACCTTACATTGCTCTCTCTGAAAATGTTCTTCCTTTGCCCAGATGAATGTACACGTGGGCTGGACTGTGAGGAGGTGTTTCTCTGGGGTGTGTTTAGGTCAGGGGAGGAAAACAGCACTTCTACATGACAAAAATACATGTGATATTCTACCTTTCTCAGGTGCCCCCCCCCCAACACACACACACAAAATAGGTGGTGTAAAGTAGGTGGGCTATTTGAAAATCATCCTCTTAAACTCTCAGTAGGGTCCTGGTGCAATCATCATTCAGACTTTGGTTCTGTAATAATAAAATGCAAGTTCCAGAGGCAAGGCACCGGGAGTTAAACAGGGCTAGAAGATGAAAGCCAAAACCCCAGCTGAAAGCATCATCCAAAGCTATCAGGAAGACTCTTCAGGTACAGAGTGACCTCTGCATGACCTTTAATTCTCAGGCTGGCAGGCCTCATGGCAGAGATGATAGTCTTAGGACAAAGGCAGGGAAGTTTGCTCTCCATTTCCACAGGTCCTAGCAACTAATTGTGACTCACTCTGAGGTGAGGGGACGGTGTATGCATTTTATGGCGTGGAAGGAAGAAAATGCTCAGATACAAATATCTGAGGATGTTACCTTCTCCTCAACTGGATAAACTGCAAACTCAGGACCACAATATCAAGACCGTGTCTTTTATCATGTTCCATAGATCCTTGATTCTCAGTCTGGCTGTTTAAGATGCTCATTGTGGCTCTCTTATATTAAAAAAAAAAACTGATACAGCAGCACATTATAGAATAGAGGCAGAATTAAAATATAAAGGAACAAAGATAATGGAAGGGAACAAATGAATACTAATATGGGAGGGTTAGCTCATTACCAAAGTGAAGGATAAAAGTAGTATAACTGGTATGTAATTATAGGACAAACTGTATTTTTGCAGAACTGGTGTTCAGGGATGGTTGATTTTGTGAAAAGGCTCATGTTAAATGGTTAACAAGGAAGTCTTACTTGTCTGCAGGGCCTGCTGTTCCTTCAGTAAGTTCACGTCTTGCAAGATGTCATTAATCTGCTTCTTCATATCTTCAATGATCTGCATGGTTACCACATCTGCCAAGTCATAAAACAGAGTTTACCACAAACACTAAAAAAAAAAGTAGCAAAGTAAAAATATAAATGAAAACAAAAAGTGAATTTGAACAAAGATCACATCACTGCAGAGGAGATAAAAAGGTATAAGGCAGGGAAGGAGATTCCTGAACACATTAGGTCTCACAGTGCTCTTTAATTTTCAAGTTTCTGGTCAGTACTACATGATGCACTATTTTGTCTGCTATTTTACATAAAATCCAAATGTTTCTATAAACAAATTAAAAAGATATTTAACTAGTAAAGTGGATGTTTGCATTTTTTATTTATTTATGTATTTATTTATATTTCGCCTTTCAAGCACTTTGAAGGGGATTACATTCAGGTACTGTAGGTATTTCCCTGTCCTTGGAGGGCTCACAATCTAACTGGTAGAAGCATCAAGCCGCCATGGTGCAATTTCGCGCTAATCGGTATATAAAAGAGTTAAATAAATAAATAAATAGGAGCGGACTGGGAGGGAAATTCCCTACCCCTGTACCTAAACTCCCTTCCCCTTCCTCTTCCCCTTCCCCTTCCCCCCACCCCCTAAACCCTTTCTCCTACCTTTTATTTTTTTTATTTTGTTGCTTACTGCTCCGTTGGAGCAGAAGCAACTTGCGTGCGCCAGCAGTCCCTTCCCCGGCACAGTGGCAAATGGCCGCTGTACCAGCCACCTCTGGACCCCTTTGAAAATGTGCACAGCACGCGCAAGGCCTGGCCATGCGCATAACTCCTGCTTTTTTTTACGCGCATGGCCGATTAAAAATTTGGCCGTTAGTGTTCGTTTAGGATTGTACGTTTGTAGTGTCACTCGTAACAAGCCTTTGTTACTGGAATGAATGATGTTGAATATTATCGTTAATAATATTGTACCAGTAACTAATGCAGTGATGTCAGTGAGGGTGTTATGTGATCATATTTTCTGGATCCTAATAGGAGCCTTGCTGCGGCATTTTGTAATAGTTGTAGTGGTTTTAAGTGACATACTGGAAGACCTAGTGATAGGGAGTTACAGTCGTTTAGGTTTGAGAAGATTAGAGTTTGCAATACAGTTCGGAAGTCCGCAAAAGTTAATAATGGTTTCAATTGATGTAATATTCACAACTTGGCATAACCTGTCTTGATTAATTTATTTATACTCTTCCCATCCCAATATGGGTTCAGAAAGTACCACAGCACGGAAACGCTTTTGATATCACTATCTGAGGTGCTGCTAAAAGCTTTAGATACTGGCAAATCATATCTCATCCTTATTACCTTATTACCCGTCTTTCTGAAATAGATATATCGGGATCGGCTTTACAATGGTTTCAGTCATTCCTGAGCAATAGAACATACAGCGTTAGATGTGGACAAAGTGAATCCAAACCAAGAAATCTCTCTCAAGGAGTCCCCCAAGGATCTTCTCTCTCCTCCACATTGTTCAATGTTTACCTTACACCGCTATGCCGATTTCTCTCTAAATTGGGTCTTCAACACTTCATCTACACAGATGATGTTCAAATACTCATACCCATAACCACCAGCACAATCACAAATGCACTGAGTACCTGGAAGATAGCCTTATTAGAAATTAAAACTATCCTCACAGACAACCAATTGGCTATAAATACCAACAAAACTGAACTTATCATAATTTCACCTCCAAAAAACACAATACTGATCAACTCTGAGATTTCTCAAAACAACTACCCTATTTCACAACAAGTACGTAGCCTTGGTATCATCATTGACAGCAATCTCACGTTTAAAAAATTCATCGCGGATACGGTAAAAAGCGGTTTCTTTAAGCTACTCACGCTTAAACGTATAAAATCTCTATTACACCAATATGATTTCCGCACAGTATTACAAGCTACTATTTTATCAAGGATTGACTACTGCAATGCTCTGTTACTGGGTCTACCTAAAACCACCATTCAACCTTTACAAATGCTGCAAAATGCAGCTGCCCGTATTATCACCGACACAAGCCGCCATGATCACATCACTCCAGCTCTTCAGTCTTTGCACTGGCTACCCGTGGCTTACAGGATAATTATAAATCTATGTCTCTGATACACAAAGCCATTCAAAACAGAGAAATGCTTTGGTTCACAGATCAACTACAATTCAAAACTTCCTCCCGCCCAACGAGATTCCAGAATTTAGCCAAATTAAACATTCCTGCACCCAATCTGACTAAACTTTCTAGTACAAAAACGATCTTTCATCATTGCTGGATCAACAATATGGAACACCATGCCCTCTGAATTACGCCAGGAACTCTGTCACAAAAAATTTAAACAAAACCTTAAAACCTGGCTATTTAAAAAAGCCTACTATCAATAATCTGAATCCTCATCTACTCTTCCTAACATCCACAATCTCTCATATATTGTTTATATGCTATTTATACAAAGTTATATACTGTATTGTACTCAAGTTACCATGTTATATTGTAAAGCGCAATGCTGAATTACTGTTTGTATGTAAACCGAGGTGATGTTATTTACGTACCCCGGTATAGAAAAATCTATAAATAAATAAATAAATAAATAAATGTGCATTTTCATTGCAAAGTTCTCATCTAGCTGTATACCTAGGTCCCATACTTGATTTGAGGGATTAATTTGAAAATTACCTAGGTTTAAGGCAGGTGGTTTAACTATCGATGAGTTTCTACTCAGCCAAATGATTTCAGTCTTTTTAGGGTTTAATGTTAGTTTAAGTTGCATTAGTTTGTTGTATTGCTTTCATATAGGTAGAAAGTATCAAAGCTGTGTTTTCATAGGATTTGGAGAGCGGTATGTAAAACTGTATATCGTCAACATACAAGAAGAAAGTTATTCCTAGATTCGTTAGTAATTTACATAGTGGGAGCAGGGGATAGCAGGCGATGTCATTTCGTAGATTACAAACTGATTAAAAGACAGGAAACAGATAGTAGGATTAAATGGACAATTATCTCAGTGGAAAAGGGTAAACAGTGGAGTGCCTCAGGGATCTGTACTTGGACCGGTGCTTTTCAATATATATATAAATGATCTGGAAAGGAATATGGCGAGTGAGGTTATCAAATTTGTGGATGATACAAAATTATTAAGAGCAGTTAAATCACAAGCTGATTGTGATAAATCTCAGGAGGACCTTGCGATACTGGAAGATTGGGCATACAAATGACAGATGAAATTTAATGTGGACAAGTGCAAGGTATTGCATATAGGGAAAAATAACCCATGCAATACTTACAGGATGTTAGGTTCCACCACCAGGAAAAAGATCTAGGATAATACATTGAAATCATCAGCTCAGTGTGCTGCAGCAGTCAAAAATGCAAACAGAATGGTGAATAAAATGGAAAATGTCATAATGCCTCTGTATCGTTCCATGGTGAGAGTGCATCTTTAGTACTGTGTACCATTCTGGTCACCATATCTCAAAAAAGATATAGTTGCACTGGAGAAGGTACAGAGAAAGGCAACCAAAATGATAAAGGGGATGGAACATTTCCCCTATGAGAAAAGGCTAAAGAGTTTAGGGCTGTTCAGCTTGGAGAAGAGACGGCTGAGGGGGGCTATGATAGAGGTCTTTAAGATCATGAGAGGTCTTGAAAGAGTAGATGTGAATCAGTTATTTACACTTTCAGATAATAGACGGAATAGGGGGCACTCCATGAAGTTAGCAAGTAGCACATTTAAGACTAATCGGAGAAAATTCTTTTTCACTCAACGCGCAATTAAGCTCTGGAATTTGTTGCCAGATAATGTGATTAGTGCAGTTAGTGTAGCTGGGTTTAAAAAAGGTTTGGATAAGTTCTTGGAGGAGAAGTCCATTAACTGCTATTAATCAGATTGACTTAGGGAATGGCCTCTGCTATTACTGGCATCAGTAACATGGGATCTTTTGGTGTTTGGGTAATTGCCAGGTTCTTGTGGCCTGGTTTGGCCTCTGTTGGAAACAGGATGCTGGGCTTGTTGGATCCTTGGTCTGATCCAGCATGGCAATTTCTTATGTTCTTATGTTCTTAAATATTGAATAGTGTTGCTGAGAGGGCAGAGCTAAGAAGGAAAGCACAAAAAAAGAAACAAAGAACATAAAGCTGATATTCCCCATGATAAGTAACAAATCTTCCTCTGTCTCTGCCTGCTTTATTTTTATTCTGCTCCTATTGAATGCTCAATCTCTATTAAAAAAAAAAAAAAAAGTCCCTCTAATTAATGACCTGCTAGAGGACTTAAATCCCTCCATTTATTGCATAACTGAAAACTGGCTGAAAGACAAAGATAATGTGCTTTTAAACCAAATATAAAATAACTATGATATATATCACTTTCCAATACCCAAACGAAAAGGCGGGAGATTATTAATAATTAGTAAAAAAGAACTCAAGCTAGTACCTTACAAAGTAGAGATTAACCCACCATATGAGGTTGCAATTCTAAAATCTCCTCAAATAAACATAGAACTGATCTACTGTCCCCCAGGCATACTACACAAAGATTGCTCACCACTGATTGAACTATTCACTAAGAATCTACATTAATTGTAGGAGACTTTAACCTCCATGCAGACAAAACACCGAGAACCTTAGTCTGTGAAATGTTTTTAGAAGCAATGGAAGCCCTGGGTGGTCACAATTTGTCTCAAAGGCCACTCATAAAGCGGGCCACACTCTAGATCTAATATTTGCTAATTCCAGCAATTGCTTAATCAATACGTCGCACATGATATTGCCCTGGTCTGATCACCATTTAATAAAGGTGGAAATAGCCTTCACCAACCAAATCCATAATAGTATAGGTAACAAACTTACTTTTACCTTTAAGAAAAAGATTGAGATGGAAGTATTTGCTGAAGCAATAGAAAATAAGCTCCCTGAAATAAATCAAACCAATTCAACATCAGCATTTGAATCCTGGGATAAGATAGTCAATGACATAGAAAACCTATTAACAAAGATAAGAACAACTCCAAACATAAGAAGCCCTGGTACAATGATGAATTAAGAAGCACTAAACAGAACCTGAGAAAATTAGAGAAACAATGGCGGAAATGCCCATCTGCTGACTCCCTAGGAAAATATAAATCTTTCCTTACAAAATACCGTACACTAACTAATAAAGCCAAAAAAAAGAGTACTGTGCAACACAGATTCATGGGATTATATTTAATTCTAAACTGCTCTTCAAGGTTGTTAAAAATTTAATTAAAGACCCGACATCCTCAATCTTGAGAAACTACAACTTCACAAAGACCTCTTGCAATGATTATGCCACCACATTCTTAGACATAATCAATAAGTTGAAAACACAATTCCCTATCTGTTCAAAAATAAAAGCACCTGAAGATTCAAATAGCATGGTTAAGTGGTCCACGTTCAGCAGAGTATCAAAACTGGAAATTTGTCAAATCATTACTAAAATGAATCCTGCCAATCATCCAAATGACAGAATTCCAGCCAGTTTCTTTAAAGAAGTACACGGGGTAATCACTAAGACAATCCCAACATTAATTAATTTGTCCCTCTCAGAAGGAACTCTTCCAAACAGGTTAAAACAAGTTGTGATAAAGCTGATCATAAAAAACAAGTCTGGCAGAACAGACTACTGGGACAGCTATCGTCCAATTTCCAACCTGTCTTTTCTTGAAAAAGTTCTTGAGAAAGCAATGTTATCCCAGCTGGAAATTACCTGGAAGATCAAAATATTCTCTTCCTAAATCAATTTGAATTTAGGAAATATCACTCAACCGAGACATTACTCATCTCACTAATAGACTTGGTTCTAAGGAGGCTTGATGTGTATCCCCTGTCCAAGTAAGGATTCAATATTGCATATTTGTTCCATTGTTGAGGTAGTGTGTGCCAGAAAGCCAGTATTTAATGGTATAATCACCTTGAGCTTGCACTTCAGGCGCGCACAAAGGGAAAAGCTCCTTTATTGTGCTCCTTCGTGCGTGCGCCGAGGGCAAGCGCCTCACGGAGCAAGCGCCTTCGGAGACACCACTGCAGTTTTCAGTTGTCGGTGGGCGGGTGGTAGGCAGACAGTAGGTAGTCCTAGCTACCTCGGCGATGTTTTCCCTCTCCCCAGCTTCCTTCCTTCTCTCGCTCTGGAAGGGGGCTGCTCCCTAGCTGCCGCTGCTGCTGCCACTACTGCTGCTGGAGGAGTGGTGGGAGGGGGGGCCAGGTAGGCCTCACCTCGTTGCCACCATGGTGTTCAGTTGTCGGTGGGCGGGTGGTAGGTGGTCCTCGCTGCCTCGGTGCCGGCTTCCTTCCTCCTCTCGCTCTGGGAGGGGGGGGGGGGCTGCTCCTTAGCTGCCACCGCCACTGCTTCAAGAGAGAAGATTCAAGTTTTCTCCATGCTAAAGGGTCCATTTACTAATAGGTGCTAGAATTAATGTGTGAAGTTAACATCTTAACTCATGAGCTACCTAACACCCAATTCAACTGAACAGGTTAAAGCACAAAATCTGCATGTGCATTAGCATTACTGTGAAGGTACACTAAAGCACATATTAATGACCCAAATGGGGGTAATCCTATGCTAATAAACTCATTATATATTAATGTTAGACAATGCTAATATCTAACAAGCCTAATGTGGGCCATGCAAAGCTAGAAAATTAGCTAAACCTCAGAAGGTTTACCTTTTCCATGGAAAGTAAGTTCTGGAGCTAGAGGGCATCATATGACACTCCAAAGGGATAGACTCAGGAGTGTCAGAAAATATTTTTTTCACAATAAAGTTAATGGGTACCTGGAATGCCCTCCCAGAGGAAGCAGTGGAAAAAAATGATACCAGAATTAAAAACAAATCATGGAATAAACACAGAACCCTGGTATGCTAGGGAAGCATTGGGGTAATGTGCATGGAAAGGCAGCTACAAGTCTGTGGAAGAGCTTCCTAGTGGTTAGAGCTACGAGCTATAAGCCATTGAAGCAGGGTTCACATCCCACTGCTAATCCTTGTAACCTAGGGCTTCATTTTCCCCCACAGACACAGAATGGGAGAAAACCTTTTGGAAATGAATTTCTTAGATTGTGAGTCCTCTGGGGACAGGGAAATACCTACAATAGCTGAATGTAATCTGCTTTGAAGTGCCTGAAAGGTGGAATATAAATAAAAACCTTCACAGAAGGCATAAGGGTAACCTGCGCAAAGTAGCAGTTTTAACAGTGAATAGTCTTGCTGGGCAGACTGGATGGGGCTATTGTGTCTTTTTCTGCCATCAAGAGCTATTTTACCATGTGAATGGAAAGCAATATTATGTGTAACCACATGTGAAATAAACCTGGATGCAGTGTTAACAGCTTTTTTTGGAATATCTGTCTAGTGGATGCTAATTTAGCAGAATGAAGAGAAGGAATTTCAAGAAGGGACTAGGAGGCAGAGCAAAGGATTCTGGTAGGGGTATAGGTTTTTAATGTGCTGCAGGCCCAAGGGCAATTCACACGAGTGTAGTAGATTATGAATGAGTAAAGCAAGTTTAAATGGAACTTGATATTCAATTGGGAGCCAGTGTAGGGCTTACAGGGTCAGTGTAAAATGGTTGTGGCGGTGAGTGTTGGAAAGCAGCCTAGTGGCAGAATTCTGAACCAGCTGGAAAGGTTTGGTAGTGGAGTAAGGGTGACCAGTGTACAAGGAGTTACAATAATCTAATGCGGTTCGATTTAAAGGCTGGAAGAAAGTGCGAAAGGTTTGAAACTCAACAGGGGTTTTAGGTGGCAAAATAAGCGTAGTTTATAAAATGATGACCGAACAACATTCTTTACATGTAGTATCATGGATAGAGTAGAACTGAGGGAGACTCCAAGGTAATGAACAGTTTCAGTTATGGAAATGGATTGTGAATCAAATTGAAGGGAAGAGGGAATGGGAATTTTGTGTGTTGTTTTTTTTTAGATTTATATTCTGCTTTTTGCACTTTTTTCAGCACTTCAAAGTGGATTACATTCAGGTACTGTAGGTATTTGGAGTGGAACAACCCAGAATCATAATTTCAGTTTTAGTAAGATTAAGGGAGAGTTGGTTATGACTGAAGCAAACTCAAACAGAAGAGGCAGAGGGAAATGAACTGATGGGTAGGGGACCATGAGGACGTGTTTGGAAAGAAAAACTGAATGTCATCAGTATAACATCTGCATATATTTTATAATCCATCCCAAATGAGATTATATTGCTGAGATACGTCAACTCTAAAACAATGTATTGACTCAATTAGTACGTTCTTACAAACCGTTATTAACCAATCTCTGTCAGAAGGACTGATGCCGACAATATTGAAAAATGCAATTATAAAACCACTCTTGAAAAAACCTGATCTAGATGCTACAGTATTAAACAATCTCAGACCAGTTTCAAACTTATGCTTCTTGGCAAAGCTGATCGAAAAAGTAGTAAACAATTGAACAAACATCTAGAGAATAATAACATTTTATATTCAACGCAACATGGTTTTTGTAAGCTATTTAGCACAGAGACATTATTATTGTCTTTCTCAGATTTTATTCTCAGAGGTTTTGACAGAGGTCAAAGTTTTGTACTTGTTATATTAGATTTGTCAGCTGCGTTTAATACGGTAGATCACGAAATTCTTTTTAACAGGCTGTATGATATAGGGTTAGCAAACACCACATTAAATGGTTTAAATCATTTTTAGAAAATAGAACATTTACTGTGAAGATAAAAAACACTTTGTCAGATAAGATAAGATTAGCTACTGGAGTTCCGCAGAGTTCTGCGCTGTCGGCAACTCTTTTTAATGTGTATCTTTTACCTCTTTGCCATCTGCTAACCGGACTGAGCTTGAATTATTATATTTACGCAGATGACATACAGTTAATATTTAACATAGACGGTGATATTGAATCTACTTTTAGAATGATTAATATATATTTAAAAATTATAAGTCAACTCCTTGCTCAGATGAAATTAGTACTAAATATGGACAAATCCGTTTTTATGGTTTTAGACAGGAAAAATTTTAACTTAGAAAAAAAGATAATTCTTGATGATCAAACTAGTTTTAATTTGTCAGATATAACCAGGAATTTAGGATTAATTATTGATTATGAATTAAATTTTAAGGCACACGTATCGACAAAAGTCAAAGAAGGTTTTAATAATGAGACTATTGAAACGTCTTAAACCACTGCTTTCATTTAACAATTTTAGGTATGTTTTACAAACACTAGTGTTTACAGGACTGGATTATTGCAATTCAACCATGCTGGGTCTCCCTAAATCTACCCTGAGGCCTCTTCAGGTCATACAGAATGTTGCAGCAAGGCTATTAACAAACACGAAGAAAAGGGACCATATTACTCCAGTATTGAAATCTTTACATTGGTTGCCATTAGAGTACAGAATAAAACATAAAGCATTGTGTATGATCCATAAGATTATACATGAAGACAAAAACAAATGGCTGAACTCTACCATCAAGCTGCATGTGCCTCAAAGGGATCTCAGATCTTACAATAAAGGATTATTATCAATACCAAACATAAAATCAGCGCGCCTGAATGAGGTTAGAGACAGGGCAATTTCGGTCGCAGGACCGAAACTTTGGAACAGCTTGCCTCCAGAGTTGCAGGAGGATTTAAAACGATTTAAGAAAGACTTGAAAACTTGGTGCTTTCAACAAGCCTATGGAGACGAGAGTTAAAAGATCATTGAAAGCTGGATTCCACATGATTTTTCTTATCTATCGAGTTCCTATCTATTTTATTCTTACTTTAGATTTTAGTCTTTTAGTATTATGTTTAATTTTAACTAATTATTCCTATTGTTTTATCAATTTTATTGTATTTTCTGTTTCTTACTTGTTTTTAGCTATATTGTAAACCATAAAGATAGAATCATGTGTTCTGACTCACGGTATATAAGAAATGCATAAATAAATAAATAAATAAATAAACAAACAAACAAACAAACAAACTTATGCACATAAGAACTTGATAATGCAAGCATATTGGAAGAAAGAAATTGTACAGCATCAAAGGAACAAAGTAATGATTTTTCAAGACTTTTCTGTTCTATATCTGGGAAAGGCAGGGAATTTTCACTGATCTGCTCATAGATGGTAAATCGCAATATTAAATTCACTCTATTGTTTCCATCCCTACCAAGCTGAACGTGGCACAGTGGATCAGTGCAAGATCTAGAAACGGTCATGGCTACCAAGACTTTCATCTCGTTGCTCTTGCAGCAAAAAAGTAGTGCGCTAAAATCTAAGAGGAGCTGAAAAAGTGATCTTAATGAGCCTTTTAGTTTGATTCTCTACTCGCATGCACTTATTTATGTGCAGGAAATAAATGCTCTCTCTTTTGAGTTGATTGTAATCTTCAGTTGCTGTGTGATGTTGATCTGCAGATTTTTAATACTTCCTTCAAGTTTTTTTTTTTTTTGTCTGAGGTATGAAGAAACAAAATATTACTGAACTAACGATCCTGCTTCATTTGAGACTGTTCCACGAGTTTATTTATCGAATGGGAAGTACACATACTTGCTGTGGCCTTCAATTGGTAGCAAACCTGGGAAATTTTAAACTCTGCTCCCCCCTGAGATTCTGCTCCCCCCTGAGATTAGTGCGGGGGTGCAGCTTCTCTCTCTTCCATCCTTCATAACGAATATTCTCTATCAGACAATAAAATTGTTTCCAACCTTTGGTGGCTCTGGCTTGGTTTTCTGGCTCAGCGTCTTTTTCTCATTCTCTGTCCTTATCTCTATTCCTTTCTTTAAGGTGAATTTTAAAAGCCTGGCACGCACATCAATTAGGGGATGCACAAATATGTTGGGCTCATGCGTGCCGAGCGTATTTTAAAAGCCACCTGGATGTGCGACTAAATGCCACAGCGCGCACATCTCGCTCTGCCGCGTAACTTTACTTCTGCTATGGATGCCTTGTAAGTTATAAAATAAAGATAAATGGGCAGATCTTTGGGGTTTTAAGTGTCTGGGATAACTGGGGGGAGTGAAGACTATTAAACCAGAGGGGGCTTGGAAGAACTCTCTCTTAACTGGGTGAACTGGGGACAAACCGGTAGAACTGCAAATGGCGCGTGCCCCTTTTAAGATTCCCTGATTTACACAGTAGAAGCAGCATTTGCATGTACTTGCATGCGCCCACTTAAAATTTGGTGCCCATGTGCATGTGGCCAAGCTATTTAATAACACGCATGCATATACCCACACAAGTTATAAAATAGCCAACGAACACGTGCACATGTGTGCCTGCTCACCGGTTTAAAGTTACCATCCCTGGTTTCTGCCGCCTGTCTTTTTATTTTTATTTCAGTTCTCTTTCTTTCCTTCAGCAGCAGACACTTTAATACTTTCTCTTCTTTCTGGTTTTCTCTTCCCTTCTCCTGCTTTTTTCTCTTCCTACCTGCTCTGCTTTCACAATTCTTCCTCCTCTTTCTCCTGCACTCTCTTCTCCATTCCTCATCCCCTTCTTTCTACATTATCACCCTGGATTCCTCCCCAACCCTGGGTCCTCTTTCTCCATCTCCTGCCCATTCTCATCCTTTCTCTTCCTTCTTCCCATTTCCCACCTTTTCTGTCCCCCTTATTCTCATCTTCCCCTAATTCAGCTCTCCTCTTTGCTTTTGACTTCTCCCTCCCCATCTTGCTCTCCCATTCTCTCTCTCTCTCATCCTCTTGCTCCCCCCTTTCCGTCTATCCCCCAACTCTTGCTCTCTCTTCTGGCATTCCTGTCACTCTCCTTGCTTGCATCTCTTTCTCTCTCACACACACACTCTTGCTCTTTCCTTTTACTACCCCTCCCAGTACTCACTCTGCGTTCTCCTCACACTACCTGTTCACATTCATTCTTATGCTCTCCTTTCCCTGTCTTCTACTCCCACAGTTTTTCTCCACCCCCCCCCCCCCACCTCACTCACTCATACGCGCCCAGTTTCCCTTGTTCTCTCCTCTCCCTCTCCATTACCAGGATCCATCAGGACTGAAGAGGAAGACAGTACTTCCCTGCCTCTTGCTGCTGATTGGCTCATTGTAATAGCCAGAACCAATCAGGGATGGGAAGCGGAAATCCCGCAGCAGAACTTCTTCCTGTCTTCTGCCACCGATTCAGTCCTCCTCCCTGTGTTCTGTACAGCCCAGATAGAGGAAGCAGACAGCTAGGCTTAGAAGAGAAGGTGATTTATTTATTTATTTAAACACATATTTTTTAATTGCCTTACTGATTACATCTCTCGAAGCAGCTTACAACCTAATAACATTGAAACAATACACAATTTCTAGGACCTGGAGATCTTAGGTGCTCTCTTGGTAACCTGGAGAAAGGGCTCTAAACCTAGAGTTACATCTGGAGTGTTCCCACAGGCAGGCATGTCAATCGGTGACCGGATGTTCTACTTGAAAGCTGCGTCACAGCATACAGTTTGATTACTGACTAAGGAGCAAAAAAACATCTATTACTTGGCCTTGTGGTGATTTTGGGACTGGAGGAATTTGACAGTGCTTGCTATTTTAATGATCAAAGATTTTTGTTTGTTTGACTCTGACACCTGATATTTTGTTTTGCTAAGGGGGGGAGGTGACACCTGAACCTTTCACAATGTGCCCCGAACCCTTAATAAGCAACAGATATATTTTTGAATCCTTACAGTTTGGTTGGTTTTCATTTTATATTTTTCATGAGGAGGGAAGGGTGGGAGTGCGGGGATAGAGTATGTGAATAAGTGGAAGAGGATCGTCAATAAAATCATCTCATACTGTTGTATGAAATTAGATAGATGGTTATCATGGAGGCTGCTGCTCGATTTGGGACATAGCAGCTCTTTAAAATATAAAAATTGGTGTTATTCTTTAAGATTTACTTCTGAGGTATGGGACTGGAACCCATGTTAAATATATTACATGTAATGATGCTAGACTGGGAAAACCTGTAAAAAGAGAAAAAAATACTGTCTTTTTTTTTTTTTTTAGAGAAGTCCAAATGTCGTGTAACATTTATGCAAGAAACAAATAGAAAACAAATGAGTTGCTCAACGTTTTGCAGCCAAGGGTCTTACTAAAAGCTGTGAAGTACCTACTTTGATAAATAAAAATGTTTCCTGTAAGATGGAAAAATCTACTACAGATACCACTGGAAGATTTATTATTATTTTGGGGGAATTATTTGGTAAACCAGCTATTCTAGTCTTAGTTTATGTGCCAAATCAATGTGATCATGCTTTCTTTGTTTAATTAATGAGTCAGGTTCTATTCTTGGGGCTGCCTCCTATTATAATGGGTGGAGATTTGAATTGCATAGTTGCAGGGATGGCCAACTCCAGTCCTCGAGAGCCACAAACAGGCACCGTATCCAGAATATCCACTATAAATATGCATGAGATATACAATGGAAGCAATGCATGCAAATCTGTCTCATGCATATTCATTGTCGATATCCTAAATACCTGGCCTGTTTGTAGCTTTCGAGGACTGGAGTTGGCCGCTCCTGGCTTAGTGGATCCTGATTTGGAAAGACAGTCTGCCAGTCAAATAAAACCTTTCAGGATAACTTTCAAAACAGCTCACATGCACCCATATACTCATGTATAAGGGTGATTAGTAATTTACTACTGTATTTTATAAACTGCAAGTAAATGATATACATGGTGTGAGGGAGTTTATAAGACAACTCCCTCAGTCTACTTTAAGAGAATGGGCACAGCTAGCCCGCCCACTCCTCCTTAAGGCTGAATCCTGCAGGAAACCCTGGGTGAAGGGAGGAGCCCTTCACCAGATCTTAAAACCTGAGGGCCTGAGAGAGTTAGACAGGCCCCAGTGAGTTGATGGAGTTCCAGTGTATGTATCTGTAAGGTTGGTAAAACTGCATGTGTTTGAAGGTGAGCTGCACTTGCGCTCTAACCTGGAGTTACTGTGAGCTATGCTGAGCTGAACTAAAAGCTTAAGTGACTGTGAACTATGCTGAGCTAAATGCTTGACTTACTGTGAACTATTCCGAAAGCTTTTGACCTGAAGTTAAGGTGAACAGCGCTGTATAATTTGACCAGAAGCTAAGTTGTTTTTGTAACTGAAGCACAGAAACTATTGGTGTTTTCTCTCTGGCTGGATTCCCAGCTACTAACTGCTCTCATTACCACATATGGTTGTAGGAGTGGGATTTATTTGCCTAAAGCGCGAAGCACAGCCAAGGACTCACAGCTGTAACAAGAGAGCAGCAGAAGAAAGAAAACCCCTTTGCAGAATTTTTTTTTTCTTTCCCTGCTTTCCTGGGGGCCCTCCCAGCTCCAACCCAGCTTGTGCACAGGCCAAGGGGGCTATCCCTTCCTAGGTAGTTAGGAGTCAAGGAGTAAGTAAGGGCCGGAGAGGCCAGCATTTTTGTTGTTGTTGTTGTTGTTTTCTTCTGCTCTCCTATCCCCGAAGAGAGATGTAAAAATGGAGCAAGTAGTTCAAGTTCTTGCCACGGGCCAGCAGCAGCTCCTGAATGCCCTGCAAGCACAAATTACCCAGCAGGATGTGTTACAAGCACACAATATGTGTATGGGCAAGCGCCTCCTCCTCCTCCAATGCATGTTTACTACGACCACTTGATAAGAAGAAGGCAACACACGCTCTTTTCCAACCAATAGACATTTTTTATTTGGGTATTTTGTCCGCAGCACAAGCTTTATATAATACAGAATAAAACTTAAGATTAAACATTTTCAAATATAAACACCCAAACATTTGCATATAATTCGAACCTCCTAATCTAACAGGGGGTGACTAGGCATGCCTTTTATTGACCCATTCTTTGTTCTCAGTCTTATTTTCATTCCCAGCCATTGAAGCCAATGATCCGGGGCAGCCAGCGGGCCTATGACTTGGCCAGGGGCCTGTTCCATAGAAGTCCGGGACCCCCAACATTGATGCTTGCCCTCTTCATATGTCCCTTGCCGTTGAAGCAAGCAGAGACAATGTTCAACTTTATTAGCTGCGCCCCATCTCTATTTTGAGTTAATATCCGTTGTGGGCGTCTCCTGCTTCGTCCCCTTTTTTGTCCTCTGGTCACCCTGCCTCCTGCACTGCGAAAGACTAGATCATCCTACCTTAGATGTGGTGGGTGGGTGGGGAACTGCTGCCAAGGATGCCCACGCTTCGAAGAGGGGGTGATCTGCCAGTTGGGAGGTTTTAAACCCCGGTGGGTGTCCAATGGCAGCCTCCGACCCCTCCCTTTCACTTTACCTTAATTGTCTTACCTTTTCCGCCCATTCCCCTGCTACTCTGTTCCTTCTTGCCTAATCTTCTTCCTCCCCTGCCTGATCCCTGTCTCCTCACCCTTCCCTGTTGTCAGCTGCCCGACACCTATTGTGCCTGCCCACAGACATTTGTCCATTTTCGCTCAGGGAACTGGTGGCGCAGCAGTATACTGTGCTTATGCAGATTGCCCAGCTGGTGCAAACTGCTGTGGCCTGCCTAGCGTCGGTGGTGCTGCCACTCCTGAAGATGACATCTGGGGGAGGGCCCAGACGAGTTCTTGAACTTTGAGTGTACTGCAAGACTGGCCGAGGGGCCAGAGGACAGATGGGCTATATATTTGGGAAATTTACTTATTGGACCGAGTCAAGAGGCCTATCAAACAGCTAACTCAGAGAGGATGGCCACATATTCGGAAGTCAAGGTAACAATCCTAAGCAGAGCATGGCTCAGGAACAACATGATAGTGTCATGTCTTTATACAATCCCTGTACTCAACTTATATGCAATAATCATCAATCATTAGAGCCTGTTCTGGCCCATCACAAAGTGTTACAGAGATCTAACTAAGGCCTGGATTTATCAAAATGTGGTAAATATCACATGCGATGGGAAAATGGGGTATGTTTTATGGTAATAGGGAGTTTATTGCAATAATACCTATGTGAAGAGCTAAGTTACTACAAATTGCGATAACTTTTTCACCCTTTGAGATAAGTGCCAGAATGTGGTATTTCCTACAGTGGTCTCTTTTGAACATTTGATGACCCTCGGAGTGAGGAAACTCACCTAAAGATGAGATTTGTGCAATGTTCTCTCAACCTAGCTTGATGGACTCTCTACCTGGGTAACATCAAGCTAGGTTGAGAGAACACTGCACAAATCTCATCTTTGGGTGAGTTTCCTCACTCCGAGGGTCATCAAATGTTCACAAGAAAGCACTGTTCTGTTCATACGTCTCACATTGAATGTCAAAGTGGCCCCTAACCCCATACACTAATACGTAAACCTCACCTCCAGTTACTAGGTGGGCCTCCCATACAAATACGTATCTAGGGTAAGGCAAATATGGCTAGGTTTGCTCTCTCTCTATCTCTCTCCCTCCCCCCTCTCTCTCTCTCTCCCGCTCTCTCTCTCCTAGGTGGATGCTCTGGGAGCTTCAAACTACCAAAACCAGCATCCAAAAAACACATCACAACAGGTGATCAGCATTAACACAAGCTATCACACAGCTTAACACTCCTGAAAACGTTTTAGCTAAAATTGGCATTAAAGCCATGTGATAGGGCTTGGCAAACCCAGCCCACCCCTAACTCCCCCTCTTTTTCGGATTTGCATCGCACCATACGATTATGGTGCTATCGCACGCATTAAAAGGCTTTTCACATGCAATAAGCCCTTAATGCATGCAAAAACGCCTTAACACATTTTGATAAATGAGGGGTAAGCTGCCTAAAATTATCTTCTTACAGCTATTCCATTTCACAGTACTTCCGTTTGACCATCATGGTGCCTTCACAATGTTTCAGTGTTTGGAGGACTGCTTGCTCTGCCCACATCAAGGGTACACAGCCTCCTACCTAAATAACATCATGATATACACCCATGACTGGAAAACCCACCTGACTCAACTTCAGGCCCTGCTGACCAGTCTGAAGAAAGCAGGCCTAACAGTTAACCCAAAGAAGTGCTTGCTAGGTGGGCAAGAGGTCCAGTATCTTGGCTACACCTTGGGGAAGGTTAAGGTCCATCCACAGATCCGGAAGGTCAAGATGATCACCCGGGTGCTGTTTCCACCAATGAAGGCCAAAGTGAGAGCCTTCTTAGGCATAATGAGATACTATAGAAGATTCATTCCTAACTATTCTGAAAAGACGGAGCCTCTCACAAGGCTTCTAGTAAATAAAGCACCAGAGAAGGTCCAATGGACGGAGGAAGCTGAGAAAGCTTTCAGAGCCCTGAAGGAGGCAATATGCTCAGAACTGGTTTTGATCAGCCCGGACTTTACTGAAGCCTTCACGGTGTAAACCAATGCTTCAGAGGTCATCTTGAGTGCTGTGTGAGCCCAGAAGAAGGATGGCCAGGAACATCCAGTGGCCTACATTAGCCAGAAACTCATGCCATGTAAAGACAGTACTCCACAGTTGAGAAAGAGGCCTTGGCAGTCAAGTGGGTCTTAGAGGCCTTTTGCTATTATCTGCTGGGTGTGGCAGTTCACACTTGTAACGGGCCACCATCCGCTCCTTTAGATCAATAGAAACAAAGAATCCAACACGAGAGTCATGACGTGGTTCTTGGCTCTATAACTCTTCAGCTACAAGATCCGACACAGGGTAGGAAAGGAGAATGCTAATGCGGATTTCCTGTCAAGGGAGCTTTCTTTCATGCAGGTGGACACTTACCCTGGCAAGGCTGAGCTGAGGGGGTGGGGTATGTGAGGGAGTTTATAGACAACTTCCTCAGTCTACCTTAAGAGACTGGGCACATCTATCTTGCCTGGTCCTCCTTATGGCTGAATCATGCAGGGAACCCTGGGTGAAAGGAAGAGCCCTTCACCAGATCTTAAAACCTGAGGGCCTGAGATGGTTAGACAAGCCTAAGGGAGCTGACGGAGTTCCAGTGTATACACAGACCACTTATCTGTAAGGTTGGTAAAACTGTATGTGTTTGAAGGTGAGCTGCACTAGCAGTCTAACCTGGAGTTACTGTGAGCTATGCTGAGCTGAACTAGAAGCTTGAGTTACTGTGAACTATGCCAAAAGCTTTTGACCTGAAGTTAAGGTGAACAGCACTGTATAATTTGACCAGAAGTTAAGCTGTGCTGACTTTTTGTTTTTGTCACTGTTTTCCCACTGTAAATAAAGTTCACTGGAGCACAGACAGAGACTATTGGTGGTTTTTCTCTGGCTGTAAGCTGACTACCAACTGCTTGCATTACCACACGTGGGTTCTAAAATACAAGTACATATGCATAGATACATGCTTGCATATGTAAAAACCGTGACCTGCGCAAGTTCAGACTTATCAGGAAAAGTAGTGGTACTTATCTGGATAAATTCCAATAGATGTGGCTATGTAAAGGCACTTAAGCCAAATAAGTCTGAAGAGCCCTACTTGTCTATCTAATTAGCACTTTTCTGACTTATCCAGTCATTTAAGACGGCTGGATAAGTCTAAAACAAAAGGCTGTTTATCCAGCTAAGTTCAAATGTGCCCCAAGTAGCAGCTAAAGCAATACTTAGCCAGATAAACCGGAATGTAGCCAGCTAAGTGTGCAAAATTGATATAATCGCATATTTGTACTTCTAATTCTAAGGGCATATATGAATAGAATTTACTCACGTTATTTAGACATATTTACCCGCACCCCCCCTCCGTAAGTCAGCTTTTAGAGGTGCAAGTCGGGGATTTTATAACATCTGCGCTGCAATGAAATTACCAATTTTACCAATTAGTCTACCAGTTTGCCCAGTCCATCTGCGCTTGTGAAGACCCTCCTGGCTCTTCAGCATGAAGTCCCCCCCCCCCCCATTTCATCTATACCCCCCACCACCCAATCATTTTTTTACTTTTGAAATGTTAAAGATCACTTGCACCACGTCACATCGGCAGGTTGTAAAACAGCGATTTGTGTACGCAACTGTTAGCCCTGCCCCAGAATGCCCCTGGTCTGCCCTTTTTTTTACATGCACAAATGCATTTGAAATCCCCAATATATTCATGTATGTTGTGGTTTTTAAAATAGTGAATACTCACGTTCATGCGATTTTACATGCACACGTTATTTTTTTTATGCACACATCTTTTAAAAATTCACCTCTTTGAGTGGTCTTAAAGATGTTAAGTTTGTGATAATCTTAAACTAGTTGGTATCTGGAGAATTCTGAATGTGATTACCATGGACTTTGACCATTATGCGAGAGCTCACGATAATTCAAATGGAATGAGCATTTAGCTTTCCAGATTTGATCTGGAAAGCGAATAATAAATGATTTAAAATAAATAAATAAACTGACTATATTTTGCTCTCAGAGAGTAAGAGTTTATTCCCTGTGGGGTCTGCGATGCGATGCAATGTAATTTTGGAGCACAGTCTGGTCTCCTGTGTATTTGGCTTGAAGTCATCTGGTACATCAGCGGGACTTACAGAATACCTCCTCGATTAATGCAAGATCAGAAATTGTAATCTTTTTTAGTAGAAAAATGGAATAAAAATGTATCGGATAATGCTCAGCATCAAAGTAATCCTATATTATTTTGGGAAATTGCTAAAGCAGTCCTTAGGGGTGAAATTCTAAGCATCATTATTGCTAGGAAAAGAGCAGCTGCAAAAGACAAACTTGGCATGGGGAAAATGCTTAATAATAATAAAGGGCTGATGTCAGGTCAAAATAAAGATATGGGTTGTGGATAACTTTATGTGTACACCCAAACTATTGAATACATTTTATATCAAAGAGCTCTAGCATCCTTGCATTCACTGAAATGTAACTTTTTTTTTTTTTTTTGATGGGCATCCTGAATACAGGGGCATCCCAGGGCCACAACTCAATCTTTCTACTAACCCCAGGGTTCTGGGGTCTTTATGACTGGGTTGGGGGAGGACAGATCCTCTTTTTCCTGACCTTCTCCAGTCAAGGGAGAAATCCTTCTGAAGGCTGGCATAGGAATCCACCAAAAACCAAAAGTCTCTTCATAAAAAACAATGACTCTCTACCAATCTTCTCCAGTTCCTGAGATACTCCCTGCCAGACCAGCTGGGTTCTGAGCTATGAATGTGTTTCTATCCCAGGAATCAGGCTGTAGGCCTAAAAAGGGGAATCATTCTGGTACTCTTCTACTTCTACTTCCTCTTCCTCTAACAAAAACTGCCACACTACCTTCCCTGTACTGCTTGCTTTTATGCATACTGGCTGACCAAGCCAAGCAGTCTCACTGGAGAAGCTTGTAAGGGATGGTTTGCCAACTCTTATCTCTTCTCTCATTCCTAAATCCTAATCCATGGCCTGAACTAGGGACCTAGAGAGTCCCTATAGAAGCATTACTTTTTTTAAATTTCCTTTCCTTTATTGAAATTAATCTGGTAAAATCTTGCTGAATCTTGTGAAAACACAAGAAGGATTCAGGTTTATTTCTGTAATGAGAGATTATTAGGCAGTTAGCATAGCTGGGTTTAAAAAAAGTTTGGACAAGTTCCTGAAGGAAATGTCCATAACTATAATTAACTAGATAGACATGGGGAAAGCCACTACATTTTCTGGGCGTTAGAAGCATGGGATCTATCTATTATTTGGAATCCTGCCAGGTACTTGTGACTTGGATTGGCTTCTATTGGAAACAAGATACTGGACTTGACCTGACCCAGTATGTTCATAATTTGGCAAGTATTAGATATGGATTTTTAGGAGCTATCTATATTAAAGTTGTTCATTCCAATCCTACAGCACAATTTCTTGCTAGTGGTGCCTTGTCAGAAACCTTTGATTTGTCAAGAGGTATTTGGTAGAGATGTCTTCTTTCCCCTCTTTTGTTTAAATTAATCTCCCCTTCCTTGCACTATCCAGTATCTCTCTCCCAACTCCCACAGAGGATTCAGAAACCTAGGAAAAAATGATTTACAGTGGGCTCTGGTAGAACAAGACATGACACCCAATTTCCCCAACTTTGGAACATCCTGTGTATTACCACCCCTTCCCTCACAGAAGGCAGGCATCCAGGATTCAGAAATCCAGGAATAAATGGATTACAGTGGGCTCTAGCAGAATAAGGCCTGTGATGAAGAAACACCCACTCTCCATGTTGTTACCCTTATATAATATCTTTTCTGCAATGGATCATGAAGAAGCTCCAGCAATGGAAAATGAGGTGATATCTGAAAGAGATGTAGTAACCCAGTGTACCCAGAAACCCTTAAACATTATCAAAGGTCATAAAAGGAAGCTGCTTCTGATTGGTTCCTCTGATAATAGAGATTCCCATTTGGGAAATCATTTTGATGGGGAGGTAACAGTTAAATGCCTTCCAGGATCCTCAGCCAATAGAAATACCAACCAGATAGTCAATGCAACTATAGAAGAAAGTAGAAACTCAAATATCAATGATATCATCCACCTGGGAACCAATGACCTTGCTAGAAATTGTATCCTTTCAGTACAGAAAGACTTCCAAAATCTAGGAAAGAAGATTAAACATATGGCAAAGACCATTGTCTTTTTTTTTTTTTTTTTTTTAAGTATTACCTGTTCATGGAAAGGGGAAGGAAAAGCACTGCCATATAGAAAACGTCAGCTTCTGGCTCAAAACATGCTATAAAGAAAGTGGATTGGATACATTGGAGGCTAGGACCATAAATGGAACAGTGAATGGTTATATAGAAAGGATGGTCTACATTTATTATTGTCAGGGAAGAGGATTCTAAGTGAAAAATTCAGATCATACATTATTGGGCTTTTAAACTAGAGGATAAGGATGGCAGGAAGTGGCCAATGAAATTGCCATGTCACCTCTAAGCAATACAGGAATTGGGAGAAGAAAAACAACAAAATCAATCAGTTCAAAATAACAAAAAAAGTCAAACCTTTAGAAAAAGACAAACCTTTAGAAAAACCTTTAGACAAACCTTTAGAAAAAGACAAACCTTTAGAAAAAGACTCAAGACTTGGCTGTTTATGCAAGCTTTCTCGGACTTAAATTAATGCACCTCACCATCAACATATCCAACACAGCAGCTGTACCTCTTCTCCTTGTATATAATTTAGTCTCTGCTAAGCTATCTTTATTTCCTCTGATCCCAGTTCAATAGTCCTTGTTAATTGTAACTGCTTTCTTCGACACGTTATTTCTGTTTTTGATGTATTTATTGTACCCCTGTTTATTTGTAAACCAGCATGATGTGATCATTTCATGAATGCTGGTATATAAAAACCTTAAATAAATAAACCAAAGGAAAAAAGTTGGAAAGCTATGACCACAGATACTCATACTCTGGGCAATAAAATCTCAGAACTGCAGGCCTTAACGGTAGAAGTGGACACGGACATAATTGAGTGGAGTGCCACAGGGATCGGTGTTTGTACTGGTTCTGTTCAATATCTTTGTGAGGAATATTGCGGAAGGAATGGAAGGTAAAGTTTGTCTATTTGCAATTGATACTAAGATCTGTTTTATGTTTGCGGGCTCGTGGGCTGCCCCTGCAAGCTGGCTCACTCATTTGATTTTGCCAGCCCCAGCGACATCAGCAGCTCCCACACGGCCTGGACGCTGCCACCATCACCCGCCGGGGCTTTCCCCTAGGCATATGCATGGCACACACCAGCCTATGAAGACCCCATGGCTAGAATAGCTCTCCCCAGCACACTTGTATGACAACACACAGCCAGGTATTTAAACCCCAGCCTTGTAACACAGCATCGCCTCAGAAACTGGTCGATGACCTCCAGTAGAGTGTGTTGCTGTGTTCCTACCTTTGTCTTTTCAACCTTGCCCAACACACCTTTGTCTCTTCAGCCTTGCCTACTCTAGCCTTGTCCCTCCTGCCTGGTCTGCTTCTTCCTTCTCACCCAGCCTACCACTTTCACTCTAGATGGACCTTAATCTAGACTCTCATCATCCTTCACTGCCATCTGCCATTGACCTTAGCCTGAACTCTGATCATCCTTGCTTGCTGCCTGCCACTGACTTCAGGCTAACTCCAGATCTACTCTTTTGCCTATGCCCCAGAGACTGCCACCTAAGTCCTGCCAGCCTCTGGGGAACCCAAAGACACAATCCTAGGAAAAGGGCTGGGATAGGTGAAGCTCCAGTTCAGTCTCTACACTTGTCTGCTTGCCATTTGATGGTGAGGACTTACAGAGTCCCTCCTGTAGATGGCATCAACCTCACCCCAACACAAGGGTCCACAATCCTAAAAATCTGCAAAAGAGTGGTCACCTCTGATGGAGTAGAGAGAATGAAAAGTGATTTAAGAAAACTTGAGAATGGTTGAAGACTTGGCCGCTGGGATTCAATGCCAACACTGCAGAGTCATGCATCTGGGATGCCGTAAAAGCTGTATATGATGAGAGGTGAAAGACTGATGTGCTTAGGCCAAGGGAAGGATCTTGGGGTGATGGTGTCTTGCGATCTGAAGATGCTGAGGCAATATGACATGGTGATAGCTAAAGCCAGAAGAATGCTGGGCTGCACAGAGAGAGGAATAACCAGTAAGAAAAAGGAGGTGAAGATGCCCCTGTACAGATCCTTGGTAAGGCGTAACCTGGAGTACTGCATTCAGTTCTGAAACCCAAATCTCAAAGAGGATAAAGACAGGATGAAGGCAGTCCAGAAAAGGGAGACCAAAATGGTGTGGGGTCCGAATCGGAAGACTTATGAGGAAAAGTTGAAAGATCTATATAATGTATATTCTCTAACAGAGGAGGTACAAGAGTGATATGATACAGATCTTCAGATACCTGAAAGGTTTTATTGATGCACAAACTTTGAACCTTTTCCATTGTAAAGAAATCAGTAGAACCAGGGGTCATGAAATTAAACTCCAGGAAATATTTCTTCCTGGAGAGGGTGGTGGATATCTGGAATGTCCTTCCAGAGGAGGTGGTGAAGACTAAAACAATCAAAGAATTCAAAGGGGCATGGAATAAACACTGTGGATCCCTAAAAGCTAAAGGATGGAAATGAAGAAAAGAGTGCATGGGGGTAACTTGCTGGAATGGCAGTTACTACCCTTAACAGAAGGTATGGGGATTACTGCACTTAACCAATAAGCCTTGATGGAACTGCAACATTGCTCTCCACATCAATGGCAGGAAGAAAAAGGGCCCCAACTTTACGATCTAGGGAACCGATAAGCATGGGGATAATCATCACAGAGCGGCAGTTGCTATCAACATAAGGCATGGGATTACTACCTTTAACCAATAAACTTTGATTCCCTTGACACAACTGCAACATTACTCTCCACTTTCACGTTAGTGGATGGGGGGTGGAAAGAGGTATTGGATTCAGATAACAACCAACACAGGCCCTGACTTTTGTAGTCTGGGGTACTAATATACAGACACAAGAGAAAAGGCACAGGACTGCTTCTACAGCCAAGTCCATAAGCAAAGCATGTCAAGCAGCACACTCTGAATTTTCAAGAAGGCTCATCATCAAGTAAAAGAGAAATATGGAGGTAACCTGCACAGCATGACAGATACCACCATAAGAAGCTTGCTGGGCAGAATGGATGGACCATTTTGATCCTTTTCTGCCGTCATTACTATATATGTGCCTTCGCATAACTCCACCCTCCCTTCCCTCTCCGCTCACTTTATCTCAGATACCTCCCCCGCTTCCTCTCCCTCCCCCCCCCATCAACGCCTGCCGCACCTGTTTGATACCTACCTCTTGTGAAACTGTAAATAATTGTAAATAATCCACTCCTGTTGACTTATTATAATGTTGTTACCTATTTTATTCTACCTGCTCTTTTTTAAGCTCTACTGGTTCAATGTATTTCTCTCACTTTGTTAATCTGTTCTATGTAAACCGATATGATGTGAAAACGAATACCGGTATAGAAAAAAACTCCAAATCAATAAATAAATAAATAAATAAAAATAAATATGTTATATTGACATTAGAGTTTTTGATTATTGAAAAGGAAAAAGGAGTTATTGGTATGAGTGATGCTAGCCTGTTCCTAAAGCCTTCTTTTTGCTGATGATGTTTTCATACTTCTCGCAATGCTAATTGCCTGCCAAAAGCGCTATGGCAGTTTCTCAGGCCTTAGATAAAGTCTAGAGAAATCAGAGGCCTTGGATGCATTGGGAATGTCTGTTGAATGGGAAAATTTTCTTTTGTGATAGGCAGGTGATTTCTGATTATATTAAATATCTAGAACTAGAGAGATTCACAAAATCTCTAAATTTTAGTATTCATGTAATGTTTTCCCCATGATGTCAGTCTTTAAGAACAAGTTGCAGAGCTGGATGGAGTTGCTGCAGGACAGAATTGCTCTGATAAAGATGGTTTTCTTCCAAAATTATTATACATGTTACAGATTATTGCGTTTGGCAGTCTGCAGGTTGCCCTGGTGAACTGTTGCACTCGTCTCCCCCAGCGGGCAAGACCTGCTCCTCTTCGATTCAGCGAAAGCCACCAGTCGGCCACACGGCAGGACACTACTCTTCAACGCAGCAGGACACCGCCAGCATGACACCGCCCGTAGTGCACGCTGTGCCTCTGCCTAGGCGTGCAAGCGTACCACTTCCTGATATTTAAAGGGACCACAGAGGGAAAGTCCTCGCGGCCCCTAGAGATGACATCAGTGGCATAGTCCTATATAAGGGCAGCTCCCCGGAAGCACCTCACCTCAGCAACACATCCAACTACTTTCTAATAGTGCATGTTGCTTCCCAACATTCCTGTCTTCATTCCAGCCTTGTCTTGTCTTCGTCCAGCTTGTCTTCAGTCCTCAACCAGCTGTCTTCGATTTGTCTTCTGTCTTCGTCCCCATCTGCTCTATCCACATTGATCGCTAGTTCTTATCCTCACCTGCCTGCTCTACCTATCCGCCCCTCTTCTCCTCCTCCCTTGGACAGATACCTGGTTTGACCTCAGCTTGGACCCCGAATACGAATGACCGCTGCCTGCCTCTGACCATTGCCTGAACCCTGGATATGGCTGCCTATGACCCAGTTTACTACGGACCTTCTCTCCGGCCATCTTAAATCCTGTTGGCCTCGGCATCCAAAATTTCAACTCGAGAGGAACGTGGGCTGATATAAGTGAATGTCCTGACCAGTCGCTGCTTTACTTGGGTTCACCTGCCGATGGTGGGAGCCTGCAGGGCTCCTTCCTGCAAGTAGACCAATCTTTTAAAGATATAAATGATATGTGTGTAAAGGTTTTGTAGAAAGGTAAAAAAAAAATTCAGGTTACCACTTTCTAAATTAATGATGCCCATGGATGAGGGAAGTGTGGATTTTTCAAATTTTAGAAACTATAATATGGCATGTTTATTAGGGATGTGAATCGTGTCCTCGATCGTCTTAACGATCGATTTCGGCTGGGAGGGGGAGGGAATCGTATTGTTGCCGTTTGGGGGGGTAAAATATCGTGAAAAATCGTTAAAAATCGTTAAAAATCGAAAAATCGAAAAACCGGCACATTAAAACCCCCTAAAACCCACCCCCGACCCTTTAAATTAAATCCCCCACCCTCCCGAACCCCATCCCTCGCCGGAACATCGTTAAAAATCGAAAAATCGAAAAACCGGCACACTAAAACCCCCTAAAACCCACCCCCGACCCTTTAAATTAAATCCCCCACCCTCCCGAACCCCCCCCCAAATAACTTAAATAACCTGCGGGTCCAGCGGCGGTCCGGAACGGGCTCCTGCTCCTCAATCTTGTCGTCTTCAGCCGGCGCCATTTTCCAAAATGGCGCCGAAAAATGGCGGCGGCCATAGACGAAAAAGATTGGACGGCAGGAGGGTCCTTCCGGACCCCCGCTGGACTTTTGGCAAGTCTCGTGGGGGTCAGGAGGCCCCTCACAAGCTGGCCAAAAGTTCCTGGAGGTCCAGCGGGGGTCAGGGAGCGATTTCCCGCCGCGAATCGTTTTCGTACGGAAAATGGCGCCGGCAGGAGATTGACTGCAGGAGGTCGTTCAGCGAGGCGCCGGAACCCTCGCTGAACGACCTCCTGCAGTCGATCTCCTGCCGGCGCCATTTTCCGTACGAAAACGATTCGCGGCGGGAAATCGCTCCCTGACCCCCGCTGGACCTCCAGGAACTTTTGGCCAGCTTGTGGGGGGCCTCCTGACCCCCACGAGACTTGCCAAAAGTCCAGCGGGGGTCCGGAAGGACCTCCTGCCGTCCAATCTTTTTCGTCTATGGCCGCCGCCATTTTTCGGCGCCATTTTGGAAAATGGCGCCGGCTGAAGACGACAAGATTCAGGAGCAGGAGCCCGTTCCGGACCGCTGCCGTTCCGGACCGCCGCTGGACCCGCAGGTTATTTAAGTTATTTGGGGGGGGGTTCGGGAGGGTGGGGGATTTAATTTAAAGGGTCGGGGGTGGGTTTTAGGGGGTTTTAGTGTGCCGGCTCACGATTCTAACGATTTATAACGATAAATCGTTAGAATCTGTATTGTATTGTGTTCCATAACGGTTTAAGACGATATTAAAATTATCGGACGATAATTTTAATCGTCCTAAAACGATTCACATCCCTAATGTTTATTAAGATCTCTATGAGACTGGTTGGTAGATGAAAGCAATTATTCCAATCCGGATATGGAGCTGTGATTTGCTGTTCTGTAAGTTTGAAATATCTTTTACACCAGACTACACATGAGCTACCGCAGTGCTTATTAAGTTCCGTGATTGTGAGGGCTGCCAAGTATGTATGGAAGTTTGTGAGAAGCTTCATGAATCTTTAGTATGAATTCTCATATTATTTCCCTTTCAGAGGTAATTTGTTATTCTTACCTGGGGACATATATCCAATCTTTCAGGTTTTAGAGGTTTCAGGACTTAAGATAATACATGACTTGATGATACCAACCTTAGGACATATACAATCATCTGATTATTGTTTATTAAAACTAGGCTTTCAGGAAAAAAAAAAAAAGATTTCTTCGCCTATCTTCAACAAAGAAACTACATTGCAAAACAAGCTATCTTTCTCTAAATATTATTTGCCAGCATTTCAGAGGCTGATACAGTTATATAAAGCTGGTAAAGGCACATTATCTAGTCTTTACAAAGGTTTACTTGATGGTAAAGATTTCAAGATATTGTCAGGTCCAGTAGAACTGGTAACTGTGGGAGCAGCAAGCTGGAACCTTCCAGAGAGAGCCATGCTGGCTGTGAATTGCTGGGGAGACAGTATTAGTCCTATATCCTCCAACTTTAGGGACTAGGACACACCCAGTGAAGTGCTCATTGGCCCAAGGGCAGACCCACACCTGATAGCACTTTCTTTTTAAACCCCTAGCCAGCAGAGACTTTGCTGGCACGAGTCCTTAATTCCCTGGCTAGATCTTAAGGATTGCTTTGAATTCAGTTGAGCTGCCTTGAATCTAAATCCTCGCTTGTCTGGTAAGGAAGTACCTTTGAATACTATCAGGCCGATACAATACCGTCGCGTAAAAAAAAGTGCGGCAGAGCCGGGCGCCCGCGAGTTTGATGCGCGCACATTTTTGTTCACAAGCTGCTCGATTCAGTATTCAGATTGGACGCAAATCCAAGTAGCGGCAAAGAAGCGTAAAAAGTGCGCCTATGAAGCGGTAGGCATTCGCAATCCATTTTACTGTATAGAGCAGTATACAACGCCTATACAGTATCCAGGGTGCGCTGGCGCCATACCGGTCATTTCAAATGTCATTCCAGCAGGTAAGTGGATGGTTCTTTTCTACAGACCCCGCATGGACACCGTGGCCGCTGCCCTGAGCATCCAGATGTCCTTGATCGGAGGCCATCCCCAACCTTCCACGTCCGGGCGCTTAAGAACGTGCAAGGACATCCGGGCATCTGTGAAGGTCGGGGCCTCCGAGCATGGACGCCCATGATCGGAGGCCCGGCTGCCTTCCAAACGTCCATGGCCACTGCCTTGAACGCCCGGCTGGACGTCCAAGGTCGTGGCTTCCGTTCATGGACGTTCCCGCTTCTTTCTGGGCATCCATGATCGGAGGTGAGGCCCTGCTGCCTTCCAACATCCATGGCTGCTGCCTTGAGTGCCTGGCCAGACGTCCAAGGTCGGGGCCTCTGAGCATGGACGTGCAAGAACGTTCGGGCGTATGTGAAGGTCGGGGCCTCTGAGCATGGACACCCAGAAACATAGACGGGAATGCTGCCTTCCAACGTCCATGGACGTTCCCGCCTCTTTCCGGGTGTCCATGATTGGAGGCCCCGCTGCCTTCCAACGTCCATGGCCACTGCCTTGGGTGCCCGGCCAGACGTCCAAGGTTGGGGTTTCCGTTCATGGATGTTCCTGCTCTTTCCCTGTTGGCCTCTCCAATCTGCCTTGTTGTTACGGGCGCGTCCACCACGCCGCCGACGGGCCGAGGGTTGGGGGCCCTCGGGTACCATTCTAGGCGCGGCCGCCTCTAGAGCAGATGGTGAGCCCTTGGGCCACGGCAAGACTTAGGGGGAGCCCAAGCCACAGCGTGGGAGGTGAGCCAGTGCAGGCATGATGAGCCAGGCGGGTACTGAAGGAGCGGAGTCTGACCCTCAGCCGGACCTGCACGCCCATGGCAACCAGCAATGCAATGTTGGTTGATGAACGGTCCTCCGACTGTTCCAAGCCCTTTCGGACCTGTCGCTGGACAGGGGACGAGGGCAGACCATTGTACACTGAAGACATCATAGACGAGGGCTGAAGCAGAGACATCATAGACGAGGGCTGAAGCAGAGACATTGTAGACAAGGGCTGAGGCAAGACATTGTAGACGAGGGCTGAAGCAAGACATCGTAGACAAGGGCTGAAGCGAGACATTGGCACTGTCCCTCAAGCAGGAAGATAAAATAGAAAAAATAGTGTGCTATCTGATTATGATTTCTAACTAAAAAGACAGATTTTAGTTTCATCCAGATTTTTCCACATTGTTTAGTTTAGTTTTTTATTTTAATTATTTGTATAAATCAAAGTAGTTTACTATAAAAATACATTACTAACAAATAAAAAAAAATCATAATAGACATACACAACACAACAAGATCAATCAATAAAAAGTCTAAAACATTACAAAACATGCATCGTGGGAAGATTTTCTCCTTTTTCACTAGTTTATTCTATGACTCTTTCATTAATATTGTACAATGAAAGTTACTTTTCAGATCTAAATATTGATCAAAATGTCACGCTTCTTTTCAGTATATTGTATTATTCATAGAATCATAATAAAAAAGTTTTGTTTTTTTCTAAAAAGCCAGACCTATTCATTCACTTGAAATGGTTCTCATTCTGCTGAGCTCGCATAAAGTTGAATTTTAAAAGCCTGACGCATGCCAGAATTAGGGGATGTACGAATATGTTGGGCCGGTGTATGCCAAGCGGATTTTAAAAGCCGCCAGAATACATGCCGCTGCATGCACAAATAAGGTTTCCAAAAGGGGTGAGGCATGTGTGTTGCCTGGGTGGGCATGGGCATTCCAGAATTATACTATTAAATTTGCACACTGATACTTATGTGCGCTGGCGCGTGCCGGGGTCCCCTGCCATGTAACTTTACTTCTGCTATGGATAATGTGTAAGTGATCAAACAAAAAAATCTAGGCAGATCAACAGGGTTTTAAAGGTCAGGGCTAACAGGGGAAAAGGAGGCTATTAAACTAGGGAGATTTGGAAATCCTAACCCTCAACTGGGCAAACTTGGAGAACGGCCAATGGCATCGGCATGCGTGGTTTTTAAAATTCCCCCCACTTATGCGAAAGAAGCAGCATTTGCCCATACAAGTGTGCAGCCACTTAAAATTGTGTGCATATGTGCGCTCACTCAGGCTATTTTATAACAGGCCTGCATGTATGCGCGTATGTTATAAAATGACCTCTTCCCTGGGTGCAGGCACATGAATGCATGAACATGTGGCCCGCGTGCTGGTTTGAAAGTTACCATCATAGAGTTATGCTACTAAACCTGGCAGATCCTCCTCCCCTATTAACATCACATGAATTTCCACTGCAGCTCTCTGGTTTACAAAAGGCTACGGAGGGAATGGGGGCAGAGAAGTGTGAAATTCACTGCAGTGTGTATGGGTGTGACACTTCACAAGCAGAGCATGATTAAAGCTTGCTGAGATTGTAAAACTGTATAATTCCTTATATAAATTTATAATGGAATCATGGATCAAATGGTGAGCAAGAAGTTAACTATTAAAACTATACAGAAGTATGAAAACAAAATAAAAAGCCAACAAACCATATCATTTTACAACAGCTGAAAATGTTCCCACTTGCTTTTTTTCACTCCAGGCTAGCCTCTGGTCCACAGATCCTCATCATATGGGCAACCATTACACACACACACACACACACAGCCATGCCAATGAGATGTGAGATGGTAGAAAACAGAGAAAGAACAAGGTCACTATGAAAAGTGAAAAAAGAAACTGATTTGTTTGTTTTTGTATTTCCAAAAATCTTTTCAATTAGATTCCCCAAGTCTGACTGAACAAAAATACATTTTAAGTATTTGGAACATTGCTTTAATGGAAGTATGAGTTATTGGAAGAATAAAACAATTTAGCCAATTTGCATTTTGTGTCAAGTCTTCCCAAAACATTGGTGGTCATGGTCGGTAGTTGCGTGGCTTCTCTGCACACACAGTAATAGTGGGAAAACAACTGCTGTCCCTTTTCTCCTTCTTGAAATTAATTTGTCAGATTCAGGGAGATCATGGACGAGAACAAATAACAAATGGATTTTGCAAGGGATGGAAAAACCCATGTGTTCTGACTGTTACTGAGTTAACTGCTTTATTAGCTATTCCATTTATCTGTTGAACTCTTTCAATCTCTCATCTGCCAGTCTACCTATACTTCTCTCTCAGATCCCGTTTCCTCCGTCCCCCTCCCTGAATAAATCATAGCCACCTAAAAAAAAAAAGCTGTTCTCCTATTGATATTTTAAATCTGAATGCTGTTCAACAATTTCAGATCCAAGCAAGACCTAAGTAAATGTGAGAGACGTTTCTCCACTTTAGATAGACTTTTAAAAAGATGATTGAATGATGACTATATGAAAGATGCATGAATGGATAGTCACCAAGACTGAAGCCTTGATGATTGGCACTACCACTCTCAAGTTTCAAACTCATGTTAATTCAATGCCTTTTTGTGCCTTTTACTATGAGTCCAGTATCTGCAGACATATTTTCTACCTAATCATTCAGTCTATTTGCTAGTACATTCCATTACATATCTGTCTTTACGTTGTGCGTGCTCAATGTGCTGGCCACATTCAATTGTTTATATTTGTGTGTCAATATCTATCTATCTATTTATATAGATATAGATATCTCATCTAAAACAGAGAGCAATTTATATAGCTATATAGATAAATAAGCAATGGCATTTAAGAGGGTTGTTTTTTTTAAGCTATATGGCATAATATATCTACTAGGACATAAAACATGCTGGATGGATACCTACATTTCTTTTGAGGAAGAAAATAGTTCTTTAAACAATTCCCCAGAGTTACAGAAGTGCCATACCTTTCTTTGAGTTTGCTTGCTTTAGCTTGAGTTTGCTGTTGCTTTGCTGGACGGTGATTTGGACAAGGCTGAGGATGCACAGGATCAGGCAGGCTCCTCTGAACGCCATGCTGCTTTTTGTAGTGAGAGGATGGCGGTGCCTCTGCCTCTTAAGTTAGGCTGTAATCAGTAACGTCTGCAGAAGAAATACTTCCAGATTCTCATCTACTGCAGCATTCCAAAAACATGAGAGAGAGAAATATTATTTTTGTTGTGCAGGATTAGGAAT
Source organism: Rhinatrema bivittatum (assembly GCF_901001135.1). Classification (NCBI taxonomy): domain Eukaryota; kingdom Metazoa; phylum Chordata; class Amphibia; order Gymnophiona; family Rhinatrematidae; genus Rhinatrema; species Rhinatrema bivittatum. The sequence goes on from NC_042616.1 coordinate 289,592,523, forward strand.
CGCAGGAAATCCAAGAAAACCCATATGAACTACTTGGCAATTTGTGCTTCAGTAGTAGAACGTATGGCCATAATTACACCAAGAACATTATCATTCTTTATAAGCACCTTCAGACTGTATTTTACAGGCTATGGATTACAGACTGTGTGTGCACTTGTGTACAAAGTTTTTCACTCAAGCATTTGTTTAATGAGCATTGTTGGTGATTAGATGTAACCCCTATCTGGTGTGCCAGCTCTTCTTCACTCTCTTATTTAATCTGTGTCTGCTCCTGTGAGGGGAAAAGGGCCTTGGGCTTTGTTTCTCTGTGGCTGAGACAAAAATACATTTTTTTTTTCTTGCTGATAAGGTACTGCTTGCAGAATGGCACTTGGTAGCAAGCTCTACCCAGGAAGGGCAATTTGTCTGCATGAGCCACTGGTATATAATCTCTTAGGAATAGGTAGATGAGAATCTGGAAGTATTTCTTCTGCAGATGTTACTGATTACAGCCTAACAAGTGCAGGAGAGACCGCCATCCTCTCACTACAAAAAGCAGCATGGCGTTCAGAGGAGCCTGCCTGATCCTGTGCTTCCTTAGCCTCACCAAAATCACCATCCAGCAAAGCATCAGCACCACCACTGATTTATCCTGCTGTCTAGATTGTAGGAGAAAAACTCCAAAAAAATACCATACCAAATTTCCAGCCTGGTCTTTTCCCAAGAAGGTGCATGTCTTGTAGGCTGTGCACGCTTCTTTTAAAATCTACCCCAATATTTTTTCTGTATACATTAAAAGAATTATGCAGGCATGTGACTGATTATGCATGTACACAATTAAATGTGCACGAAAACATCATTTAGTGTGCACTGAAATGACTGCACACTAAACGGGTTTTTATGCACATTAAAAAATTTAGCAGGCACAACAATGAAATGATAAGTGAAAAATAAAAAACAAGAAATGAAACAAAAGAATATTTCGGCTGCACATTCCTAGTGACAGCTAATTGTGGGTACTTTGGGAGCTCTTACTGCTGGATTTATTTTCATTGCTGGCCTAAAAGTTAACACAAAAAAGTATACAAATAATAAACAGTTTTTACAAATTTCCAGCCTGGTCTTTTCCCAAGAAGGTGCATTTAAACACAATTCCCTCTTCAGCCTTTTCCAGCTGCATGTCCTTTACTCGTATCTAATTCTTTGGGTAAGGTCCCTGTGGTCACTTACTACAATGCACATTGAAATCCAGCTCTAGATCACAGAATAGTATTGTCCAGCTCTATGCACTCCTGAGTATCTGTATATTTATGGTATGTGCCAGTTGGAGGAATATGAGGACCTCTAAAAGGATACTGAGTTGCATGTAGTCAAGCAAGAGAAGAAGGAGCACCTCCAGGAGTTGCCTGGTAAGTTTAATTAGCTTTTCTCATGACAGATTTTGTTTACGCATGTCAAAATCCTCTCAGTGCTTCCTTGACAACTGTTGCAGTACATTACCTGCAAATCTACACAGAAAGTCATTTTGTTGAAAGGGATCACCAGGAAATGGTATTTTTTTTGGAGTTTTTCTCCTACAAGCTAGACAGCAGGATAAGTCAGTGGTGGTGCTTATTAGAGACAGATCTGATCCTGAGTGCTGCATGAGCCCCCAGGTATCTTGCCTATTCATCTGACCTCTGTAATACTAAGAAATGAGATTTTGGTCGTCCATGGAACCTCTCATAGGGGTGGACGCCATCGGGGAAGCAATTACCTTCTCTTTTCTTTTCCTTCCCATGATCAGAAAAGCGGAAACAAGGGACATGCGCCACACACCAGCTGACTTTGAGGGCTCTTCTCCGGCGCGATGAATGACATCAGTGTGACACAGCTACAATCTCTCCACCTCCCAGGAACTTCTGAAGGCCATGAACAAGATTCTTCCTTCATTTTCTTAGTCCTAATGAGAACCTATTTTCCATATGGCTACATCTATTTCTTAGGAACAAAGAATATGACTGCAGATTATTTATTTATTTTTATTCATGTATTGACATTTGATATTCCACTTTAGACCATGAATGGGCCTCAAAGTGAATTACAAGTATAAAGTAAGGCCCATATAATCTATCCTATTTATTTCTTTTTGCAGTGCTATGGAAAACACTTGATCCCTGGCTTTTCCTTCAAAACTAACAATTCTCTGTATTTATCCCATGATTTTCGGGCTATGCTGCTTCCTCTTTATGTCTGAGTTTGTTCCTTATCTTTTATTTTTAACTTGTCTATTGTATGTCTTATATTTTCACACCTTTTGCAATTCATGTGTGTTCCTCTTATTACAATCACCTCTTCTATTTGAAACCCCCTTTGTATGCATTCAATCTTTAGTTCTTCAGGGAGTCTTTCATAATTTTCACATAATGTGTGATGTCTGCACAGGACACTGACGAAGGCTAGCCATGGCTCACCCTCCCATTTTACCTAAGATGCAGAATGGTGAAAATGGCTAAGTAGGAGCCTTCAGAAACTTTCAACTCAAATATCTTAAGAATGAAATGAAAATCAGAATAAAAAAAGAGAAATCTCAGGGGTTTGTATTAATTGCCAATGGAATCATCCAAAAAAAATATGACGAGGTTAAAGTATGTTATTACCAGAAGCTGTGGAAAGCTTCATTTCTGCTCAGTAATTTGGGACACATTACACTCTTAGCAGGAGCAATTATGAACTCTGAGATAAACACTGAGCTATCCCATTTTACAGATGTTTGTCATCAGTTCAGCTGGATATATGACAGTGAAAACGTGGCAGTACTGCCCCATGGAATTCAACTGAACATTCCACAAAATTTCCTTGACTGTTAATAATTTAAAAAAAAATCTCTAACAATATTTTTGACTAGATCCTTCTGGATGCAAAATCATATTCAGGTTTTGTAAATAATAACATTGTACCAGAAAGCTGTCGAAAGAAGAGGGGATGATCACAGTTAGTGACATTGTTTGAGTAAATACATAAAACATACAGAAAAACAAATTCAGTCCATTAGCAGCTATGCAACTGTTTTACTTTTTTACCAAAATAATTCAATAGTTTAACTTTTAACAGAGGAACAAAATTGTAAATGAAATGCAAAGGAAAGATACAAATCTTCAAGCAAAGGATAGGTACAGAAAATAAAAAAAGATTTGCAAAATAAGACTAGAAGTAGCCCTCATATTGAAGAGGTCCACATTCAACAATCAAAGTTATATTTTGAAATTGAATCCCTTTATTCAGCTTTACAATGTTTGTTTCAACTTTACAATATGCGCGCATTTCCCAGCAAGTGAAACAGACGCTGATGACTTTGAAGCGACATCATCCAGAATAGTGCCAGGGAATTTCTCTCCTTAGAACAATGTCATTATAATGTCTTGTAAAGAATGTCTGGGCACATTCTTTACTTTACACTTACATTTTACACTTCTATACCACCTTCCTTCATAAATAGGAATCCAAAGTGATTTTCATCAAGATAAATACCGTAATTAATATAAAAAGTTCACTAATATATAGTACAAAAAATGTTAGTGCTTTAAAATGTATCTATGTTTTTACAGTACTGTAGAATAGATTACTAAATTCTGGGTAATTTGTGTGAAACAGGGTGTCAAGGCCTTGGTGCTGGAACCAATCCTCCATTTCTATTGATCTCATAGGACAATCAAGTTTTAGTTACATTTCAGCTTAAGACAGGGTTTTCAGGAATTGTGTCTTAAGTCCAAGGATGTCCTGTACATGACAAATAAGATTCAGTATAAATTTGTATTTTTACACATTAAAATCATTTCCTTGCCCTTTCTCACAATTTGCAGAAAAAACTTGAGAGTTTAACTTTATAATTCGCCTTGGGAGACATTTTTTAAAAAGCTTAATATCAAATGTCAAATAAATAGCTAGAAAGATAGCTGATGGCACTTATTTTAAAGAAACAGTGAAAATGCTTGCAGATAAGGACCATAAGGTCCATTTCATCGGAACATTTCTGATGCAAGAACGCAGATCCCATCCCAACCTTAGTCTCAGGCTTTACCCTAATTCTGCACATCTAAAGATTCTTTCTTGAATTCTGTTCTGGCCTATACCACGGATACCGGGAGGCTGTTCCAAGTATCCATCACCCTGTCTGTGAAATATTTCCTTATGTATATCTCCACCCTGAATTTATCCCTATTCAAATTAATGTTCTAGAACTTCCTTTCCTCTAGAAAATGTTTACTTCTTGTACATTACTTACACCTTTGAAATATTTAAATATCTCTCTATCTTATTCCCTTATCCCTCCTCTCTTTTAGAGTATTAATAGTCTAGGCAGCCCCTATAAGGCTGCCTAGACTATTGCTGCTTTGCCTTTTATTTCTGTGCTTGCAGGATCTGAAGGGAGATAAGTGTGCACACTATGATCAGATCTTCAATTTAGGAGCTCTGGGAGGCGGGGTTGAGCCATAATCCAGGAGAATGCACATACTTGTTGGAGTATGTTAAATGTGTGTCTCCCTGTGAAGGCCACCTAACTATCTGGCACTTAAAGAGTTAACTAGTTGCTCTCTGTGATTCCCAGAGAGATAGCTATTCTGATTGAATCAGTTATTATGATTGACCATCCACTGTTAAAGCTGTTCTGTCTAATTATCTCTGGTCAGAAAGTAGGTACAGAGAGGAAGAAAGTTTCAGTTTGGAGCTTCCATCTGGGGATTGGGAAAAGACCAGAAACACAAGCAGGCTGATGCAATAATCTGAAATGTGCGCTGGTTTTCAACGCACATTTTTATTGCTTAGATTAATTTTTTTTTTAACTCCCGATGCAGTAAGCTAATGGTATGTAAATGCATTGGGAGTTAAAACGCAAGCAAAAATTGTAAAATGTGCATTTGGCATTGGCCGAATGCATATTTTAACACAGGAAAGTGGGGGGAAGCATCACAGTATTCTTGCTACTTTCCCTTCATCAAGCGCCTGACCTTTCAGGGGCTCACGATGCTTGCTCTCGTGCATAACTCCTTAATAGTGTGTTGGCATCTGCTAAGATTTATATTCGGCTTTGCAGAACTGTCTGCTCTGGCTTTCTTCGTGCTAGAGGACACCATGCCATTTCTTAGTATTTCTTTTTTCTTTACCCGAGGAGCAGTTTGGCATGTTGAGCTCAAGGAGTCTTTCCCTTTCTCTGGGTAATCTCCGGTCCCGAAGAGCCTCCCTGTTTTCTTTATGTCCCCAGCAGACTTCTAGTAAGTGTCTCATGGAAAGTAACAGATCCTTTTGGATGAAAAAGAATGGAATTTGAACTTAAACCATCCTGTTTGGGGGTCTGCTGAAAAGTTCTGCTGGAGAGAAAGGAAGAAATTCAGTCCAAATCAGCCAGAGACAAGTCATTCCCATTCTGACCCAGGGAAGCTTTAAATTATGACTTAACATTTGTAGGCACAGAAATCAAAGACAAGTAGACCTGGTGCCTGCCCTATTGTGTACAGGGCTATAGCCAAGAAATACTGTACAGTAGAAAGGGGGGGATTCCATTCTGTTTATGGAGGTAAGTGAAGGGGTTGAGAGAATGATGGTCTTGCTATAAAGGTGACACTGTCAAATGAATAGAAGATGAGATGTATGGGGACAATAAACTCCTCCTAAGCCCCTTCCTTTGAAAGTTATTCTTAGTATAAGAATAAATGTGCTTGGAACTTGGTTTCATGGTAGAAATGTCTGCCTTTCTATCAAAAATTAGTCTTCACTGCATTCAAAACATCGTTGAATCTAGGTCAGAATATCAACCTTTAGGGCTTTATCTAGGTAAACGATGGCAGCTGCCGCCACTTACTCAGATAAGTACCAATCTATCCAGTTATCTAGTAGCGATGAACTGCTGACACAGAGCTGGATAAGTCAGTACTTCTACTTATCCAGGTATCTGGTGTGGTTTGCTGCTAGTTAGCTTGTGTCCAGCAAGTAAACAGGTCCCAGGAGCTTGCTGGACACCAAGATGAAAATCTTTACAATTTAAAACTGTATTTGAAGGCGTCCTGGTGGAGACTGCAATATCCTCAACTTCCGTGGATAATAACAGCAATGAGATTAGTGAGTGCTCAACATCCATGCTATCAAGTTGAGAGATGGAAGATTCAGATGACAGAGACAACCCTCCTTCTGAGTTAGCAAAGTTGGATTGGATCCCAGAGGGACAAAGTCTGATTGGCAATCAGACGAGGTAAGAGAATCATACATCTGTGCAACGCTGGAGTGACGAGATCAAGTGTGCCCGGTCTCTGAGTGCTTTCTGCAGTGTTCTCACCATCAGTGGAATTGATGGAAAAGTGTATAGTAAATCTGCATCCCATTTGAGCAGAGCGATATAAATGTAAGAGAAGCAGAGAGGAAGGCAAATGTGGAAAGACAAAAGATGTGGACAAAGAGGATAAGCACAATCACAGAAGAGAAGATAAAACAAATGGATAAAAAAAAATAAATAGGATGGACAGAAAACTGGATGGAAAGATATAATTGGTGCATACACTCATTGCATTAGATGGGTGTGAATGGGATATTACACTCAATTCATGGAACTATTCCAATTTATTTATAAAATTTGAAGGTAAACTAAACTATAGTTCTGCTGACTCATTAAATTGTTCTGGTTCTCACTGAATTTAAATAGAAATTTTGCTATGTTACTAAGAACATAAGAAGTTGCCATACTGGGTCAAATCAAGCCCAACATCCTGTTTCCAACAGTGGCTAATCCAGGTTACAAGTACCTGGCAACGTAAATAAATCCCATGCTACTAATGCTAGTAATAGGCAGTGAATATTCCATAAATCTATTTCATTAATAGTAGTTTATGGACTTCTCCTCTAGGAACTTGTCAAAACCTTTTTTAAACCCAGCTATACTAACTTCTTTAACCACATCCCCTGACAATGAATTCCAGAGCTTAATTGTGCATTGAATGAAAAATAATGTTCTCCAATTTGTTTTAAATGTGTTATTTGCTAACTTCATGGAGTGCTCCCTAGTCTTTGTACTATCTGAAAGAGTAAATAAACAATTCACATTTACCCGTTCGTCCTTTCATGATTCTACAGACCTCTATCATATCTCCACTCAACCGTCTTTTCTCCCAGCTGAACAGCCCTAACCTCTTTAGCCTTTCCATCCTCTTTATCATTTTGATTGCACTTCTCTGAACCTTTTCCAGTGCAACTATATCTTTTTTAGATGCAGCCACCAGAATTGCATAAAGTACGCAAGGTGTGGTCTCACCATGGAGCGATACAGAAGTACTATGCCATTCTCCGTTTTATTCACCATTTGTTTCCTAATAATTCCTTACATTCTAATTGCTTTTTTGACTGATGCAGCACACTGAGCTTATGATGTCAATGTATTGTTCACTAGGATACCCAGATCTTTTTCCTGGGTAATAACACCTATGCACTGTTGCGGTCCCGACCGCTCCCCTCCTGATAGGGCTCAGGCCCGCCTACCTCCGCTTCAGTTGTCGCCAGATTCCGCCCGCTCCGGGCCCCGGGGGCCTCTCTCATTCCACGTGGCGGCCGCCATTACGGGCCTGCTTCCCTCTGGTCTCGCGCGCGAGGACGTCCTTCTTGAGTGCCCAGCTCCCGGAAGCCCGGCCCCGCCCTCGCGGCTGACATCACACCCGATCCCCGATATAACCGGCGTTCAGACACTCTCTCGTCACCTTGCAACGAGGTTCACAACTTCATAGTTGCTACCAGTTGCGTTCCTGTTGATCAGCCTGCCACCTGCTTCCGACTCCGGTTTGCTTCTGACTCCGCTTCAGCCCGCTGCCCGCCTCCGACTCCGGTTTGCCTCTGACTCCGCTTCAGCCCGCTGCCCGCCTCTGACTCCGGTTTGCTTCTGACTCCGCTTCAGCCCGCTGCCCGCCTCCGACTCCGGTTTGCTTCTCACTCCGCTTCAGCCCGCTGCCCGCCTCCGACTCCGGTTTGCCTCTGACTTCGCTTCAGCCCGCTGCCCGCCTCCGACTCCGGTTTGCCTCTGACTCCGCTTCAGCCCGCTGCCCGCCTCCGACTCCGGTTTGCCTCTGACTCCGCTTCAGCCCGCTGCCCGCCTCCGACTCCGGTTTGCCTCTGACTCCGCTTCAGCCCGCTGCCCGCCTCCGACTCCGGTTTGCCTCTGACTCCGCTTCAGCCCGCTGCCCGCCTCCGACTCTGGTTTGCTTCTGACTCCGCTTCAGCCCGCTGCCCGCCTCCGACTCCGGTTTGCCTCTGACTTCGCTTCAGCCCACTGCCCGCCTCCGGTTTGCTTCTGACTCCGCTTCAGCCCGCTGCCCGCCTCCGACTCCGGTTTGCTTCTCACTCCGCTTCAGCCCGCTGCCCGCCTCCGACTCCGGTTTGCCTCTGACTCCGCTTCAGCCCGCTGCCCACCTCTGACTCCGGTTTGCTTCTGACTCCGCTTCAGCCCGCTGCCCGCCTCCGACTCCGGTTTGCTTCTCACTCCGCTTCAGCCCGCTGCCCGCCTCCGACTCCGGTTTGCCTCTGACTTCGCTTCAGCCCGCTGCCCGCCTCCGACTCTGGTTTGCTTCTGACTCCGCTTCAGCCCGCTGCCCGCCTCCGACTCCGGTTTGCCTCTGACTTCGCTTCAGCCCGCTGCCCGCCTCCGACTCCGGTTTGCTTCTGACTCCGCTTCAGCCCGCTGCCCGCCTCCGACTCCGGTTTGCCTCTGACTTCGCTTCAGCCCGCTGCCCGCCTCCGACTCCGGTTTGCCTCTGACTTCGCTTCAGCCCACTGCCCGCCTCCGGTTTGCTTCTCACTCCGCTTCAGCCCGCTGCCCGCCTCCGACTCCGGTTTGCTTCTCACTCCGCTTCAGCCCGCTGCCCGCCTCCGACTCTGGTTTGCCTCTGACTCCGCTTCAGCCCGCTGCCCGCCTCCGACTCCGGTTTGCCTCTGACTCCGCTTCAGCCCACTGCCCGCCTCCGATTTGCTTCTGACTCCGCTTCAGCCCGCTGCCCGCCTCCGACTCCGGTTTGCTTCTCACTCCGCTTCAGCCCGCTGCCCGCCTCCGACTCCGGTTTGCCTCTGACTCCGCTTCAGCCCGCTGCCCGCCTCCGACTCCGGTTTGCCTCTGACTCCGCTTCAGCCCGCTGCCCGCCTCCGACTCCGGTTTGCCTCTGACTCCGCTTCAGCCCGCTGCCCGCCTCCGACTCCGGTTTGCCTCTGACTCCGCTTCAGCCCGCTGCCCGCCTCCGACTCCGGTTTGCTTCTGACTCCGCTTCAGCCCGCTGCCCGCCTCCGACTCCGGTTTGCCTCTGACTCCGCTTCAGCCCGCTGCCCGCCTCCGACTCCGGTTTGCCTCTGACTCCGCTTCAGCCCGCTGCCCGCCTCCGACTCCGGTTTGCCTCTGACTCCGCATCAGCCCGCTGCCCGCCTCCGACTCCGGTTTGCCTCTGACTCCGCTTCAGCCCGCTGCCCGCCTCCGACTCCGCTTTGCCTCTGACTCCGCTTCAGCCCGCTGCCCGCCTCCGACTCCGGTTTGCCTCTGACTCCGCTGCCGCCCGCTGTCCTGCCTACAGCCGGCCCTCGGCCTGCGCAGCCGGCCCCAGCCCTCCGGGTACCTTGAACTTCCTATTCACTCTGCCTGCCCCGGTCCCGGCCTTCGCTTCACCACAGCTCTCTGGACATTCTACTACAGCTCCCAAGTCCCAAGGGCCCGGGTCCCTACGGGCTCCTCCCGGGGGGTCCCCGGTTCCTGGCTGAACCCTTTCAGCTTGTGGCTACGCCCCCCGGCCTACCCTGTCTCCCTCGGTAGGTCAGCCCAAGGGTCCACTATCCTCTTCAGCAGCATCAAACCGCAACATGCACTTGTCCACATTAAAATTCCATCTGCAATCTAAATGCCCAGTGTTCCAGCCTCGCAAGGTCCTCCTGCAATTTATCACAATCCACTTATGATTTAACTAAATAATTTTGTGTCATCTGAAAATCTGATCACCTTACTCATATTTCCCCTTTCCAGATCATTTATAAATTTATTAAAAAGCACCGGTCCAGGTACAGATTCCTGATTCACTCCACTGTTTACCTTTCTCCAATGAGAAAACTGACAGTTTTATCCTACTCTCTGTTTTCGATCTTTTAGCCAGCTTGCAGTACACAAAAGGCCATCACCTCTTATCCAATGACTTTTTAATTTTCTTAGGAGTCTTTCATGGGGGACATTTCTATGAAACTTATTGGCAGCCTGATCCCTCACATAATGAAATTAACATTTAAATCTCAAAGTCTGAAAAATATGAATTATCCCTTCTTTAGGGGACCTATTTACTGAAGGGTTTCTCCCCTTTTGTGTCTTTTTGGGAAAAAATACTTAGTCTATAGGACTCTTTGTGAGCCAGCAAGCTAGAAAGAATCATAATGGGAAGTGGAACTATGCACTCAGCATTTTCCCCATAGATACAAAAGAGGATGAAACCTTTAGTATATTTGTCCCAGCAGGGGCGGATTTAGGATTTTGGCACCCCTAGGCACTGTTAGTGCTTCACCCCCTTCTTTCCCCCGAAGTTTGTGAAGAAGAAGCAGAGTCCCCTAGTTTCCTGTGAAGCTCAGGGGTAGATCCTATGGCAAAAATTTAAAAAATTCTGAAGCAAACTGACAAACATTTTCATCATTTATTTTACATTATAATAATAAAGTCGTTTCATACTATAATGATTAGTATAATTTATTTTATTTTTAATGGGCAAAGAATCATGATCTCAAGTTTCAATGCTGGGAGCAGACCTCAGAGATGGGGATAGAAAGGGAAGAGATTAAGGAATGGAGTGAGGACAAAGGAAGAAGAGTGTGAGAAGGAAAGAGAACTTTGGGGAAGATGAGAAAGAGAAAGGGGAGGAGAGAGTAGGAACAGCTGGAGAGTGGATTCTAGGATCTGGGGAGAAGGAAGGGAAGTGTCAGGATCTGGGAGAGAGAACCCAAGGATTTGAATTTCAGTGGGTGGGGAAGTGAGGAGGGAGATGTCCCTGCCATGCTCCAGTTCTGTTCCTTCTTGCATCCCCTCTCTAACATCCTGCTCAATATGACATGCACATAAACACTGCACCTACCATTATTCTCCTCTCACACACAGACATACAGCCCCCAGCCAATCCCCCGTCTCATCTCCCAGTCTCTCTTCCCACCCCTCAGATGATCTCTACTCAGCTTCTCCTAATCTCCCCAAAATGATCCCCTTTGCATTGTTTACTGCAGGCTCTCCCGTTCCCTGCATGCTGCCTGGAGGGGAGGGACTGGCCAAGAAACAGAGGGCTATTCGCTGCCTTTGAGATTCAGCACAACTGAAAGGCAGCAGATCTTCAGCCAGACTGCTCCCCCCCCCGATTTCTGCTGCCCTAGGCACAGGCCTAGTGTACCCATTGAGAAATCCGGGCCTGTGGCCCAGTACCATAGTAATATAGTGGACGACAGCAGAAAAAGACCAATTGATCCATTCAAAGCACCTAGATATCCCCTGAGATTGCTGTTGATTAGCAGAGGGTGACGTGGCGGGGAAGAAATGGAATAATATGTATCAGCTTTCTCCCTTCCACCACCCCCAACTAATCCACACTTTTTCTCTCTTTCTCCCACCATCACCATCATACTCCCCCCTTCTTCTCTCCCTGACTCCAGCACTCTCTTTCTTCCTACCCCTATAAGTCAAAGCTTCATCACTTATGCATCTTCACTCAACCCTAAGCTAAGTGAGTCCCAAGTCCTAGAATCATAGCTGCAGATGGGAGTTTTGAGCGTATTGCAGCCCCTCTCTCTGATTTCTTCCCACCTGGTACTTGCCATGTCTGCTCCAGACTCACCCCACTTCTCCTGTTCTCTGCAGGCTTACTGAGGAAAAGGAACAGCTGAGCTTGTATACAGAGAGGCCCTGATATATGTCTAGTGTTTCCCCTGAGCCCCTGCATCTCAGGGTGAAATCCTGAGAGTTCCCAGGTATGGCTATTCTTGTCCATATTATATTGGATATAACCCAGCTTCCTGCTTTAGCCAGTGACTTGTAGGATATCACTTCTAAACCAAGCCAGTTTTGTTTGCTTCTTCATTAGTGCTCTGCTGCCAAAGCCAGCAGTTTGCGGGACAACCTGTGAACCACCTCCTCCGTGGCTGGAAGGCCACCTCATGTGACCAGGGCCACTTCGCACAGCTCGCGCATTGATGCTGTGGCTGGACACTGCCATCTTCCAGCTCCTCTGGACCCTTCCCTTGGGTACGAGCCTATATTTAAAAGGCCTTTGGTGGGAAAGGCACTGCGGCACCTGGTGATGATATCAGCAGGACTTCTCTACTTAAGAATGTCCTGCGCGCCGTCGTTGCCTTGGTAACAGGTTTCCTGCCTAGTAGCAGTGCATACTTCCACAGTGTTCGGTGGTCAATTCCTTGCCTCATCCAGCCTTGTCTCTTCAGCCTGGTCTCTTCCAGCCTTTTCTTCTCTAGCCTTCCTTGTCCAGCCTCATCCTGTCCATCTTGTCCAGTGTCTTCATCCACCCTTGGCCTGACTCTCCAGATCTTGACTTTTTGCTTGGACATGACCATAATTACTTGCCACCTGGATCTGACTTCTTGCCTGGACCTGACCACAACTGCCTGCCTCCTGGACAGAACCGGTGCAACTGGGTGTGCGTACCATGCATTTGCATGGGGCGGCACACCTGGTGGGGGGTGGCGGTGGCAGTGGAAGCGAGCAGATTCATGGCAGCCTCATCCTCATGAGTCACGCTCGGCCAGTGTACCGAAGAGCAGAGCTCAAGACAATCAGTAGAAACGCAGAGCCAAGGTGAAAAAATGCCTTAGAAAGCATGACTCTCCCCCTCCTTCTGTCTGCCACTGAAGACAGCATTTTTTTTTTAAGGTTAGATTTCCCTGAGCCTCCCCGAAGCCATGGCTGCTGCATCCAGCAGAGGCACGCAGAGTGGTGTGGCGGAACATCTCTGAGCAGCTTGTTTTGATCTAGCTAGTTTTTACTCTGTGCCGCTGGTGCTGGCTGCCAAGAACAGAAGGAGCTGTATCAGTAGGTATGCAGAATTGCTTTCAGGCCTATTTAAATTTTTAGGAGGGCTTATCTTGCAGAGGAACTGGTTGGAAGAAGAAAAAAAAGCAGGAGCAGCTGCAGAAGTTTTGAGCAAGGCAGGGATCCCTGTAAAAAGAAGAATGGAAGCAGTGGTGTATCTGTTTATGGGAGCTTGCCTACCTGGGTTGTGTGTGTGTGAGAGAGAGCGCATGTGCGTGTGTGTTTGTGTGAATTAGAGCTTTCCTGGGTTGTGTGTGTGTGTGTGTGTGTGTGTGTGTGTGTATTTGTGTGAATGGGAGCCTGCCTGGATTAGGTGTGTGTGTTTGTGTGAATGGGAGCCTGCCTGGATTGTGTGTGTATGTTGTGTGAATGGGAGCTTGCCTTAGTTTTGTGTGTTTGTGTGTGTGAAGAAATGTTTGTGCCATCCTCACTAATTCACAAGGTGTCAGGATATCAAATTTTTTCAGGTATGGAGAGTGGGGGATTTTTCTATTCTTATTAGTTTCAATTATTGGGTATTTGATGTGTCTGCTATTTTGAAATATTTTATTGCTGTTTAGAAAAATTATAAACTTTTTATATGTGTTCTCAATTATTGGATGTTATTCTATTTGTCATTCCTTTGGCAATATTCTTTTTATTAGTATGGTTTATTATGCTTGAGTTATATTTCTTGATTTTATTGTTTGATGATTTACTAGGAATGTTTCTGGTTTTCCATTGCTGCATTGCATAAATTGTCTGGTTTGTTGCAGTTTCCAGTTCGGTTTCTGTCTATAAATTTCTATTTATTCTTTGTGGTCTCTTTATTCTGCATTTGGCGAGGGGTCTGTCTGTATTTAGCATCTTTGACCGAGGTGGCATATTCTGCTAGCATGTAGTTTCTGTGTAGGGATTTATACAGCCTGGTTTGTTCTGCATTCCTAAAAGTGGTGTTTTAGGGCCTGGTGTAATATCTACAATGTTGCTTTTTCATAGATAGGGATGTTCCCTTTTGAGTGCTGACAGTTAGTAACTTGTTGGTACAGGAAGTTTACTATATCATTGTCTTTGTTTACTCTAGGCTTTCTGAAGGCCAAACCCACATCTACACGCACTACAATAGGCAGAATCCCATATGGGTTCCTAATGTATTTTTTGCAGGGTTTTCTGGGTGGCATCACAATGAATGCTATGGGAACCAGTCAGTGCCATTTTTATGTACTGGTAGGTGGGGCAGGAGTACCTGGGGATGACTTCAGCACAATTTAGGTGTTTTGGACCTGTGGATGGGGTAAGATTCAGGGGGTGTGTCAATTTTGAAAGTTTGGATTGTCGGAGGGCGCAAGGCTTTTTTCAGCGGGGAAAGGGGGAATGAGACAGAATGCAAGACTGACAGTTTCTATTCTGCGTTGGTTATTGGGGAAAACAACAAAAATTCTGTATTAAAAACAACAGAACGGAGGTGGGGAGTAGCACCATAATTGTTCGCACAGGGCAGCAAAAACGCTAGTACTGGCCCTGCCCCTGGATCTGCCCTCTCGCCTGGACCTGACCATGCAGGGGTGGTTCTATAATGAGGCAGGGTGAGGCAGCCGCTTCAGGCGGCAGAATTTTGGGGCAGCAAAAAAAATGCCCCTCTCAGAACTCCACTGTGGCATCTGCCTCACACTGCCTGCCCCTGCTGTGGCTGCCAACTGCCTCACACTCAGCAGTCCTCTGTACGGATAAACTTATGTACATCTAATCAGAGTGGTAGCCCAGCCTAGGCGCCATGTTTCAGGGGCCCCATCACACTCCTTTTCCACAACTTTCTTTCCTGGCACCTCTGCCAAACTTTCAGAGCGCCAGGCTGGGCACAGCTGCCCGGGACAAGCCGCCGAGTCCGCGGCTTGCTCCGAGGCTGCTGGGAAGGGGGAGGAGGATTGGAGGGGCACGCTGGACGCCTGTGCCGCCACCCTTTCCCTAGGGGCAAAACAAAAGGTGAGCGACCAGCTAGGAGGGCACCGCAGCGGTGGCGCAGGCCCGTCTCCCAGAACTGTATGTGTCACCACACCCCCTGCCTCTCGCCAGCCTAAGGCAGGGAGCAGAGCACGGAGGATGCGCCGATGGGACTTTACCCGCTCTGAAACCCGGCTTTTATTTTTTGTTTGGGGGGGCGGGCGCTGGATTGGGCTTGCGCCGTGTGAGTCTTGA
This sequence comes from Rhinatrema bivittatum, assembly GCF_901001135.1. Classification (NCBI taxonomy): domain Eukaryota; kingdom Metazoa; phylum Chordata; class Amphibia; order Gymnophiona; family Rhinatrematidae; genus Rhinatrema; species Rhinatrema bivittatum. Next base: position 289,607,731 of record NC_042616.1, read on the forward strand.
GAGGGGCAGTAGAGTTGTCGGGTGGGGCAATTCCCCCCCTTCATCCACCCCAATCTGAGTGAGAGAGAGCTGTGTGAGGTCAGCCCGTGCTATCCCTTGTCTGGTGCGGCGTAAGGGCAGAAACGCGAAAGATGGCAGAGAGCAGCGGTGCTATCCCTGGGAGCTCCTGCCACTTTACTGCACCGTTTTTTGTAAAGTGAATTATACTCTGTCTGGTGGCGATTGTTCACCTTCAGACCTCATTACTGAGAATGTACTGATATCTATATTGTTATTTATATAGGCTGCACGGTACCAAATTGTAAGGATATTTGGACCTAGTATCTTATAATCCAGCCTTGCCTATGGTTGTCAAACTCTTAAATCCTATCCTGATCAATACTGATATCTATTAGACCACAGCACTATGAGCCTTTATTCACAACTACCTGGGTTGTTTAAAAAAGCCCTTAAGACATTCCTTTATAAAAAGAAACAAACCAAAAAACTCAGGTATCCCTCAACTTTCTGCCTCACATTCGCTGCAGCATTAGAATTAGAACAGCAGAGTGATTATTGTTATGTATTTGTTGTGATCTGATTTTAATCTGTATTGTTTTATGTTCCTTGCCGCAAACTATAGGAGGGTATGGGCCACAAATTATTATAAATAAATATTAACCCCTCCCTCAAAACAAAAATACATAATCTAGACATTTAAAGATGGTCCTTATGTCCAGAGACCACAGATTACAACTATCACAAGAACCTGAAGTGTTTTGCACTGAATTCAGCTACCAGGTATCATGGTTTTGAGATGGCTGAGTCTCCCTGTCCCTTTGCTCCCCAACCACACAACCATGAGGGCAGAAAAAGGCCTTACAGCCACTCTAGTCTGTGCATCAACACCAACTGTAGGGTGACTGGAAATCAAAAGATATCAGGTATGGAGAGTGGGGATTTTTTTAAAATTCTTATTAGATTTAACTGATGAATGTTATTTGATATGACTTGTTTTGAAATATTTATTCTATTAGTATAGTTTTACTATTATGAGGATGTTATAAAATCGGTGCGTCCATGTGTGCGCGCTAGGAACCGTGCGCACATGGACAAGCGCATCTTTTAAAATCGACCCCTAAATCTCTTGGCTCCAGCAGCATCCTCCCCCTTAGGGGTCTCCACAGCCCATGGGATGACTCCACTTTCTTCCAGCTACAGGGGCAGCTACTACCCAGCAACTCCTTCCAGCCTGCACCAGTAGAGAGGTTCCAGCTGTGCTGCCAACGCTCTTCCTTTTCCTGCACGTGGGACATGGGTGACTTCCTCTTCCAGGGCCCGCACCTTCTCCCAGCTCTTGCTGATGGTCATAGGTCAACCCCCCTCTTTTTTACCACCTCTGCCGCCACAAATGACATCTTGGTTTGGGACCTGCACTGCCGAGGGCTGTTTCAAAATCTGTACCCTGGAGGCTCCAGGTCATATCCGGAGAGTTCCCATGTATGGCCAGAGCCAGTGCTAAACCCGCTTCTACAACCACATAGATTAGACCCCTGCCAGTCATTCATTTCCAGCATTCTTCTAATGGCATCATGAAAGTTCCCCAGAAAAGGAAGATTTGAAATCAGTCTATAATTACTTGAATCCCCAGTAGAGAGTTTCTTCAAAATAGGGCCTATAACTGCTTGTTTTAAATGTTGATAGGAAAAATTCATTAGCCACAAAATAGTTTACTATCTGGTTTTTATGACCCCCAATTCATCTTTATTTAGTCAAATTTATATACCAACATTCAAATTCATTTCAAGTCTGTTTACAATAACAAAAATTTAACATAGCAAAACAAAAGTGCAATCAAAACATAATATACAGCAACATCAATAATATACTAAAACACAATTCTCTAACATTAAGCAGTAATTCTCGCATAACACATCAACCAAAATAATAAAATTGTGGCTTATCATAAAACTAAACTTAAAATAATCATAATATAATACAGTAGCATACAAATCTTATTAAAACTAAAACAACCTAAAAAGAATAAAAATAAAAATAAAACCATCTAATAATAAAATGTTCATTACTAGTCTAGATGGATAAATTAATAGACCAGGCAACAAGTCAGAAAAACGCCTGTTCAAACAACTAGGTTTTTATCAATTTCCTAAAACTATTAATATTTGCCTCAGTACGGATGGCGACAGGAAGTGAATTCCACATCTTAGGCCCAGCCAGAGACAGAGATCTTTCCCTAACCGAACCAAGATGGGCTAATTTTGAAGATGGTATTGTCAGTAAGGCTTGCCCAAGAGATCTCAAGTTACGGCATGGCCATTGATTTAAGTAACCAGGAGGGGCAGGGACCTAAATTAAGAAAGGTCTCATTGAAGAAATGACCAACTGTAATTCCTCTGAGTCTGGCATACCAAAGAAGGTGAGAAATGTTCCTGTTAGTATTAAGATCATAGAACCAGTTTCATGACATACCTTTTCTTCTAATTCTGCACACACATGTATAATTTTTTCATGGAAATAATTTGCAAAAAGACTACATTGATCAATTGAAGCTCATACTGGGGGCATGCAATTAACTATACGAAAATGCTCCTTTGGCAAACATTTAGCTTACTCAATGCAGTCAGAATATTTTCCATGACCACATCCACTTTTCAGTGGTGAAACTGAACTTGTGCCTTATGTGCATTAATGCAAAATCTGCATGAGATTCTGACAAAAACAGCACAGTGGTGCCCCCATCAGCTTCCACTCCTATTAGTGAAAGCAGTTAAGCAAGGAGCGTTATCACTTCAGGAATGAAATCAAAACCAGAAAAAAAAAAAAACAGCAAAGGCTGTAATAAATACGTATTCTTTTACTGCCAGTTAAATTATGTCAAAATGGTTTGCTAATAACACCACTTTAAAAATCTCACAAAAGTAGCAATGTATTTTGCTCAGTAGAAGCAAAACTGGTTTGTTTTTTTTGTAGCACAGAATGATGGCAACTCCTTGTTACAGAAATAATCTGCATTCTTCTGCGCTGACATAAAGTTCACACCTGGAGCCACAGAATGTAAACTATAATAAACAGTCTGTGCGGTGGAAACCATAATAAATTCTGACACCACCACAGTAAAGATGTTGGCTACAGATTTAATGCTGCTGCTACTAACACAACAAAAACGTTCTTCAGCAGAGCAGAACTGCTGGCTGGGCTCAGGATGAGGGCAGATATACACGGCTGCAGGGCTGAGCCAAGGGTTGGTAATGGGACCGCCCTCTCAACATGGTCCTCTTCTCCCGCTCTCCCTTTGACAGGAGGAGAGCAGTGCTTCTTACCTGCAGCTGCCTCTTCCTCTGCTGGATTCAGTCTTAAGTCTGAATCTGCAGTATCCCGCAGTCTTATGGAACCTGTCGCCCTACATCTGTATTCAGACTTTAGACTAATGACAGCAGAGGAAGTGGCAGACATTAGTAAGATTCACTGCACTTCTCCTGCCATTGGGAGGAAGGAAGGGGGAGAGGATCGAAGCTAGAGGGGCTAGAGGCAGTCACTTCCGTTCAACCCCTTTCCATCCTCCAAAGATGGCCCTGTCTGTTCTTCTTCTTATTCTGCAGTGCCCTGCCAATACATCCCCAGCTGGATTCTCCAATACTACAGCACTAATCCAAAAGTGAAGTAGTAAAGGTTTTAAAAAATTTAAAGGAAGAGATAGCAGTGGAGCAAAGTGCTAAGTAATCCAGAGATACCCAGAAGAACTTCATAGAAGGGGAGGGGAAAGATTTTTTTTTTCTTTGCTGCAAGTGCCCAGTGATTTTTTTTTCCCACCTGGATTGCGTGGTAGCGTGAGCTGACATGGAATCAGAAGATGTTTGGTCTACATTAGCTTCTCATCTTCTTTCAACTAAATCAATTATGTAAATTGTGTAACCTGGTAAAGCCATTTTACCTAGCTTGTAAGATCCTCAGGGGCCTGGAACGCAGACTTAAGAGACAGAGCAGCGGGAGAGTTCTGCTTCAGCCCCTCTCCTCCAGGCAGCCTGTAGGAAAGAAAAGGGGATGAGATAGGAACCTAAAGAAAAGAGGACAGCCATTCTGCCTCCTAATTCAGCGCAGTCTCCCCATTCTGCAGGGAAGTGTATGTGTGGGGTGATCCTAAGCAGACACTGCAGAGTAAAAAACACACACACAAAAGAAGTAAATTAACACAATTTGGAAATTGTGAGCGCTAGTACTAATCATTAAGGCTTCAACTCTAGTCTTGATTGACACTACTGCCCATAAGTTTCAGCCTTGTGCTAATTGAACCCCCTTTTTATGTTTAAATTCTTTTTATTGAGCATCAATAATTAGCAAAAGCATTAAACACACACATACATTTGCCTATTACATGTTAGAAAATCGCACAATTGTTAACACAAATAAACAGCTAAGCAAACAAGTGAGAGTTCTAGTGCGCTCACTCAAAAACTGAAGGACAGACAAAGAAAACTGATGTGAATGTAGAGAAGAAAATAATTAATATGGAACTAGATTCACAGAAAGATGATTTCTGGTATCCCCCACCTTACTTGTAGTGTAATTTAAATGTGAGAGGAAGATCCCCTTTTAGAGGAAGTACTTTTAGAGGTCGAGGGAGAGGACGTTTTGATAACCCTAAGCAAAAGATGGGAGTCCAATGTTGGACTTGCGGGAGATTTGGACATTATCAGAATGAGTGCAGGACTCAAAATAAAGGAGAAAATAAATTGTGGGATGGTGAACAGCAGTATTTGCAGTTTCAGCAATGACAGGATGGTCAGCAGCAAAGACTATGACCTATTCATGTGCCAGCAATGACTTGCGAGCTGGTGCTTAACTTAAAAATAGCAGGAGAAACCACTTACTTGTACTGAGTGTAATAAAAGTTTTATTTGGTTCTCTCACCTGAAAATGCAAAGGATCTACTCAGGAGTGAATCTATGTTAAGTGATCTTTCTCTTATCCCCTGTGTACACAGAGTGCATTCTGGACAAATTGGATTTACTAGTCCTTTTGTGTATGGTCCTTATTCAGATAATGTTACATTTTTAGGGAATTTTTCATGCCTTTATGTAGGTCATTATTGGCTTTGTCAAGGACAAGTACTTATATCCCTTTTTGTGTGTTAGTTACTTTAAATTACTTCTCTAAGATTGTGCCATTACAGACAGCATCACATCCCCAACACCTTAAGTGTAGAGACATACCTGCAGCCATACCTGAAGATGAAGCAATCGAGAAGTCTCTTGAATATATAAATTCTACATATCCCCTTACTAAAGTTCATTTGGACTCACTATTATGGACTTCTTGGATTCCCCTATTTCAACCTCCAGCAGTGACTGCAGAACTTGGCCTGGCAATTCGCAGATTTCAATCACTGTTTCATGTTATCACACTTGAAATGAATAAGGCAGTTGAAGCACTCCAATTGCAAATTAATGATCCCATTATAGTCACCAAATATAACAGACAAGGACTTGATTACATTTTTGCTAGAGAAGGAGGATTATGTACTCTGCTTAATAGTAGTGAATGTTGTACTGTTGTTATTAACCGTTCTGAAATCGTTACACATGCAATGGAAAAGATAGTTTCATTGGCTAAATTACAGGTAAATGATTTTAAAGGAGGAATTGATATCTCCTCCTGGACTTGGTGAAATACATTTACAGATTGGTTTAAGGGTCTGGGTGGAGGATTACAGGGTATATTAGGATTTGTATTGATTTTCTTTTGTATATTATTTTTGCTCGCCTGTTGTATACCATGCATTTGTTCTTTGCTTCGTCCACTTTTTGCCAATCTTGTCTTGAACAACCAAACCAATAACACTACTCTGCTCCTTGCCAAGGCATCTGAGCGCTATACATCTCTATTTCGCATGGAAGATGCTGAGTGTCCTGAGCAGCTTGGCCCCAGGAAGAGAGAGGTGCCCAAAGCCAGGTAACAGGTTGGAGATAGCGGATCAGTACCTGAGTTCCTATCTGACTGGCCGAACCTAAGACAGGGGCTTCTCGCCTGGAAAGGATATGCACAGTAACAAAGATATATTGTGAAATCTCAGAGTGTTTCACATGAGGTTTCAAGAAGGGGAATGAGGAATAATAAGTTGTGCTTGTTTCTCTGTTCCTAATGAGGAAATGCTGACGGGTTGTGTATTGAACCTCAGACTCTGAACAATCAGGAGACTTCCTTCGTTAAGATATGTATATGGCAAGTAACACATAGATATCACACACTGTGATGGATGTATACTCAGGACACAAGAAAGTAATATACAAAGAAAGGCAGAGGAAATACCTTATATGGTCAAAGAAGAAATGCTGGTATGTTCAAGATAAGAAAAGGTATAAAGGTGTGACTAAAGCAGATGATCAGTGTCTGGTATTCACTTCTGCTAACTTTTTGGATGGACAGCATAGCAGATTGAATATTAGTCCCTACAGAATCTTATCTTGTACTTTATTTGCCGGATTGATTTTATTTAGTTTTTTATATAGCATTCTGTAGTGCTTTCTTACATCTCTTGCTGATAAAGTGATTTGCTTAAGTTTACAAGACTGTGTGAACTGTTTATTTAAGAAACAGGATTAACATCTCCTGTACAATTCAACAGTTTTCCATATTCGCTCACCATCAATGTCTTGCAGCTGGTGAGTCATATGTTAGGAAATTGTATATATCAATACAGCAAACACAGTCCATAGTAAACAAGCAAATGATGCCAATTTTTAATCTAGCTCTAAACTCCCCTGAGTACATCTCTCTGCTGGAGATGCTAAGATTTGCAAATGTATAGGACTAACGTTCAGATCTGATATGCCAGACTTCAATCATCACAAAGGGACGCACTACAATCTCAGACCCTCCAGACCTTTCCCACCCACTTGTCCCCATCCCACTAGGCCCGACAAGTAAACAAACATAGCTCTTCATATGGTATTTAGGATAAGACTTCTAATGCTGTGAGATAAGGTATTTAAATAAGGTTCCCACACTTTCAAGAATTGAGTCCGAGATCCGGGTGCCGAACGTGTTGCAAGGGATTCAATCTGCATCATATCATGCACTGCATTTTGCCACTGCCAAAAAGATGGAGGATCTGTAATCCTCCAGCCCAATAGTATCGAACGTTTCCCTTACACCAATAATTTCTTCGTCAATAACCTCTGAGGGTACTTGTTGACATAATTGGGGAGGCCCATATTAAAGACTGATACTTCAGGATTCAAAGGGAGGGTACAAAATAGTAATGACTTAATGTAGTCCCGCACTCTTCGCCAAAAGGGGATTATAATAGGGCAAAACCAAAAAGCATGTGTTATGAATCAGAAGGTGGACCCCTGTTCCGAGGTAGAGCCAGCACTACCCAAAAGGGAGACAACCCTCTTAGGTCTCTACCGTCGGAGGGCAAGGCCTGATGATGCAGACGTTGAACGAAAACTTCACCCTGGAAGCTCGCGATCCCCCCCCGAAGGAGGAGCCCATAGGGACTTGGCCGCTGGGACTTAGGAGACTCCCTGAAGACTGAAGGTAGGTCTAGATGCAGGCGCCTCCTGCAGGTCATGGATTCCAGACGGCTGGCGCCTCCAACAAGTTGTAGTCAACCAGGAGTGGGAGTCAAAGAATAGTCAAGAGCCAGTCCAAGGGTCCAATTCAAGAGGGTCGTAAGCTGGTCCAGGAGCAAGTCAGGAGAGTGGTCTGAAGCCAGTCTAGGAGCAAACCAGGAGAAGGGTCAGAAGCCATTCCAGGATCAAGCCAAGGGAAGCACAAAAGCCGGTCCGAAGGTCAAAAAGCCAAGAATCAATCCAACGGGGAGGAGAAGCAGAAGCAGGATGAAGAGCAAAACAAAACCAGGATCATGGAGCTCAGGAAAAAACCCAGCAAGGTGCCTCAATACCAAGGCAAGGTGTGAGGAGCAGTCCTTGCCTTAAATACAGGAACAAGAGGGAGGAGTCACAGGAGGAGCCATGACAATTTCCTGTCGTGGCTCCTTTAAATTTCCTCTTCAGCCCCATGCGCGGCTCTAAGCAATTCTGGAGGGGGCGGAGTCAGTCCAGCCGGAAGAGACCATGCATCCAGGCCTCAGCAGCAGCAACGGCCGTGAGGGGACCACCGTGGGAGGCTGTCTGCTCCCGCAGGAGCCCCTGAAAAGCCCTGATGCCACGGGTGAGCAGTCGGCCCCGGTCACGGACCCCCGCGGCCAGCAGCCATGATAGTGGGATCCCCGGGGGTGGTCTGATGCCGTGGGCAGGAGACCGGCCTTGGTTGCGAACCACTGCGGCCGGTGGCCGTAACAGTATGAGTGATGGTTCCCTTGCCCGACTTTCACTTTGGACAGGTGGGGGCACCAGTTAGCTGAGCTCTGTATGCCACAGCCTAGGAAACGTATGCTCAGTGTAAAAATTTATACTGCAGCTCATGGAGATAATTGTTCTATGACACTGAGCTTATTTCCCCAAAACACTTTGAGAGCCCCTGGGAAGAAAGGTGAACCCCGCCATCCTCAAACCACCTAGAAGGCATTAGGCTCCACCCCCATTGCAGGCCCCACCTGTTGTAGTTTCCGTTTGTACTGGGATAAGGAAGGCTTCTGACCCCTCGCCTGGAAGAATTCATCTATTTTTTGAGTCACCTGTATAGTGAGGTCTTGAACCAGCAACGTGGTAATATAATGTTTCAACTGAAGATAAGGAAACACATCATGAGCTCAGCCCATAATGCCATTGTAACTCATTCAAAGGAAGAATGGTGTCTGCATCCGTCAGAATGTGTTGTAAGGTCCTGACAGAGCCAGGTCTGGAACCTCTTTTTGGAGATACATGGACCAAACGCATGGTTTCCCTGAATAGGAAAGAAGGGGGCGCAGGTAGCTGATAACTGGAGTCTAGTCGTAAAAGTTCTCCAAGATTTACGAATGGGAGCTAGCAACACATGACTAGCGATCCCTTTGGGCAACTCAGAAGAAACAGCCTGTAGAAATTAGCAAAAAGGAATTGATCACAGTCCCCACTTGTATAGGTGGACCCATCATAGAGCCAATCGCGGATGATATGTAGGAAAGAAGCCAAATTGTATAGCCCTAGATCGGGAAGACCCCAGGCCCCCTGTCCCATATCTGCTTAAGTCTGCCGTGGGAGATCCTCGCCTTCTTCCCGGACCACAAAAATGGTAACAAGTGTGAGACCAAATCTTTAAGATCAGAAGATTTAAGTAAAATTGGGAGGGTCTGTAGCACATACAACCATTTCAAGAATATTATAAATGCGTTAATATGTCCCCCCCAATGATAAAGGTAAAGACCTCCATAATACCAATTTGTCTCAAGTATGGGCCAGTAGGGGCTTCACATTAAGTTCATATAGTTTGTCTAAATCCACAGTAATTAGGACCCCCAGATAACGAAAATGGCCCTCTGCCCACTTTAGGGGGAAGACATCTCCCCAAGATTGCTTGAGTGCCTCGCGAAAAGCTAACACCTCCAACTTGCCGCGATTCAGTTTAAAGCCAGAAATGGTTCTATATTCTTGCATCAATTGCAGCAGATGGGGTAATAAGTGAACTAGATCCCAAAGGAAAACCAGCAAATCATCTGCAAATGCTGCATGTTTGAAAACACCCCCCCCTCCCCCCCATCTTTAGCCCATAGATTTTGTCAGAAGATTGAATCGTCACCAGCAAGGGCTCCAACGCTATCAGAAACAATAATGGGGATAAAGGGCAGCCCTGTTTGGTGCCTCTATGAATCATAAAGTCCTGAGAGAAAGTGCCATTGACCCTAATATTTGCCATAGGAGAGGCATAGAGAAGACAAACCCCATCCAGGAACAGGCCCTCTAATTGCATATGATGCAGAACTGCAAATAAATACTGCCATTCCACCCTATCAAAGGCCTTCTCTGCGTCAAAACTTACAGGCAAAAAGGGTGGGCCTTGTTCGTTCAGGATGAAATGGCAGATGACAATCTTCTAACATTTGCAGAGATGTATCGGCCCTGCACAAAGCCAGCCTGCCCTAATCCTATATAATGAGGTAGGACCACCGCCATACAATCTGCCAGAATTTTTGCTAATAGTTTTTTATCATAGTTAATCAATGAAATTGGTCTATAGGAGCCTACTTCAGAGGGATCCTTACCCGGCTTTGGTAGAACCACTATTGTGGCTTTGTTTTCTCCCATCGGAAAATGCCCATCTTGTATCACATTAGCAAACGCCATGCTCAAACAGCTTGGGATGTCATCTAATAACATTTTGTACAGTTCGGCTGAGTACCCATTGGGGCCAGGTGCTTTGAGGAATTTTGCCTTCTGTATGCCATTAACAATTTGTCCGATACTTATTGGGCGGTTTAGGTGCTCCAAGTGTTTTGAATCAAACACCGGAAGGTCCAATTTGGCCAAAAAGGCCTGGCATTGAGCCAAATCACATCCCTCTGATATATAAAGCTTAGTATAAAAGTCAGAAACTAAGCGGGATATGTCAGAATTATTATGAAATACATGACCCCGTGAATAGCTAAGGTGAGAGACCCCAGTTGAAGAGCGTGCGCCTTTTATAAGATGAGCTAGCATTCATCTCGACTTATTAGCCTGCTGGTATAACTTGAATTTATAGTATAGTATAGTACACTTTTGTTCACCCTTTGATGTAATAAAGTGTTTAAGGCCGCCTTAGTGGCCAAAAGCTCCTCCCAATTAGCTAAAGAATGTGAAGTCAGCCACGCCGCTTTACACTTCCTTAACTTGGTATCCAAAGTAACCAGCTGTTTGTCCATAGACTTTCTTCGCCAGGCCGAGTAAGAGATTATTCTCCCCCCCCCATAAAACTGCTTTCGCAGTATACCAAAATAGCACTGGAGAACTTAAAGCATGTTCTTTGTTGGCGGTGGCACATCTGGCCCAACACCCCTTCAAATGTTCCTTAAATGCATTATCTGTAGCCAAACAATAAGGAAAACGCCAAGGGACACCAGAGGAGTGACCCAGCCAGCCTTTTAGGATAAACCAAATGGGGGCATGGTCTGATACTGTGATATTACCAATTCCCGTGGCAACTATTTGGGAAAGACAATCAAAGGACCACAGAAAATAATCCAGTCTTGAGCACATTGAGTGGGCACGGGACATATGGGTAAAGTCCCGCTCCTCAAGTGTCAAGTGTGTTTCCTTTAAAAATCCCACATCCACCAAGACCTTCTTCAGCTCTGAAAGAATTTTGTATCATTTAATAGGGATCCCAATGCCACAGACATTCCAAGAAACAAATTTTAACCTCCCTGTAGTCATTGGAGTGGATAGCTATAAATAATAAGGAAGTATATTAGAAATTCTTCGAAAAAGCAGGTTCCCCCCCCAGCTAGGGAGCCCACCCCGCATTAGCCTATATCTTTTATTTGGGGCCTTGTGAGATCTATCAATGCGTCATCTCACAGATCGATTGTTGTGTTCCCGCCCTTTCCCCCCTCCCCTATCAAACCCCCTAGCAAACCCATAGCATCAAGGATCACCGCCATACTATATGCCTATTACCCTACACACATTTGCAATATAATAAGAGTCAGTTAGGAACAACAAAACAAAGAAAAAAAAAAGTCCGCTTTCCCCCAACTACAATGTTGATATCAAACAAAAAACATTTATCTCCTTTAAAACAGAGATTGGAAAGTCTGAAATGCAAAATTATCCATTCACTGGTAGAAGAAAAAATATAAGAGTTTTTTCCAACGAATATAGTGATATCCAATTCACCAATAGATATTTAAGGGCGGAAACGCTGATCTTGTCAAGGTCTGGGATACCCGTTCCATCACGGCCTCCCTGCGTTCCCGGTGCAAAGAGAAGACAACTCCTATGTTAATACTGCAAAAGTAAGGAATAACGGGCAGGTCACCCAGCGACTGCACTCTTTAACGACAGGCCACAACTGATGAATCGTCTTCCTCTCGCGTTCAAAACAGTTCCAGTCAGTCTTTCTCATCGGTCTTCGCCCTTTCCATCTGGTCCGCCATCTGCAATGCTGGAGGTATATAACCAACGCACCTCCCCTCCAGTAAATGTACACGCAGGCAAGCCGGGTACATCAGCGCTGGTTGCAGGCCCAACTTATAGAGGTGGGTGCAGGCAGGGGCGAACTCCTTCCTGGTTAGGGCAAGCTTGGCAGAGTAGTCCTGAAAAATCAGTATATTTTTATTCTCATAGGTAAGTCGTTTTCCCATGCATATTTCCCGAAGGATCTCAGCTTTGTAGGCAAAGTCTAAAATCCGGGCTATGACCACTCACGGGCGCTCATTTCGGTCCTGGTGCACTCCTATTCTATGGGCCCGTTCGATCCATAGGGGCCTCCGCTCGAGGCTCAGGCTCAATTCCTTCGACAACTAGCCTTCCAGAAAGGGGAGCAGTTGGGCCTCCGAGATGGTTTCAGGTAGCCCCACTAACTGGAGGTTGTTCTATCTGGACCTGTTCTCTAGGTCCTCGAGACGTTCTTCCTGTTTTTTTAGTGCAATTTGTACCTCGGTGAGCAGTGCTGCAGTAGACTGGAGCTCATCCTGATTAGCCGACACCCGATGCTCGATGTCCCCCAGACGTGTATCAAAAGCTGCCATCTGGCTTGACACCGAATCCAATTTATCAAATATTTTTTAAAATTCTGGTTCCAGTGCTGTTACTACCGCTGACTGTAATTCCATCATAGTTGATCCCGCCAGCGATGAGGGGTCCATAGCCGCTGCTACGCCCACCATTTTGGAGGCCTGAGAGCACGTGCTTAGCTTTATCCGCGGATTTCCCCGACAAGCGCGTGGGCATACTTTAAAAAATTTAGCCCTCAACGTGGGGGGGGGGGGGGGGGGGGAATGACCCAGTCCCCATCGGCAGGACAGAAGATGGAGGAATCAGCTTCTGGAAAGTTCCATTTTGTGTGAAGGGTGCAGGAGCTGAGACGCTCACATCTTGCTGCGTGCAAGGCGTCACGTGATCCTTGAACTCCTTTTAGTGTCTGTTACCCAGGGCTTAATTTCTGGCAGAATGACCTAGAATGGCATTTTGCCAACTTTTTTCAGGGATTTGATGAAGCAGTGCAGAACCGTTGGTGTAAAGCAGTTTTGTTTCCCCCACGGAAATGGAGCAGAGCTACTGGTGGCATGGATCATTACTGACCACCCACTCCCCACAAGCCCCTGGACGAAGCAAAGCAGAGAATTTTGGAGTTGCTTACCCTGAAATGGGAATATCACCTGGCCTGGATTTTTGAAAAATTGCCCAGAATAACTGAGGAGGCTATGAGGGAGAACAGTCAAGACTGAAGAGATACGGGGAGAATACCTGTAAGACCCACTGCTTCTGCCACTACTGGGTGTGTCAGCTTTACTTACTTATATCTTGCAAATCAAATCAACTTGCCAATGTAAGCTTCCTGGTCCTGCTGCTTCCTAGGGTGCTGGCTTCCCAGGCCCCACCGCTCTGCCACTGGTGACAAGAGAGGGAAGGGGCCAGAGAACGAGTGAGAGGATGTGAGAGTGGAGTGAGAGGCAAGACAGTAAAGAGGTCGATACAGTAAAGTGTGCTCCGTCGGAGCGCACTGTCACCCTGCTCTGGAAGCGTGTTTTCCCTTACCCCTTATTCAGTAAGGGGAGGAAAACACGCGGCCCACCCGCGGCACCTAATAGCGCCCTCAACATGCAAATGCATGTTGATGGCCCTATTAGGTATGCCCGAGCGATCCAGTAAGTAAAATGTGCAGCCAAGCCGCACATTTTACTCTAAGAAATTAGCGCCGCCCAAACAGCCCGATACAGTAAAGTCCGTGGGAGAGCGGACGAACGCCCGCTCTCCCGGCGCACGCACCGGCCAAGGGCCGGTGCGAGCGATTCAGTATTCAAATGAGCTGACGCGGTGCAAACGAGGAAAAGGAGGCGCTAGGGACACTAGCGCGTCCCTAGCGCCTCCTTTTGGCCTGGAGCGGCGGCTGTCAGCGGGTTTGACAGCCGACGCTCAATTTTGCCGGCGTCGGTTCTCGAGCCCGCTGACAGCCACGGGCTCGGAAACCAGACGCCGGCAAAATTGAGCGTCCGGTTTTCGGCCCGACAGCCGCGGGCCGAATTCAAAATTTTTTTTTTTTTTTTTTTTACTTTTTTTTACTTTTGGGGACCTCCGACTTAATATCGCTATGATATTAAGTCGGAGGGTGCACAGAAAAGCAGTTTTTACTGCTTTTCTGTGCACTTCCCTGGCGCCGGAAGAAATTAGCGCCGACCTTTGGGTGGCGCTAATTTCTTAGAGTAAAATGTGCGGCTTGGCTGCACATTTTACTTACTGGATTGCTCGGGCATACCTAATAGGGCCATCAACATGCATTTGCATGTTGAGGGCGCTATTAGGTGCCGCGGGTGGGCCGCGTGTTTTCCTTCCCTTACTGAATAAGGGGTAAGGGAAAACACGCGTCCAGAGCAGGGTGACAGTGCGCTCCGACGGAGCACACTTTACTGTATCGACCTGAAAGGTCGGCGCTAATTTCTTCCGGCGCCAGGGAAGTGCACAGAAAAGCAGTAAAAACTGCTTTTCTGTGCACCCTCCGACTTAATATCATAGCGATATTAAGTCGGAGGTCCCCAAAAGTAAAAAAAAGTAAAAAAAAAAAAAAAAAATTTTGAATTCGGCCCGCGGCTGTCGGGCCGAAAACCGGACGCTCAATTTTGCCGGCGTCCGGTTTCCGAGCCCGTGGCTGTCAGCGGGCTCGAGAACCGACGCCGGCAAAATTGAGCGTCGGCTGTCAAACCCGCTGACAGCCGCCGCTCCAGGCCAAAAGGAGGCGCTAGGGACGCGCTAGTGTCCCTAGCGCCTCCTTTCCCTCGTTTGCACCGCGTCAGCTCATTTGAATACTGAATCGCTCGCACCGGCCCTTGGCCGGTGCGTGCGCCGGGAGAGCGGGCGTTCGTCCGCTCTCCCACGGACTTTACTGTATCGGGCTGATTTGAGGAAGGCCAAAGGTTGAGTAATGGGACTGAAGGTGCTGCAGGGTGTGAGCGAGGGATTGGGAGGGACTGTGAGGTGTGAGTGAGATGATCAGGCTGTGGGAGCAGTCTGTAAATGAGGCAGTCAGACTGGGGTGGAGAAACAGCAAATGAGTGGAGGGGAGAGTGAGTGAGGAAAGCATGCTTCTCCCTTTCTTTCTCCCCTGAGGATGCAAAGAGCAGGCTGTGCTTTTGTATTTCAGGTTCACTCCTTCCCATCTGAAGAGGCAGAGGACAGCAAGCAGTGCATACCAGTCTGCCCTTGTCTCCCAGGGCAGGGGAAAGCCCGCTCATTCCACCTTGAAGAGGAGGCCTGTGTGTTACTGGCCAAGGAGGGACGGAGGGGAGGAGAGTTGCTGGAGAGGGTAATTTCCTGAAGAGAGGGAATTAGTGACCATTGGGGAGGGGGTAAGGCAAGGACTACCAGGAATTTGGGGGGGGGGGGGGAAGACTTGGGGGTTTTAGGACTACTGGGGGGAACGTGGAACACTAGGGAAATCATGAAGGGGGCAGGCTGGGGATGGAGGACCTGCAACACCAGGAAAAGAGAAAGAGGAGGGTAGAGAGGGCCCCCTTGAGCACTGGCGGGTGAAGGACAACTAGGGGCTGGGAGTGGATAAGGAAGAGCATGAAAACTGTGTTCATATGTATGTGTGTTTGGAGGCGAGAAAGAGAGAGTTTCCAGTTGGCCTTGATCTCACTCCCTCACCCAGGTCACATCCAGTCCTGGCCCCGCTCCCCCTACCAATCCCCACTACTTAGTTCCACTTCCTATTTGTCTATAAATTAAGCCCTACTTGTAGCCATGTTATCAGTGTATGCATGGATGGATCTATATAAACCCATTTATAGACAGGCCAAAAGATTGTGGCGTTGGAAAGCAAACCAAAATCTTAAATCTGAGTAATTTCTCTCTTTTTCTTTTTTCTTGGTGGTCTTAAATTTTGGGTTGCGATTCAAGATATTTATATCTTGATTTTATTTATTTCTAACTAGATCAACTTAAGCTCGGATTACAATACTATATTTTTACTATATAGAAACTACTGGAATGCTTAGACCAGACTCTCATTCAGTTTTGTGTGATGGCGATGGTGCTGGTGTGAGGTGTCATTCGACAACTGAAAACATAAAACTTTCAAGGATGACTATTTGTTACTCTAGCTAAATGGTGCATGCTGTGTCTGTGTATTCAGTACACTAGTGCATTGGAAAAATGGGTAGGGGGTTGCTAGGGTTTGTGTAGCAACAGATATCTATAGGAGATGAATTTACATCAAATTTTCTTTTCTTGACTCCTCAAGGAAGAGATAAACCTGCAAAGTTCTGCAGGAATGTGGTAGCCCTACATTGATGTGCACTGATTTTTTTTTGTGTCGTTTTCGTTTCAGGGCATTTACTGTCAAATTTCATTTTTATAACGGTTCAGGAGGTAGGTATTTCATGTTTCCCTCATTTTGGAGTTAGTGCACACTAACGGGGCTTAGTGCGCACTAAAGAGACAGTAAGGAGATAGCCAATGGGAATGCAGAACCATTGGTAACATTTTTTGTTAGTGCGCGCTAAATCCTGTTAGGGCACACTAACTGAGAAATTAGAAAACTAGATAGTGCGCACTAACGGGACTTAGTGTGCACTAACATGAAATACAAAATTCCATGAAATTTTGTCAATCTGTTTTTTGTTTCGGGGCGCTCCCGAATCACGATGAAATAGTCAATTGCAACAAAATTGTCTATTTCATTAAAAACAAATGCACATCCCTATATATGTTGGGGGCACTAGTGAGCACCAAAGATGAGGCCACATAGAGCATCTTCTCTCTGAGTACTGTCAGAGAACAAGGTTGTAGTTGTAAAGAATGAACTTTGTCTTTTTCATACGATTCAAATTTTGATCGTGTAAGAGGTGTAGTGGAAAGAAAAGCAAGTCTGAAACTGCTTTGGCTCCAACTACAACACTAAACGCTCAAAGCAGGATTTTCCCACCCTAGAGAAAATGGCATCAGTTCAAGAACGATGCAGCAACTCTGATTCTGTATTAGAAGAGCTAAATAAGATGGAATGATCTAATTAGAATTACCTGTAACACTTGTGAGATTAAAAAAAAAAAAAAGAATGAAATGATCTTAATCTACAATTCCAGCATTTTCAGGAATGTGTTGAGAGAACTGAAGCATGGGTGGATACCATAATTGAAAAGTATGCAAAAGGTACAAATTAAGATTTAAAAAAAAAGTGGATCCAGAGCTACCTTTGGGGTGTGCGACCTGTACAATTGTCCAGGGTATTATGCTCTGGGAGGCACCACTGTTCCCTCTCAATGCAGCTGAAGAAGAGCTGCCATCCTTTTCCACTACAGCCCCTGAGGATGAAAAGCTGCTGCCCTGCTGCTCCCAATCACCTTCCAACATGCCTTGCAGGGCTTCTAACTGCCCTTCTGACTTGGCCTGGGGAGCCGAAGAACAGCTGGCGTGGTTCTACTTCTTCCTGAAGCCCGTCAACTGGGGCAGCAGAATACTGGCTGGGACCTTTCATCCTCTCTCTTGTTGCTGGTTCCACTCTCCCTTGCATGGTTTACCTGGGAGAGAGAGGAGCCTGGAGCAAGAGGATGTTAGGAGTGTCAACTGCTTGCTCCACTCTCCTGTCAACAGGCTGGTGGGTAGTGATGGAAGATGGGGGAGGGTGATGACAGAAGGGGGAGGAAGGGCAGGAAAGGGTCAGCTTTAAAAATGTGCAACCTCCACACCTCCATGGTGCATGGGGGTAGCATTCCCAGGGCTCACACAGGGTGCCACCAGTCGTAAAGTGGATCAGTTGCAGTATGATATGGAGGATTTAACTAATTAAGATTGCAGGGACAATATCCACCCACATTCTTGGTTTGCCTGAGGGTTGTGAAGATAGAGATTTGATTGCTTTATTGGAGGATTGGTTACCAACCCTATTAGACTTGTGATTCACTAAAGATTTTGAAACTGAGCATGCTCATTGGGTTCTCTCTTATCTGCTTAAAAATGCTTCAGTATCCAAAACCAATCAGTGCAAAATTGTTGCAATATTCTCAAATGCTTGAGATCTTGTCATAGAATCATCTGAAATTGATAGTTTATAAAAGGGAAGAAAATCCTCACGCATCCTATGCTGTGGCACAAGACTGTTCTGAATATGCATGGTCATTTTAAGAATTTGGAAGCTCAGTATGGATTAATGCAGCGATTCTCAACCGGTGTGTCGTGACACACCAGTGTATTGCGGCTCCCGGTGTCCCACTGACCTGGTTGTGCTTCCTTGTGCCCTGCCCCCACGGGCCAATGGCAAGCCTCCTCCCTTCTACCTGCCAGTGGGAGTAGGAAGAAGGGAGGAAGCTTCTGATTGGCCAGTGAAGCAAGAAGAAGGGATATAGTATAGGCCGGGGTAGGGGATTGGGAGGAGTAGCAGTGTCAAAGCGAGGCCACCAAGGGAGCTCATCCCTGTAGCGGTGAAGAAGCCCAACCCAATGAAGCAAGGCCACCATGGGAGCTCATCCCTGTGGCAGCAAAGAAGAAGCCCGATCCCAATGAATCAAGACCGCCACAGGAAAAGTAAAAAGTCATGGGATAGGTGTCCTTTCATGGATTGCAAACTGGCTAAAAGACAGGAAACAGAGAGTAGGATTAAATGGACAATTTTCTCAGTGGAAGGGAGTGGACAGTGGAGTGCCTCAGTGATCTGTATTGGGACCCTTACTTTTCAATATATTTATAAATGATCTGGAAAGAAATACGACGAGTGAGATAATCAAATTTGCAGATGACACAAAATTGTTGAGTAGTTAAATCACAAGCAGATTGCGATAAATTGCAGGAAGACCTTGTGAGACTGGAAAATTGGGCATCCAAATGGCAGATGAAATTTAATGTGGATAAGTGCAAGGTGATGCATATAGGGAAAAATAACCCATGCTATAATTACACAATGTTGGGTTCCATATTAGGTGCTACAACCCAAGAAAGAGATCTAG
This sequence comes from Rhinatrema bivittatum, assembly GCF_901001135.1. Classification (NCBI taxonomy): domain Eukaryota; kingdom Metazoa; phylum Chordata; class Amphibia; order Gymnophiona; family Rhinatrematidae; genus Rhinatrema; species Rhinatrema bivittatum. Next base: position 289,626,749 of record NC_042616.1, read on the forward strand.
GTGTCATAGTGGATAACACATTGAAATTGTCTGTTCAGTGTGCTGCGGCAGTCAAAAAAGCAAATAGAATGTTGGGAATTATTAGAAAGGGAATGGTGAATAAAACGGAAAATGTCATAATGATCCTCTCCTCTACTGAAATACCGATTAATATTCCTGTTTTCACTGAATCATTGCTACACCCTGATTTTTATACTTCTCACTGCTAATTTTAACTTTTTGGTATCTGAACTTCCATTTATTATTAGACTTGCCATTAACAAAAGATGATGATTACCATTGGTTTTTTGTTTTTGCGTTTATTTTGTTATTTTTGATATATATCATGTCTATGTTATTTCAATTTCTCTGTAAAGCCTGTTGCTGAATTATAGTTTATTGTAAACCGAGGTGATGTTTTAACGTATATAAAAAATCACTAAATAAAATAAATAATGCCTCTATCGCTCCATGGTGAGACCGCACCTTGAATACTGTGTACAATTCTGGTCGCCGCATCTCAAAAAAGATATAATTGCGATGGAGAAGGTTCAGAGAAGGGCTACCAAAATGATAAGGGTAATGGAACAACTCCCCTATGAGGAAAGACTAAAGAGGTTAGGACTTTTCACCTTGGAGAAGAGACGACTGAGGGGGGATATGATAGAGGTGTTTAAAATCATGAGAGGTCTAGAATGGGTAGATGTGAATCGGTTATTTACTCTTTCGGATAGTAGAAAGACTAGGGGGCACTCCATGAAGTTAGCATGGGGCACATTTAAAACTAATCGGAGAAAGTTCTTTTTTACTCAATGCACAATTAAACTCTGGAATTTGTTGCCAGAGGATGTGGTTAGTGAAGTTAGTATAGCTGTGTTTAAAAAAGGATTGGATAAGTTCTTGGAGAAGAAGTCCATTACCTGCTATTAAGTTCACTTGGAGAATAGCCACTGCCATTGGCAATGGTAACATGGAATAGACTTAGTTTTTGGGTACTTGCCAGGTTCTTTTGGCCTGGATTGGCCACTGTTGGAAACAGGATGCTGGGCTTGATGAACCCTTGGTCTGACCCAGTATGGCATTTTCTTATGTAGGATCCCATCCCTGTGGCGGCAAAGAGGAAGCATGACACTGGCCAAGCAAGGCTGCCACGGGAGCCCATCCCCGTGGCGGCGAAAAAGAAGTCCCGCTGGAGTAAAGCCACGGCGGAACTAGAGCTCATCCCTACAGTGAAATTTTTTTTTTTTTAATCTAGATTTGTTCTTTAAACTTGGAGATAAAAATCCATCTAATTTTGGACTCTGAACAGGCAGCAGTGTCCGCATCCATACTATAGTCAGATATGAAACAAATTCAGCCTGTATGGAGGTTCTATTCTGCTTTGCTGGAAGAGTTTGTGGATCAGATTCAGGAAGCAATTATTGCTATTTTAAAAACAATAAGTCTGAGATCTTATTTTGAGTTACCATTTGGGATTCCTTCAAGGCTACAATCAATGTAAAGATTATTAATTACTTGTCAAGAATAACATTTTTTCAATTGAAATTAAGGGTTTGGAAATTACCATAGAATCACTGGAAAAAAAACATATGCAAAGTAGAAATACTACTACTTTATTACAGTTACAAAAACTGAAGTATGAGTATACTAGGTTAGGGAGTACATGGACTGGTGGATCATTGCTCTGCAGAAAGAAATATTTTGTAAGTGTGGACAGCTTTTATATTTGTAACCCCTGTTATGGTTGAACCTGGATAACAAAGTCCAGAGGCCTTATCTCACACTTCTACTTAGTTGGACACTGTAGCTATTGCACTAGAATTACTTTCCAAGATTTTCTGCCCCAGGGGAGGGGGGGGGGGGGCAAGTTCCTTTCAAGGCCCTCCCATTGCTCTTTACTTTTCCCATAAGATAGTCTCTTGCACACAGCACTGATGATGTCAGCATTAGAGAATATTAAAGTCATAGCTCAGTAAGACACAGAGTTGTTTGGTGGTTTCCAACTTTTCTCTTCTAACTGAAAAAAGTGCAATGATGAGTTTAAAGTCTTTACCGCTGTTTAGTTCACTTCCAAGATACTACAAGTGCTTTTAGCAAGTTTGTGACGCCTTAAAATCTTTCTTAATTTGAGATGTTATTCCAGTTTAAGTAGTTCTTTTAATTACTTGATTTCTTCTCTCTCATTGGAATTCTGGGCAAGTAGGGAACTGCCCACCCAAGGTAGATGAAGTATCAAAATCTTCATTCACAGTGTTTAGTCTTTTATCTCCTACCTCCCCCTCATGTTGTATCAAGGGTGATACCTTTTTCTCCTTCTCCTCTTTTTCAGTAGATAGGTCAGAGGAGTGGTCCATCTCCTCTCCTTCTTCCTCCTCACAGAATGGCTAGAAGTCATCCTCTCCTTGGATTCCGGCGATATTCGGTTCCACTTGTAGGAAGGGAACCTCTTCCATTGGTTAGAAGGGAAACTGAAAACACCTTAAATGCATCCAAAAGGATTTGGCACTCCAATCTCAAATAAGTTAAAGGTGGCATGAGAGGGTGGAAAAACACTCTCATCCACAATAAAGCCTTCTTAGAGTTTAAAGTTAGAACTTAGAAAAATGAGAGCATGGCTTAGGACATTCTGCCTCCTGGAAAGGAAGAAGGATCCACAAGAGCAAACTGGTGCTCTCTCTAGAAAACACTGGAAATACTGCCATTGCTAACTACCATATGGGAAAGCTGCAAACCCAAAAGCTACAACTTGTCCAAGTATTAGTAGGGGACTAATAGAATCCTTACCTATATTTATTTTAAAAAAATGCATTGCCCACGTGCTCCACTGCTCACAGCAGGCCAATTATCTCATTATCAAGAGAACTAAGTCTAGAATTCACACTATTAAGAATTCTCAAAAAATTGTGGTGTATGCAGATGAGGATATTTTGAAGCAATTCCATAAATAATATTCCTTTCTATATCTTTCAGATCTTGCCCAAAATCCTTTAGCAGTAATCTTTTTGTGCGGTTATATCATTCTATATTATTTTTAAAAAGATACTGAGTGTATTCTCCCATCATTGAATTTGATATTAAAGCTGCTATTAAAACATTGCCCATCATAAGTTACATGATCCTGGTGGGATAATGTTGCGATATGTTGGCCCTAAACTCAACTGTGTCTTTCAGGAATGTATGAAAGATGGTAAATCTGAGGGTAGTTTTACCATGGCCTTAATTTTGGTATTAGCTAAATCTGGGAAAGATTCTGATCAGGTTGGCAGTTACAAACCCATTTCCCTAATGTCGACTGTGATTGTCACAAAAATATTGGCACTTAAAACTAGAAAAGGTAATTCGCAACATACTTAACTTTGATCGAACTGGTTTTATGCAAGGAAGGTTCATGTCTGATATTATCCATGTAACTATACTTATTCTCGATGATCCAGTTATTGCTCTTGCAGTTGATATGGAAAAACGTTTGAGTGCATCGAGTGGCACTACGGATTTAAATGTTCTTCGATGGCAGTTATGGTAATGTGTTTGAGTATGGGGTAGATCTTAAAAAAGTATGTGGCTGCGCAAAATCGGCAGCCTGCCTCCGTTCCTTCCGCGTCTCCCCACCTTCCCCTAACCCACCCCCCAGCCCTAACTAAATCCCCCCTACCTTTGTTGCGCAAGTTACGCCTGCTCGAAGCAGGCGTAACTTGCGCACGCCGCCTCGCCATCCCCCGGCACAGGCCGCAGTGCCGGGGGACTCGGGACCGCCCTCCCGGCCTGCCCCTGAACCATCGCCACGCCCCCAGACCGCCTCCTGACCTCAGACACGCCCCTGGACACGCCCCTCCCACCCCTTTTACGAAGCCCTGGGACTTACGCGCATCCCGGGGCTTTGCGTGTGCCGGCGGCCTATGCAAAATAGGCGCGCTGGCGAGCAGGGCTTTTAAAATCTACCCCTTTATGTAGCCCCTGCCCCAACATCTGGCATGCAGAGATGTATGGGGGAGGTAACAGGGCCAGGACTGGATCCATACTCCTCTATTTTTCCACACACAGGGGAGAGAGAGACAGTCTATCAAAGCCTTTAAGGGTTTTATTCTCCTGTAACTCTTCTACAGCCAATCCATTAAAGAATAAAACACTTTATTACTCTAGCTGTTAAAAAAAACCCAAAAAAACCCAAAAAAAAAACCCCCCTTTCCAGGTCACTGATTGCAGGAAAACAAAATCCACAGACAGTACAGTAAAGTATCATGAAGCAATCAGTAAGGAAAAATAAAATCCATTAGAATAAAAAAGCTGTCTCAAACAGCAGCAATTTTGGCACATTATCAAGAGATCTATCCCTCAGTCAGGCACCCCCTCCTTTTGGGCACTTTCCCTGGCAACTACTTCTCTGGATACAGCACTCTATTTCTCCTTAATTCTCTCTCTTCCAAAATTTTCAAGCAGATGAGTCTCTGGTTGATTCCTTTTTCAGTCAGCAACTTTTAGGACCTTCTTTTGTTAAAGCAGGCTTTCCCTCTGCATTCCTACAGCTCGATCCAGTAAAGTCCGTGGGAGAGCGGACGAACGCCCGCTCTCCCGGCGCACGCACCTGCCCTTGGCCGGTGCGAGCGATCCAGTATGCAAATTAGGCGACGCGGTGCAAACGAGGAAAAGGAGGCGCTAGGGACACTAGCGCGTCCCTAGCGCCTCCTTTTGGCCTGGAGCGGCGGCTGTCAGCGGGTTTGACAGCCGACGCTCAATTTTGCCGGTGTCGGTTCTCGAGCCCGCTGACAGCCTCGGGCTCGGAAACCGGACGCCGGCAAAATTGAGCGTCCGGTTTTCGGCCCGACAGCCGCGGGCCGAATTCAAATTTTTATTTTTATTTTTTTTACTTTTTTTTACTTTTCGGGACCTCCGACTTAATATCGCTATGATATTAAGTCGGAGGGTGCACAGAAAAGCAGTTTTTACTGCTTTTCTGTGCACGTTCCTGGCGCCGGAAGAAATTAGCGCCGACCTTTGGGTCGGCGCTAATTTCTGAAAGTAAAATGTGCGGCTTGGCTGCACATTTTACTTACTGTATCCCGCGCGCATACCTAATAGGGCCATCAACATGCATTTGCATGTTGAGGGCGCTATTAGGTGCCGCGGGTGGGCCGCGTGTTTTCCTCCCCTTACTGAATAAGGGGTAAGGGAAAACACGCGTCCAGAGCAGGGTGACAGTGCGCTCCGACGGAGCACACTGTACTGTATCGACCTGCTACAAAGTTAAATCCTCTTTCTTCAACCTCTGAGGCAATCCCTTTGACATAGATCTTCAGAAGCAAAAATATCAGGAATCACTCTGGGCCCTGATGTGATTCTGCCTATTATGCAGCCTCCCCACCACCAGGAGTCCCCATGGAGCTACATATACTCTCAGTTGTCAGTCTCCGTGATCTCATGAGGCAGCTTACTTAACCCTGACACTTGCAAAGTTCAGTGCTGTGTCATTAAGTCTCCTCAGCACTCTGCTTGTCCTGTCCTGCTTTGGACTGTTCTCTGGCTTTTGGGCCTTCTAGCCTTGCCTTGTGGCCTTCTGCTTAGCCGTGATTTGTGGCCTATTAGGCCTGCTTTCTAGCCTGTTGCCTTTGGGCTTTTATGTTCCTTGTTCAGTTGTCTCATCCTGTCCTTATCTGGCCTGGTTTCACCCTGCCTAGTCTTGTCCCTGGTGTCTGTTCCTTGTATTGCTAGGACCTTGTCCTGTACCAAGGTGCCTAGCCTGTTGCAGTCTGTTTTTTTCATGCTTACCTGCATATGTTCCAGCTTCACAGTTACCTGCACCCTATTCCAGTCTGTTCCAGTTCCATGTCTTGCTTCAGTCTCCAATCCTGCACCTCTACATTAGCCATAGTCTAAGTCCTGCCAGCCATCAGAACACAAGAGCTCAACCTGCAGGGGAGGTGGCTAGTATAGGCAGAAGATGCTCCAGCTCTGCCTTGTCTTGCCCTGAAGTCCTGGACTGCTCCTGTAGGGGCTCACCAGCCCTAGCCAGGCCTTGGTCATAACGGGACCCCAAGACATGACCCCTCTACTTATGAAGGCCTAGGTATCTGATCTTAGATGCCAGCCACCTTCTCACGATACGAAGCATCCTACAGCACACCTCTCTATTGAGAGGTCCCCCACAAAGTACCTCTTCTCTTGAAAAGACACACTGAATCATGAGGCCACAGGATTTTTGTTAAACTCATGACACCTCCCGATGGGGAGGGTAAAGCTTCTTCTAAACCAGGTTCACAACATGCAGGGTCTGTTCAGCCCACTGACCCCCTTCCATATATTGATCCCAAGGCTAGGCCCATGGTGAACAACTTTATTCAGAGGTATTAGACAGAAGTGCCCGCCGTCCCCTATTTCTTGTTTAATTTAGCACTTGAAACCCTTACTCGTTGCAATAAAGCAGGTGTCAAACACACAAGGGACTAAAATTTCAAGAGCTGGAGGTCAAGTTGGCTGCAAATGCTAATGATATTTTAGTGCATCTTTCAAATCAACAGTTGTTAACTCTAGCACTATTTGAATTGATTGAAATTTTCAGGAATCTCTGGATACAAAGTTTAGTGGTCCAAATCAGAAGCCTGCCCCTTAAATGTATATACAAAAGTAGGAATTCTGGATGCCTTTGATTTCACCTGGGTAAGAAATGGGTTGAAATATTTGGGGATTTTTGTTTTCATTGAAGTAGAGCTTTTGATTTCATAAAATGCTGAATGAGTCTGTAGTCTCTTATGTTCTAGAATTGTTAATTGGTCTCCCTTAATTAAGTGTGGTGGAGGCAACTTGACTATTAAAATGGCCATCACCTCTCAGATTAACTATATATTGAGCATGATTCCTATATTTTTATCCAGCAAGTTTTGAAGAACTGGATCATCTTTTATCCAAGATTTTATGAAAAAGAAAAATGCTGAGGATAGCCTTGAAAAAAAAAAAAAAGTAAGATATCTAAAGCTAAAAGGGAAGGGGGTGGGGGGAAGGTTAATTTCCCCAACTTTTATAACTATCACCAAGCTTTTATACTGCAGCAAGGGACTTCATGGATGGAATATGAGGGTAACAAAAACCAATACTTGAGCTGGTTAAAATTGGAAAATAAACTGGCATTTCCATTCACACTTCATATTCTTATGGGTATGAAGTTATTCAGATCCTTATTAAAAAAAAAAAAAAAAAAAAGTCCTCCTTTTAATACAACCCACAGAGCTTTTCATGAATTTGATAAGAAATTGGAAGAACTATGGGAATATACAATGCTTTCCCCCACATGGTTTAATCCTTTGGTAAATAAATCAATCTTACGTTAATTGGCTATTATGACAATTGAAAGCAACTGGTATTGGACCAAAGTTTGGAGAATGGACAAGTAATCGCCTTCCATGGTTTGGCTGAAAAATATGGATTATTTGCTTCTCAGTTTTCCCAACTAGATACGATTAAGGATTGTTTGAGAGTGTAAGAACCAACTTTTGATACTTAATGGAGAGAATATCCAGCTTCTACTTCCTCACAAGGATGTCTCTTTTGGACTTATTGTATCGGAATATTACAAACTTCTCTGTAAATTAAATTTTAACATACGCCTGGAAAATACATGGTTTCATGATCTGAATTGTCCTGAAGGTTCTGTAGTTTGGGACAGATTGTGGCACACAATAATTAGAGTGTCTATCAGTCAACATAACTCACAGGGTAACATGGACTCCACTGAAGTTGTTTAGAGGAGGGCTGGTATCAAATTGGTCTTGTGTCCATGTAGCTCTCTCATATGCTATATTTATGTCCAAATATTTATTTTGGGAGAATGTATAGGAAAATTATTGCCTGTATATTACAAATTCATTATTCCCTAACAATTATATTGAAATTTTGTGTGCCCAATTTATGCTGCTGATCATCACCTCAAAAAAAACAAACTGCTAGATTTTCTGTTCTGTAATTTACATGAAATGTTTAACTGGAAAAAATAGTATTAATCTTTGCATTTTGTGGAATTCTTTGTGTATGTTATACAAATATGAAAGTGATGCAGTTGAAACATACAATAGAATGGGTCATTTGAAAACAAAATGTGGCGATCTGTTGAGATTTATTTAGGCTGATAGTAAATTGCACTGACATGCATGTTAGTTTATTTGTATAATGGCATCTTCTACCATTATATCCTATGGGGCATTGCTGTCTTCTCTATTTTAACTGTTTTATATAATTTAATTGTCAAAGAAATTTGGACTTAAATCTCCCTTGCCTCCCAAAAAAAATGTTAAACCAGACATGAAAAGCTTTGATTTTGAATCATAATTTATGCTTTATGGTCCAAAAGACATGCTCTAGACAGGCTAATTTTCTTGACTAGGACAACTGCAACTTAAAATGGAGGGATCTGAATCCAGCATTTGCCCCTTATCCATCCTCATCGGTAAGCAAAGCATGCAACCTAATTTTATAAATTTTCAAGCAGAAGAAAAAAAAGTGGTTGCAGATTCACGAGTCCCTTCCTCCTCCCCCCCCCCCCCCCCCACCCCCATCATCCAACATGACCAACACAATCCGAACACCAGTAAATTCTACTCATATTTTTCTTACTCTGAGGGAGCAGAAGGGCACTGCAGATCTCCTCTCTCAAAGGGGATGTGCAATCCAGTTCAGTTCGAGAAATTTTCCTGAATCTTATCTAACCCTTGATACGATTAAATATTTAGAAGCTAGTGATTTATTTGGTGAATAATTTTTAATCTGGATATTTACTGTAGAATACTGTGCACACCTTTGATCGCAGATGTTTACCACAGAGTATGAACACTGCAGTTTTCCAGTCCTTTGTATGGAGGCTGTGATTGATATCCTCGTGAACACACAGTTGTATTTTCCTGTTTCTTTCTGCCTTTCTAAGGGAATTTCAAACCTACCAAAAATAAAAACCTCACAATTTTATATGCAGGATAACTTTACAAACCCAGTGCCCTTACAATGAGGTTATGACTATATTCTCAAAGTAGGAAAATAAAAATATTGCTTGGCTTCTGGCAAGCACTTCTCCTCAGCAAGGTGTGAAAAAACTGCTAGGACAGCTGTGGTTGAAAAAACGATAAGAAAATATACTTTATTTGCACATACAAACAGCACCTCTAATTCAGCTCTGCTGTCGGCGCCTCACAAGGGAAAAAAAAAATATTCACTCTCTTCTTAATTAATAATCCTGCAGGTGGGAATCCAACTCATCCGAGGAATCCAACTTTCTGTCGCTGCTTCCCCAAGCTCTCTTCTTTGTTTAAAATCTCCTGCAGTGACACATGCAGTGCCTTGCCAACTCGTTTCCCCGTCTGCCAAAGAGTGAAGAGAAAGAAAACAAAACAAAACAAAAAAAAAAGCCACCAGATGAGGCACACGAGATGTTTATGACACACTACTAATTTAATCCAGAATTCTTGCTCTATATCAGCAGCTGACATTGCAAAAGCACAACATAAAAGATGCCTCTTACACGTCAAAAATGGGTCTGCTTCAAGAATATCACACTTGCATTTTTGGGCCTAGAAAATCGAGGCATAGTCAATGTCTGAACTACACTGAATTTTAAAAGATAGAAGAAAACAGTATTATTGTCCAATTTCAGATTTGTGGAAGGAGGGAAACAGAAGGTTTCTTTTGGGGGTGAGGGAGGAGGGCCTAACAGTTTCCTTCTATATTTCCAGCAAGTCAGAGTCATCGTTAAGTGCAACAATTGGGGGCCACTATGGCCCCTGACATCGCATGCCTTTATGTATCCAAATTTGAAACACTTTCTTTACTCCTCACATTTTTGGCAGTTATGAACCTACAAAGGGCTGAAATAACAAAACCAAACCCCCGCCTTACCTCTATCATCTCAAATATGCTCTCAGGATCCAGGCTGCCTTTCCCCACTTTCTTCATGCCTGTGAGGAGGCCTTTACTGGTTACAGAAATCAGAAGACTAGCCAGAGTGCAGGCCTCTTCTTGAAGTGTGGCATCTACTACATGCCTGTGACCAATCTGGAAAACAGATGATAGCAGCGCCATCATGAACTTCACATGTGCCAGAGTAAAGACTTGCCATTAGAGGGAGCAAACTACTTGTACTTCTTCCTCGTGTGAGGAAACCACTAGTTTTTAATTTTATGTAATGGCGTGCACAGAAATAAGAAGGCATCAAAATAAAAAATAAGAATAAGGAGATATATTGTTATTAGACTAACTTCCAAAAGATAGTAAAAAAAAAAAAAAAAAAAAAAAAAGCAGGTTTGCTTATCTGTAAACAGGTTTCTCCATAAACAGCAGGATAAAATCAGGCATAACCAGTAAGTGATGTCATCTGAGGCCCAGGGAGCAGAGAAGCTGATTTGTGGTGCAGAGGACTTGAGTAGGCCTGATAAAAATGAGCCTGTCACTAACTAATCATCCAGGTCTGAGTACATGCAGACTCCCTTGCATACTGAGTTGTACAGACATCTGCCAAACATTTTGTTAACATCCTCAGAACCACTGAGAGGCCAAACGAGGATTTTATACTGATATGTGCAGTCCCTTCACCACAAACCCGAGGACTCACATGGAGTCCCTTCCCTTGAATGAAGGGAAAAATCTGTTTGAAGAGAACTCATCTTGAACTTCTTTCAGACCAGCAATCTGTTCAGGTTCTACAGATCTAGGATGGGCATACCACCACCAGACTTCTTTGAGATTAAAAATTACCAAGAGTAGAATCCCGTACACCACACTCCCGAGGAGGGACTGGTTCCAGGGGCTGTTACTTCCAGCTACAGATGAATCGATTGTGAAGAGCTGGAACTAAAGACTGAGCTCTGCTGAACTGGAGGAGCACACAAGGCATGCAAGCCTTAGCCACACACCACAATTCTCAGGACCCCCTTCGTCCTTCGTGATATGGACCCAATCCGGCAGAAAAAAAAAAGAGTGGACCCCCCTCCCCTTACTGGGAGAGATGGGGAGACAGGTCTCAAGGACTTCAAAAAAATGTACTCCCAGCCTTGGGCTGCGGTTGTTGCTGAGCTTTTGTCTCCCACTGCTCTATCTCTGATGGCCTGTACGGGCAGCTGCTATAATAGGGAGAGGAAACTTGATGTCACTGGAAGGGATGAAAAGGCCACCTCTAGAAAAGTTTGAAAGAGAAGTATTGATATTTTGCTGGACCAGGCTGATCTCCTGCTTCTGTAAACAATGACTGCAGAGTGGAATGATACTCCTTGATCAAAGCCAACCATTTCTTGTGTCTGGTCTCTGAATAAGTTCTCTGCCGTACAGGAAATATTTGCAAGGCAATCATGAACATCCTCTCGGAGCCCACTCGCTCATAGCCATACAAGCCTCTTGGCTCCTATAGACACTGCTAAGGTCCTGGCCACACAGTGTTGAAGTGCTCATACGCAGAACAGAGAAGGTGCTTCCACATCCTCCATGGCACACTGAAACTTTACCCGACTAGGATTGGCTATGTCTGCTAGAGGTTTCACAGCTTCAGCCTCTGTTGGAAACAGGATGCTGGGCTTGATGGACCCATGGTCTGACCCAGCATGGCAATTTCTTATGTTCTTATGTTCTCATTTATGCAAACATTGCACCATAAATAGCTGGTGAACCTCAATCCATACACCAATCATAAATCCCTGGAAGATCTTCTTCCGAAAGGCATCCAACACCTTTGGATCCTTCCCAGAAGAGTGCTCTCAGGAGCATTTTGCCCCCTTCAATACCAACACCACCATTACAGAATGGTGCAGCAGCTGGACTACTCCAAACTCTGGAGTAGCCTGGCCTCTGTACTACAATTCAATTTTGCAAGCTATCAGAAAGCATGGCATAAGAGCCTACCACATCCTCATCTGTAGGTCTTCCAGATGGCCATGAACTTGGATGTGCATGAATTCTGCAAAAGGATGTAAAAATTGCAACAATCTTGAAAAGATGTGTTCTCGGGTCCTGCTTCTTTCTCAGGTCGATAGACAATGTCATTGCTAGCTTCTCCAGAAAGTGTGAATAACTGAATTATGTGCTAAGTTAGTATATTCATAAATGATCTGGATAAAGGAAAGATGAGTGAGGTGACCAAATTTGGAGTTGGCACAAAATTGTTTTGAGTCGTTAAAACATCAGCAGATTGTGAAGAACTGCAGAAGGACCTTGTAAGACTAGAAGACTGGGCTTCTAAATGGTAGATGAAATTTAATGTGGACAAGTACAAAATAATGCATGTAAGGAAAAATAATGCAAACTACAAGTACTCAATGCTGTGTTCCAAGTTAGGAGTCACCACCCAGGAAAAGGACCTCAGAATCCTTGTGGACAATACTTTGAAATCTTCAGTTCAGAGTATGGCAGCGGACAAAAAGGCAAACAATTTAAGGAATAATTTGAAAAGGAACAGAGAACAGAACAGAGAATATCATAATGTCCTTGCATAGATTCATAGTAGAACTGCACCTAGAGTATTGTGTATAGTTCTGGTTGCCCCCATCTCAAAAAAGACACAGCAGACATGGAAAATGTACAAAGAAGGGCAAAAATATGATAAAGAGGATGGAAAAGCTCCCTTATGGAGAAAGGCTAAACAGATTAGGGCTCTTTAGCTTAGAAAAGAGACAACAGAGGAGATATGATTGAAATTTATAAAATCATGAATGGGTGGAATGGGTAAATAGGGAACAATTACTTAGCTGTTCAAACACTAGACTTAGTCAAGGCAACTAACATGGTGGGGTTCAAGAGAGGATTGGACAAGTTCCTAAAGGAACATCCATAAGCAATTAGCCAGGTAGACGTGAGAAAGCCAGTGCTTATCCCTGGGTGTGAGATATAAGAAATAGATCAACTATTGGGGATCTGACAGGTACTTATGACCTGGAGTGGCCACTGTCAGACAGAACACTGGGCTCGATGGACCTTGGTATGACCCAGCACAGCACCAATGTTTTTATATTCTTATGTTCTGGAGGAGATGCATTCTGTGGCAAGTCTGGAATGTGATTTGAAGGACTCCCTGAGGGGGCCTGATCACGGTGGGTCACTGAGCCCTCTTCCAGCACCTTCTGTACCATGCTCAATTCCAACCCGTGACAAATCTGGATGCCAGCGCCATATGGGGGAAGTATTCCCAGTAGATTTGTGGGAGTACGAAGATACCAACTCCCCGCGCAACCAATGCTTCTTATGGTCCCAGGAGTCTGAAATGAGCTCACTCCGGGAAGAGGAGCGGGGTTGCACTGTCTGCATGGAGGCTTAGGCATCTTACCAAAACGCGCCTGCCACAGAGCTTCCATTCTCCAGGTGCAGTTCTGCTGTGCCCAAGGGGACATCTGGTCACAACTAGAACAGATGGGTGCATCATGGCAGCAATAGCAGTGTGTGTCTATGATGGACATGGAACGCCCACACCTACAGATCTTGAACCTACTGACCGTGAGCTTGTTAGCCTTGGATTTCTCCATACTTTAAAATGTTACATTTTGGGTTGTTTTTCTTTTGGTAGAACTTAAAAGTTGTGTTGAGGGGCTGCCAAGGCAATGGTGATAAGAGAGTCTTGCAAACTTGCATATCCAAGGCAAAAAAACCCAAAAAGTCAAACAGAGACTAGGAAATATGTCCATATGGTAGCTCAGACAAAGAAAAACCGAGGGGCTCCTAAGGCAGCATCCACATGTGGACCTCCCACGCACACTCAAAGACTTTATCTGAGTTCCGAGAGCTGGGTCTGTATTGGTGCTGTTGAAGGACATTGCCCACTAGTTATGGCTGATTTATGCCTGCTTGTTGACAGAAAAAAGTGTAGTTAACACTCCCTTCTTCAGGTCCGAAAAGATTCTGATTAGACCTGAGAAAGGGAGTGCTAACTCCTGAAACCTAGTCAAGAAATGTATTCAGTTAGTCCAATAAAAGAGATATCACCTTATATTTTTTTGTTGATCTTTATTTCAGTCTATTCAAATGGGTTAACACAGCAACCACACTACACTATGGCTTTAAATATATTCCTTCAAGCTAGTATCTACATTAAAGTGATCTATGATGCATAAGAACAAAAGATTTGTCATACTGGGTCAGACCAAAGGTCCATCAATCCCAGTTTCCTGTTTCCAACAGTGGCCAATCCAGGTCAGAAGTACCTGGCAGGATCCCAAAAGGTTGAGAGATTCTATGCTGTTTATCCTCAAAGTCAAGCACATCAAAGACAATGAAGCTTCCCTCATTGCAAGGGTACTCTATAAAAATCAGAACACTAACAAAACCTCTCAAACATTAGCAGTACAGCATAAATCTGGCACCTTATGCCCTTCATTAATAGTTTTGTCTCATTAATAGCTTGTCCAACCTGAAAAGCAGAATTTCCTTTAGCCATAATGGTTAGAGGACTGTTCCCTATAAATATGCTTGAGTGAGCTAGTAAGTGTCATTGCAATATGCATATTTATGGACATGCAGTTCCCTTTCTCCACCCTCCCCAGGAGTCACAGACCTTCAGGCAGCATGGGGTGTAAGAATCGGAGCTGTGAACCAAACATCAGTGTTTAACCTGACCCCTCCATGACAGTTACCAAACAGCTTCATTTTATCAAAGAGAGGCTGAGCCAGTCTTGCATGGGCTTGAAGTCCTATTTTTCTTAGGAACAGCTGCACTACAAATTCACAGATACCATGGAGTAAAAGCTGGACTGGCTCCTCAAGGACATGAAGCCATCTAGCAGCCCAACTATAGCAAAGGAGATGATAACTTGAGACTAGTATGGTTCTCCACTAATTTCAGCATTATCACAGCAATGAATACTGGAGGCCACCAGATGCCCATGGGCACACAAAACTACTGATCAAATTATTTTCCTGAAAAATGTCTATATTAAAAAAAAAAAAAAAGACAGTCTCCTGAATTCTGAGCAAAAACATTTCTGCAAATTTTGTATTTTCATTTTTCTTATTGTTTTTTTTTTTTTAATATGGCAAAATACTATTGAGGAGTTTTATTATTTTGAGGGCAGTTCACTTCTACCGAACAGATATCCAGGATGCCACAAATCAAACAAAACTGAAAGGACAATCCATACCCCTTCTCTTCCCCCAAGAAACCATACCTCAGCAGGGAAAATACTTACTTTGCTTAAAGTGATAATACAAGGCACATTTTCCACACTGAGCCGAATGCAGTCATAAGGGTCATCGGAGAGCTCAATCTCCTTTGATCCTTCATCATCTTCCAAAACACGTACCTTCGGTATCCTGGGGAGGCAGAAAGGAGCATTCCCAGAAAAAGTGAGAACAGAAAAGACATTGGAGTGTAACTTATAGCAGGGGGTGCTCACACCGGTCCTACAGGCCAGTCGGGTTTTCAGGATATCCCTAAGGAATATGTATGACATTTATTTGCATGCACTACATCCTGTGTATACAAAAATATTTCTCATGCATATTCTTTAGGGATATCCTGAAAACCCAACTGGCTGGGGGACCCTATAGGACTGGTTTGAGCATCCCTGACTTACAGCACTCTCCCACCTATCTGCTGCAGTCTCTTAAAGCCTGCACTTAACTAGAACCTTCACCCAACCTTCCACCTCTGCTGGTTTTCCTTGGCAGAACTATTATTTAACCCTTGTGCCCTGTCTACCTCACCCAAATTGCTCCCCCCCTCAAATATACCATTTTCCTCTCCGAATCCCAACTTAAAAGCAAACTGTACCTTAAGTAGTGTGCAATACTGGACAATATTTTAAAATTCATATATACAGTAAGAATAGACAGCCTGGCTCAATTAAAACTGTTACTGTATAGGCGTTGCTTTTTTGCTTTCAGTTACTTTTCCTGCAGGAAGTTTGGAAGAGCATCCCATTGATAGCCAATTGGCTCATGCAGTAGGTTTGTCATATTTGGTGCATCACAATCATGATGCACCAATCAGCTCCAACATGTGAAGTAAATTATGACTTTCTTGTTAACATCATGACTCTCGGGAACATAGGGGGACAAACTAAAAATTTAAAAATTCAATGAAATAGTGAAATTTATACCTGGCACAGACTGAACAGTAGTGCTTGTCAAGAATACTTCAGAAATATTGCACACAGCTTTCTTTAAAATCTGCTACTTTTCCACCTTATGTCCTTCTCGCCACTGCGTTGGTTATATCTGTGCTTGTAGCAGTGTATTCCGACTGCTTGAAAGCCATTTTTTTTTTTAGTTTCAAACTACCTAGTTAATTGTACCATTTATTTCTACTGCTACTTGTGCAAGACAAATATAAAAATAGTACTGCATGTCCTGTTACAGAAAAATAATTTATCAGCCCTTCCTTCCCCCATACTCCTGGCTAGTTAACCTTTTCTAAGCTTGCTTGCCTCACACCAATTACCACTGAGCCTAAGATGCTTGTAGCCACAGCTCAGGACTGTTCCATACAAAAGGGGAAAGAGCACCAAAGGGTCACTCTTTAGGTGCCTATGTGCTCCACTTGAAGGATTTTTTCCCATCACTCCCTGCCTGTTTGCAGGCTGTGTGTTCTCAGGTTCGGGGAACCACTTGAGCTGCAGAAGGCAGGATGTTCCCCCTACGCTGCATCTAATCCTGCTGCCTCTATCAATCCGTCTGCAAACCTTCAGACAGGGTGTCGTGCAGCCATTGAGATATACTCCACCTTAAAACTGCTCTGCTCCAAGCGTACAGTTCTGTCCGCATGCATCTGTGAAGGCCATGACCTCCCTCATTCCCCTCTCCCGACTTTCTGCTCACTTCCAAGGTATCAGCACAGTTTTAAGCAGAAGCCACTGAAAACATAGCGGGCAGTGACTGAGACCAATCAGATGATCACTGAAATTCAATAGTATTCGTCCACTTTTCGTGCTAAACTGGAGGAGACTAGGTCAAGGAGCCCAATGGGTTCCTCCTACTGCACATTGCCTTGGTATGATTATTGACCCCCCAAGATCCCTGCCACCAAACTCCACTGGGGAGGCCCACGGAACAGACATTCTCTTTTGCAGTGACACGCGGATTTCTTCTCTCTCCTTCACATGTGAAAATCCAACAACATGAAGAGAAAAATAAAATGCATTAACAGTTAAGGGTAAAGTCAGATCACATAACTCGTACCCATTTCAGAAAAGGGACTGAAACGGAGCACTTTTACAGATCATCTGCAAATGTGCAACTCAATTTTTGTGATGCCTTTTCAATAAACATATCCAAACTGAAAAAGAAAAACCTAAACATTAAAGGGTTCGGACTCGTCGTCATTTATTTGCTGCATGATTTTCCAGAAAAAGAGAGAGTCCAAAGCGAAATACAAAGGACTAATGCAGGCATACGATCTACAAGCATACAGTGGCGCCTGGTAGGGGTAGCTGTTTCCAGGGTGGGGAAAAAAAAAAAAACCAAACACACGGGTTCTACAGTTCCTATAAACAACAACTATGTATTTTTACTATATGAAGCATTCTGCATGAAGGCTGCTATAAAGTGCTCAGCACCACCACCCCCTATGCACCAGCACAGCTTTCTGTTACTCCACAACATGAACTCCCACTCCGTACTAAATCTAATTCTACAACAAATTACTTACACTATTTTTTTGGGAGAGGAAAGGCTGGGCCCAGGGTGCAAGTAGTTTCCTCCTCCTCCATTGGGTTTCCAACTCCATCAGAAACAGGGCTGGAGTCTGGCAGAATGAGCCTTTATCTGCAATTGCCCGGGGAGTTTTCCTCTATGTTCTATCCTCTCCCCAAGGAACAGAAAAACTGAGGTCGCAACGGGATCAAGGCCCCTCTGCATAGCACGTCCACAGAGTCATGGGGGCCTGTAAATCCCAGGGACCGACAGATAAAACATTTACAAAATATGAGAGAGGAGATGCATGGCATGTGATGGGCACAGCTGCTCACCTCGTACAGGCTCTGATGGAAACAAATTCAAAACAGCAATTTTTCCAAGGGCAAACCAGGTTGTTTAAAAATGAATTGAACTGGAACATAAAATGTTTCCTATGGGGCTGTTTCAAGAGGGTAAATTGTCTTTAAAATAAACAAACATCCTCTCTCCGTACTACCCCTACCAAAAAAAAAAAAGACCCACACTTAACAGGGTCGAAGACGACTCTGTAACGAGTCTTATGTAAATGCCCAAAGCCACAACACACTCGCATCAATGACTGCCAACAACCACTCTAAGCACAATGCCTGGCTAATTAAACTCTGGAGTTCACATTCACTCTGCTATAAGCATCTAATGAAGTTCAAATAAAGCTAACAAACCTTCTCTGGACAGGAACTGATTGATGGCTTGCTCACAGAGCCCTGGAAGAGAAGCGGTGAGAACGAAAACAGGGGGGGGGGGGGGGGGGGGGGGAGTGGTACATTTCACTTCCAAAAAAAAAAGTGAATCATCTGGATAGGATTTCCCTATGCCTATCAAAACAAAAAGGCCAAATGGAAAATAATTCAAAACAGCTTGTCCATCTGCAGACACATCAGACGCACGCCTTGCTTAATACCTACCTGTCCTAACAAACACTAGCCCGTGTGCTTAGAAAAACACTCAGAACCCTGAGCCAGCTGCGCCACTCTCCAAGGCACCTGAGAATAAACAAAATCCTCCTCTTAGAGCACTACAGCTTCATCAGCACGCTTCCCAAATGTCCGATAAATAACCTGAGTCGCTGCCAGCTCTCATTCATGTCAGCAACTCCCAAGAGTGGGCTGGTGAGAAAAAGAGGGCAACGCTTGGTCGGGTTCAAGAGCCTTTGGGTTTGCAAAGATGTTCCATGTGAGAGCAGAAATGGGACGCTCACGCCGTGCCTGATACAAATCTCTCTTCTCTCACTCCATGCAACACCTATTCTTACCACCTCCATTTACTGTGAAATACTACAGGAGCATGCACAGGGCAAGTATGCCAACTGTTCAAACTGCATTTCCCCCCGTTTAGCTGTTTCTTTTATATTTATAGGCAAATGTATTTTCAATAAAACAATCTCTTCAAATATCTTGTAACCTTTTTTGTTACTTTGTACCCATGGCGTGCCACAGGGCTTCTCCCTTTTGAAATCAGCTTGCATATCTGCGTATATTTTCCTGATACCTCCCTGGATAGTCTGATTATTGCCGCTTCAAATATCCCAAAGGTTTACCCAACGTACACGAGGCAAATCTTTCATTGGAAAGGAAGTTCCAGAAAAAAGTGATTACGTCAAAGGCCTGGAAAGAGGGAAGAGAGAGATCAAGAGAACGTAACAATATATTCTATTACAGAAAAGGTGACAGAGGCCTGGAGCAGCCTGCCAATGAAAGTAGCAAAGCAAATACCGGATCAGAATGAAAATAGCTTGGGGGACAGGCATAAACCTTACCAAGGAATGCAGGCTATTACCTTAACATCCAGCATGCCCACTAGCGTAAACAAGCAGTTATTCTGAAAATGAAGCAGGAGAATATTACACTTGGCAGAACAGGGAGGGTCCTATACTAGTCTGGTAGGACTCAAGGAAAGGAAATTATCAAGTAACAACTAATTTCTCCTTCCTCTTTATCCAGTAAAATCAGTCCAAACACATGGAATGTAACCCAAGCTATCCCTCTACTGGGCGGGATACTGCCAAGCCTGTTCTCAAGACTTCTGAACCAAAGGAAGCTTCTTCTCTGGCTCGAAGGTCAAGACGATAGTGCTTTGAGAGTAAGGGGTAGATTTTAAAAGGTGCGCGCGGAAGTAGATTTGTTCGCGCAACCCCCGATTTTATAACATGAAGAGGACGCATGTGTGCCCTTGCCCACAGCACTACTTCCAGGGTTGCCGCCATCAAATCAAGAACTTAGAGATAGCTCCATACCGTTGGGTGTACCGTGTTCACCAACTGACGCACCTGGTGCATCAACTTCTGTATCCATGTGGATGGAAGAAAGACCTTGCTCCGCCTGGTGTCGAACCAGACTCCAAGATACTCCAAGGACTGGGAAGGCTTGAGGCTGTTCTTGGAAAGGTTTACTACCCAACCGAGTTCTGTAACAAGGAGATCACCTTGTTGATAACCAGGAGGCTCTCTTCCATGAACTTGGTAATGATCAGCCAATCGTCCAAGTAAGAGTGCACCAGGATCCCATCTTTTCTCATTACTGCTGCCACGACCACCATAATCTTGGAAAACATTCTGGGGGCGGTGGCTAAATCAAAGGGCAGGGCACGAAACTGATAATGACGACCCAGCACCGCAAAACGTAGGAAACATTCCAATCCGACAGGATCACCAACATGTAGGTAGGCCTCAGATAGGTCCATGGTTGTTAGGAACTCTCCTGGTTGTACTGCCATTATCACGAAGTTCAAGGTCTCCATGCGAAAATGTGTCACTCACAAGTGATGGTTGACGCTCTTGAGGTCCAGGATGGGGCGAAAGGAATCTTCCTTCTTGGGTACAACAAAATAGATGGAATATCACCCCATATTTTCCTGGGGCGTAAGTACTGGGACCATAGCCCTCATCCTGAGGAGTCCTAGAAATGTAATCTCCACTGCTTGCTCCTTGTGCTGGGGGTGGCAAGGTGACACCATGAATACATCCTGAGAAGTGCTGTGGAATTCCAGTGGATATCCTTCTTGTATGACTTTCAGTACCCATTTTTCCGAAGTAATCTCGACCCACCTTTGGTAAAAAAGAGACAGACGACCCCTTATCTCCTCATCC
The DNA here is from genome assembly GCF_901001135.1 of Rhinatrema bivittatum. Classification (NCBI taxonomy): domain Eukaryota; kingdom Metazoa; phylum Chordata; class Amphibia; order Gymnophiona; family Rhinatrematidae; genus Rhinatrema; species Rhinatrema bivittatum. The sequence goes on from NC_042616.1 coordinate 289,647,429, forward strand.
CGAAGGTTTGGGGGGGGGGGGGGGGATTTCAGGACGAGCCTGAACCTAAACCTGCCCCTCTCCTGTGTGCTAGGTACGAAAGGACTGGGACCTCCCAAGGGGTCGAGACCTCTGAAATGTCAAATTTCTGTAGGGGCAGAAATGCTGAGAACCCTGGAACAAGCCCTCATAGGCTATGGGCACTGTAGTTGCTTCTGCTTATCTTCCGGTAACTGGGGAACTGGAGATTACCCCATTTACTGGCCAGCTTTTCCAACTTGCTCCCAAATAGGAGTGATCCTTTAAAGGGCATCTTTGTAAGATTAGCTTTGGAGGTTGCGTCAGCTAACCAGTTCCACAGCCATAGCTGTCATCTGGCTGTCACCACTGAGGCCACTCCTCTGGTCGAAGTATGGACTAAATCAGATCCTGCATCTGCTAAAAAGGCGGCAGTGGGTTCCATAATCGCTCTGGAATTCACCCCGAGTCATCAATCTCCTGAGAGAGAAGCAGAACGAAAGAGCCACCAGAGCACAAGAAGAGATATGACTCATTACACTTACCAATTAATATTATTTACAAACTATGTTACCGATCCTTAAATGGCACCTATGTAACTTAAGATAAGTTAGCTTCATTTTTATGTGCCTTAATGTAAACCGTTGTGACGGTTCCCACCAAATGACGGTATAGAAAAATGTTAAATAAATAAATAAATAAAATATGTAAGGCCAGCACTACAGCGTTAAAGACTTGTTTAAGGATAGGCTCAATCTGTCTAGCTTTCCCATCTTTTAAGGTCGTTCTTCCTTCCACTGGAATAGTTGTTCGCTTAGAGAAGGACAGACCAGCGTGTCCACTTTAGGGAAACGTGAATGTTCTCTTACCACTGGGTCCAGAGGGTATAGAGCTAACGCCCTGCCCCCTTTAAAACTTGCATCTGGGGCATCCCATTCCAGATCAATCAACTCCTGGATGGCGTCCATCACCGGAGAGTAGCAGGAGACTTTTCGCAGGGAAATCAAAATGGGATTCTTCTTTGGTTCCATCAGAGTCCACCCCGGGAACTCCCAGCGTCTTCAGGGTCTGGGAAACCGGGGCTGGCAATTCGTCTCTATGAAAGAACTGTAACATGGTCAGATACGGTGCCAACCCAGGGGGGCTTTCCCTATCTTCCAAGGAATCAGGATTCTCCTCTTAGTCTGTGCCATCTGGGTCCCTGCCAGGGATACCTTTGATAAGGAGAGACATACCTCGGGGACTGCCAGTAAGAATGGTAGAGGGAGGGGATACCAGCTGAGGTTCTGACCGGATAGGGGCAAGTGAGGCAGTAGACTGTGCCTGTACGAAGGCTTGTTGCCCCTGGAAAAATTCCACCCAGGAAAAGGCAGCCTGGTCCATGCCAAATCCAGGAGGCACTGGGGTGGGACCAGTTGAATTTCCACCACCCATGGATGATCCAGTCAAGGGAGTACTGAGGTCCGGCGTACTTCCATTTAAGGAATGGAAGGAGCTTGGTTTAGCAAAGTCCGAGGAATCTAATTCTCCTTGGGTGTCCTCACAATGCCGACATATGTTGGAATCCAAGTCCAACTGCGAGGCTCTAATATGGCAAACATTGCAGAAAGCAAGGCACTTAGGTTTCTTGGTTGGCGGTGCCATTGGCCTCGGTAGCTGTGTGCTCTTTCAGCTCGCATTTAAAAATTTATGCATACAAATTTCAAATGTCCGGGCGGGGTGCGGCAAGGAGCTCGTACAGCTCTTCCTGTATTGCACACTTTAAAAGATGTGCGCGTAGGTACGCACCTGACGTTACATGCACTGTGCGTTCTGACGTCCTATGGAGGGCAATATGGAGCACACACAAACGTGCTCAACGTACGTGGTGTACTGACCAAGTCTATAGTGGGGCCTAGCCCACCGGGGACTGTTCAGCCAGCTCGGAAGCCCAATTCCTCTTACTCCCCCCCAACGGAAGCGGGAACGACATGGGTACTGCATTCCGAGCATGGACACAGAGGGGAGACCTACTGAAATTCCCTCTAATCATCTCTGAACATATAGGTAAATCTTCCTCTTTTTTTTCCCCCTTCTTACCTTGGGCTCAGCGCTTACCGGCTGAGTACAGAAACTGTCTCCGGCTGTGTGGGGGGGGGGGGGGGGGGGGGGGGGGGGAGGTGGCTCTGGCCATCACCGCCACACTTGGCTTTCCTGCTCCCGCTGCCTTTCAGCTGCCTAAACAGCAAAGTCCATGCCGGGAACCGGCTACCTGACCAAGGCACATCTCTGAGGGATCTTGCAAATCGCCTCAAGAATTCTCAACTGGGAGAGGAACCTTTAGGTATCACTGCAGGGCTCAATTTTCTTCAATTTAGAATATAGAATTTCTCCTTCCAAAAAGTACAGCAATCCCCATAGGGAGAGGTAGGTCCACCATCTGCTGGAGATGGAGAATAGTGGATAGCTGGGGTCAATGCAGGGGTGAATCTAGGGTGACGTCAGCTTTGCAACCTGTCTCCATCTCCATCTGCTGGCAGGGGAGCATAACCCATTGGTCCTGAGTCCATCTGGGTACACGCTAGGAAAGTAGCAATTTTCAAAGGTCATTTTATGTGCGTTTGCCCTTTTGAAAATTACCTCCTAGAATCTCCCTCTGCACAGGCTGGATGGATCTTTATCCGCCATCATTTACTATATTATTATGTTTTAACCTCTGCATTTCTTTCAGCTGTTCTTTTTTTGCTCTGTGCCAAATGTAAAAGTTTTGTTATGTATAAAAGCCATGCACGAGCTCTTTTTAGATCCACACATGGCTGCTAAAGTTGTTCTCAGTCACAATACCTCATATGGACAGGTGTTAACAGACAAATCAAAAGATTATTTTCAAATGAGGGATGTGCGTACCCACTCCCTCTGCTACGCACTATGAGTTACGGTTATCAGACAGAAGCTGCAGCTGAATGGTCTGCTTCAAACATGGCTGCAGATGCTGAAGAGGTACAGCTCTTAGGTCTTACCTTGTATTAAACAAAGCCGCCTTCACACCTATAGAGATGGCATCAAAGAGGTTGCCCCCGCACTCCAACAGCTGAGCAAAAACATAAAACAAAAGAACAAAACAGGACCTTAGTTAGACTGCACACTGTAGATATAACCTTGCTTTAAAAAAAAAATAAAATTCTACAAACACGCTTCTTTTTTGTGCACGAACCAGGGAGTGCTTACAGAAAGCACTTCCACACTGGCACTAGATGCCCTGCAGTGCCCATGACTACCAAAGTGTTATTTTGAAAGGAAAAGGATACCTGAAAGGGATGGAAACATCTGAGAAATCCTAGCACAAAAGCTCCAAGAGCAATCGATCCCTCTGAAGAGCCCTTTCACCGAATCAGAGCAGTAGCCTCTACAATTTGTTGCTTTTCTTTAATGTGGTTTTCATTGTTTAGATGACCTAGGCTTGATCTCCTATGCATGCACTAATCGGAGAACACGGAATTTGAAAGAAACCGTGCAGGTACTCGTATGAATTTCTCCTCGGCAGGAGGCCTCCTTTGCACATAGGCAGAACAGCAAGGCGGCTGCCCTGTGAAATGAGTGGGGGGGGGGGGGGGGGAGAGAGGGAGGGGTGCTACATCGGCAGGGCTTCACAGTGGGAGTGACACCAGTGGAGGATGGCATCTGCTTCAAATGCAACCCCAGCCCTCTGCACGGCTACGAGTACAGACTTTATATTTAAAAAGAGACACATCTATATACAACCCCCCCCCCCCCCCCCGCCAAATCAATGGAGCATGTGTGTGGAGCTCCAAAGGGAACAGTCATCTGTGGCCTCCTACTCAGGAATTTCTCGGTGATTTGGAAACAAATCATCAGAAGAGCAGAGGCTGGCATGGGAGAGAGATCGTCGTAGATGACGACTCCCTTTAGATCTCCGTCCATGGGCAGAATGGATGCCCCCCCGTAGATACTGCTATTGCGAGATATCTGGTATTACCCCCACCTGACGACTGTGAATGCTTATTGATTCAAGCCTTCAGCAGAAGAGGCCTTTTCCTCAAGAAATCGTATCTTATGTAAGAGAAAGGATCAGACACACATACACACACACACACATGCGAGATCAGCGGGACACAGAAATTAAAGTCAAAAAAGAGTGAGCAGGGATCAATTTGTCCTCATTTTCACAGCTGCCAACTGCATCGTCCTAATGTTAACGCTCTGTAGCGGTAAACAAAGAGCAGGAGGGCATCCGTAGCAATCATAGTAGTTTCTGCACGGTCCCACCCTGTGCTGTGCCTTAAAACACCAGCTATCGATTTTATAATTAAGTAGGAAAAGCTATGTCTGTGCCCGCACAAGATTCAGACGGAATGCGTACCACTCCACAGGCAGCCCAAGTCCGGTTCGCTGAAATCCATTGCTTTTTAAAAATGGATTTCTGTCGCTCTGGGACGTTATTAACACTGTATAATGTCTTAATTCCTCAGTCTGAGCATAGCATTAGGATGTTAAGAGTGTGTGTGCGCGTTGGGGCTGGACAGGGATGGAGAAACAGGCATGAATGCAGGTTTGTATTCTTTGCTTATTAATGTTTTCAAGAATACTGTGCAAATGTGCTATAGCGATAATTTATATCTGTCTGGAGGCATGCAAGCCTCCCCTAAACTACACCAACTGGCTTGATATCAGGGCAAGGGTGGAAGACGTTCTACAATGGCTAAGCAGGTTACAGTATTGCCGCGGTTCCCAACCCTGTCCTGGGGACCCCCCCAGCCCGTCAGGTTTTCAGGATATCCACAATGAATATGCATGAGAGAAAATTTGCATGTTTTGGAAGCAGTGCATGCAAATTTTCTCTCATGCATATTCACTGTGGATATCCTGAAAACCTGACTGGCTGGGGGGTTTCCCCAGGACAGGGTTGGGAACCACTACACCATTGAAAATGACCAGATCCTCCTGAGGGGTCAGGCCATTTCCAATAGGAAAAGCGCTAGAAAACTCCCTGCTCGGGCCTGGTTTTCATTTCCTCCTTTGTTTGCGGACGTGTGCTTTCTGGGATGCTCTTGACAATAACATCCAAATAATCATAAACACGCAAATTAGGATCTTCAGCAGAAGAGGCAATTTTGTGGTTTAGCTAATTACTGGGGAGCAGCTGTATTCCAGTCTGCTGATCGCTGGCAGCGTGAAGAAATACGGCAAGTTTAACACACTGGTGCCTTCTGCTGCTCTGAGGCCTTCAGAAACTAAGCCAGCGCCAGCAGCAGAGAGATGCCCCGCCCCACCCATTTTCTCTTGCTCTGGGGCTTCATTTTCAAACTTGACTTAAGATAAATATAGTTAGGGAACCCTGCTCAAAAGTGCCACGTTCCTCTCCCACTTGTAGAGTCCTGCAACGCCCAGATATCGCCAGTGACAGGAGAGGGAGCACCGCTGACACCAAAGTACTGCTGGATCCAGGACGGACCATAAGCCAAAGAACAAACATCGGTATAACAGGAAGGGGGGGTAGGTGAAGAACAGGAGAAGCAAGAGATCATCATAGGTACTCAAGGAGGATTATTAGGCTGTCAAAGAAAGTAAAAGCTAATTTAGAAAGCAAACCGCTGCAGCTTCACGTTTGCTTTAAAGGACCATGGAATTGAAGCCAACCACAACGTATTTGCTCTGTTGAGCTGGGACATGCTCGGACGCACTCTGCACCTCCCTTTTGAGGCTGTCTGTTCTTACACACTGACCTCTGCATTCCCCTTCACCTGCCAACTCGGCCGCATGGCAGCTCAGAAAGCAATCTCTCCCGGGGTGGGGCACGCTAGGGGCTGTTCCCATCATACACTTGATCCTGACATTGTTGGTTTGTTTTCATGATACTTTTTTTTTTTTTTTGGATTTGTACACTGCTTCAGGTGACTGCATTCCCGGTGAGACCGGGAATGCAGTTCAGAAATTTGATAAAATACATGGTGGCAATGATGATTTATTGAATCGCTTTTGCCTCCTAATAGTGCACAGCAAAGACCAATGAATGGCCGAGCAATGTAACAACAAACGTCACCAATACAGGCTTCAGGCACAGGAACCTATGGCGTGGGGAGGGGGTGGCATTTTCCCAGTTGTCTCTTCACCGAGTCCTCTCTCTCTCTATTTTGTTCATTTTAAAACAATTTTATGCAGGTTGTTGGTTATTTTATGGCAACCAGGGTAACTCTTAACAGTAATATTCAGCCACACTGAAGTCCTTCTTCAAACAGAGCTGGACACTAGTCATTAACTGGTTAGGATTTTCTATAAAATGCACAGAACACCCGTGCCTGATTATGCCCAGGTTCTCAGCAGGAGCGGGATCTGCTGTAATGCCTGCGCTGTAGTTAGGGGATGGGCTGGACAGGCCAATGGGGTAGAAACAGCACATGGCAGGGCTTGTGAGCTCGCCATTCTGCTTTCACAGTCACTTTAAGTCCCTAACGAAAGCAATCACGTTTATTACTTTTCTCCAGATTATAAATCAGATTTACTCCAAATTCAGTAAAACTCCTGCACCCCCCCTTCTCTGACACAGTGGTGTTTCTAGCACCATGATGGAAGCAGCCTCTACATTCCCCACCCCCCGCAAACCCCACCAGGAGAAAGGATCAGGAATTGCAGTACGGATGGACACCTGCTGGCTGAAATAAGGGAGTCAGTCACTGGCCTGTAGTTTTGAAAGAGAGCTTGGAAAAACACCAGCTGAATTAAAAGGCGAGAGAATAACTGAGCAGCACTGGTGCTGTGTCACTGGGGAAATATTTAGGAACAAAAGTGGCAGGCCCCAGCCTCCCAGTGAAGCGGAGTGTGCAAAGGTCACACATCCAGAGGTTAAGTCGTGGCATGTGTGCACTGAGGAGCTGGGCCTTGATTCTGCAGGGGAATTAATAATTTCATTTATTCAGAATAAAATAGATGCCTTCCTTTCAATCAGATCCCAGAGGTGCAGGGAGGCAAAATGACTCGCCTGTGTCATACAGGGAGTCCCATGGCAGAAGAGAGGCAAGGACTCCCGGTCTCTTACTTCTTCTGCATCACAATCCGATACTCTTACCACTAGACATTACCCTCTTCTCCAAAATTAAAGACTCTGTCGCGTGCCACCTGCCTTCCAGGGACAGCTAAAGGCAGCTTCACTTAGCACCCTGAAGAGAGGTTCCAACAATTCAAAAGCACAAGTTGTTGTTGTTACAGTAATAAATGCCTCCATGAATTCATAACTACAGGAAACAATGGCATATGTGCCTTTTCAAGCAAACTTAAGGCGGTTTCATCTCTCTTTTATAAGTAACCTTTTTTTTTTAAAAAGGTAATTCAAAAGTACACTAGCAGTAAACAGGGAAAGCCAGCTCAGACTGGGTCTGCTTAAGCTGCTACATGAAGCCGCACAAGACTGCGCTACTCTCACTTCCATCAGCTTGCACAGTTTTTATATTGGGGGGGGGGGGAGTTTCTCTCTTCCCTGCATCTCCCTCCCCCACCCAATGCCTCCTAGGAAATAAACACAGCAATGTAATAAATTTGCTGTTTACTTACCAAAACGTCGACATAGAGAATCCAGCAGTGCTCAGCATGACTGATGCAGAGAGCCTTCAGGTCCAAGCTGCTCTCATTATTAAACACTCTGTACAACGTGTTCGCGATCTCCGTTCCAAGTTCCTCTCCTCCACGGCCTTCGAATTCCGGGGCGGCATTCGCTGAGCTACGAAGGGAAGAAAAAAAAAATGGGGAGGGATCACACACACACAATTCCTCGGGGATTACAACGGCTCTTGCACGAGGTCCTAGTGAAGTCTGCAGGGCTTCAGTGGGTGATGGACAATGGCTCCATCAAGTCTTCTGTCTATTTCCTTTTCTCCCAGTCATCACAGAAACAATATGGAGTCAGTTTTCAAAAACTACTCATTACCTAAATTCATAGAATTTAGGGACTTAAAAACTAAGGATCCTAAATTTGGGCCTTCAATTCGTTTCCCTAAATTTAGGCTCCCATGTTAAGTAATTAGTGCTGAAAATCACTGCAGAGCACCTAAATCTTTTTTCTCTGCCTTAACTCCGCTCCTGTAATTGTCCACTATTTAGGTATCTAAAATTGGGAGGATAAATTTAGGTGCTCAGAGCCAGTCAAAATTTCCAAAGGGAACTAATTTAGATTCCTAACTTACTAAGTTGGGAACCTAAACCCAGACGATTTGAGTGTAAGTGCTCAAATCTGCCATCAGAAAGGCCACAATCAATCTGATTTCCCAATTCCGGCTTTGCTGGCACAGAAATCATCCTGGACAACCAGAATTTAGTTCAAAATGGGCCTTTTCACCTTAAGAGTTCTAAACTCTGCTTCCTCATCTCATTAAAATGTGCCTGACACAGGAAAACAACAAAACAAAATGTTCTCCAGTAAAGCTGTAAAAGCAACGCTACCGTGTGCACTTCCTACCGCACTCAAACACCACTCATCAGTTTTAAAAACTGGAAATCAGCTCTAATATATTAGCCATTTTACTAAATAAAAAAGAATCCAACTGACAGGGAGGCAAAATTCTAGGGCCTCGAGGGCCAGCAGTGACCATGAAGCTTATCTGGCTGCCAGATTAATTTTTTTGGCAGAACGAGGACTGTTTGCGCTCCATACGCTGAAATAATAAAGCTATATTTGAGAACCTTGCTGAAGGCGTGGGGCTGGGATTGGGAAGGTGAATCTATGGCCCCTCGATAGATAGATACTTCATCCCGGGGCAGAGAGAATGTGCTAGAACAGTGGCTCCCGAGCCTCTCCTCAGGGACTCTTGGCAATGACCATGCATGACAGAGATTTGCAAATAAAAGCGGCACATTCATTTTAGATATCCTGAAAACCTGGCTGGCTGGCTGGCTGGCCGGAGGGGGTTAACCACAGTGCATGTCTGCTTCTAGGTGACTTCAAAGAAATCCCTACACTGAGTATGAGATAAAAGGAACAGGACTTGGCTTTGCTTTCACTGCAGGTTGCTTTCGGGCATCTTGGGTTATTTCTAAGACATCAGCAGCAATGGAATCATTGGCTAAGTGATGGGATAGAGGCACGTCCGGGGTCATAACACAAGGTAAGGGAGGGACTATAAATATTAAAAACTCTCTCTATATAAAATTAAAAATTAACGCTCACCCCCACCCCACCTTGTATGGAGTCAACACAGTGAAGCATACACTATTAGCACCATCTAGTGGTGCAGAAAAATATGGCCGCTTGCAGTTCAAAAAAGATTTAACTTCTAGTTTGGAAGCCAAGTGGAAAACACATCCTAGGTTTTAAACCATACAGCATAACTAACAACAATTATAAAAACTGGCTAAGCAATAGACAATCTGCAGGCAATAAGAGGTTAGCATACTAAAAAAGCTGCAACATAGCTTGGCTCAAAGCAACAGCACAAAAGGGTTTGATTGTAAAGTTCCCTGGCTTTAAAGAAATGTCCAACAGGCCATCAACATGCAGCATGTAACAGTGGACAGCTGAGAAAGTGCTCTACTGCCTTCCCCTCCTCCCTTGACAGGAAGCCCTTTTGCTGATGCACTTGCCTCTGGCCCAGCTACCTCTTAGGACCTGCCCTGCTGTGCCCAACCAAAGGTGGGAGGGTCTCAGGCAGGGTCACTGAAACACTACCAAGAATGTTACAAGAAATAGTCCTGGGGGGGAATTCTGCATTACTGCGGAGCACAGAATCTGCGCAAAATTTCCTCCCTGCCCCCCCCAGAAAATGGCAAAGATGGAGCACGACCCACTCGCAGCGAAGATGAAAGCCCCGGCGTGCCACGGAGCATGACCCATTCGCGGCAAAGATGAAGGTCCCGGTGAGAGTGAGTGTGTGCAGAGGTGGGTGTGTGTGTGTGTGAGAGAGAGATTGTGAGCCTGGGGGGGCCATCAACATGCAGCATGTAACAGTGAACAGCTGAGAAAGTGCTCTGCTGCAGAAGGCCTTCCTGCCAGATTAGACTGGCTTCTTGGAAGACTCTCTGGCTACATCTAGAAAGACCTTCGCTCTCTCTGTCTGTCTCACAGGTGACCCGACAGTCTCATCCAAACCACACTAATATTTTCATGCACCCATTCTTGGGAGTGGATCACCTAAAATTTGGTACCCGGGACCTACAAACTCAGAAAAGCCCCCAAAAAATAGAGAAACATAAGAAAAGCAGCAAAAATTAAACTAGACAAAAAAAGGGAGCAAAATAAGGGAAAAAGAAGCCAATCACAATCAGCAAACGAAAAGAGAGGAAAAAGAGAATAAAAGAGGAAAAAAAATAGAGAAATAAATTTCCCTGGCTCCTAAACATTTTTGGTCAGCATCTAGGTTTTCTACATATATTTCAACCCTTGCTTGGGAGCATGACAATGCCGTTCTGTATCACAGAAACAGAATGTGCTGTATCTTCCATTTGGAGTCTGGGCATATTCCCATGAGGGGATAAGGGAACCCCACTTATAAGAACATGCCATACTGGGTCAGACCAAGGGGTAGATTTTAAAAAACTGCGCCCGCGTGTACTTTTGTTCGCACGACCGGCGCAAACAATAGTATGCTGGATTTTAACAGATACGAACGGCTTAAAATCAGGGGTTGGCGCGCGCAAGGCTGAGCAAAATCAGCAGCCTGCCTCCGTTCCCTCCGAGGTCGCTCCGAAATCGGAGGGAACTTTCCTTCCATCCCCCCACACCTTCCCCTCCCTAATGCACCCCCCCAGCCCTATCTAACCCCCCCTACATTTGTTGGAAAAGTTATACCTGCCTGAGGCAGGTGTAACTTACTTGCTTGCGCCGGGCCGGCTGACCATGTTCCAGTCTGGAGGCCACGGCCATGACCCCGGAATGCCCCCGAACGTTGCACCACCCCCCGACATGCCCCCTAGCAAAGCCCCGGGACTTACGCCCTTCAGTCATCTCTGCATCAGTCATGCCGAACACTGCTGGATTCTCTATGTCAACATAGGCTCGGCGCACGCAGGGGGAGGTTGGGGCAGGTTTTCTGCCCTCAAGTGTCCAACAAGCCCAGCATCCTGTTTCCAACAGTGGACAATCCAGGCCACAAGAACCTGGCAAATACCCAAAAACTAATTCTATTCCATGTTACCGTTGCTAGTAATAGCAGTGGCTATTTTCTAAGTCAACTTGATTAATAGCAGGTAATGGACTTCTCCTCCAAGAACTTATCCAATCCTTTTTTGAACCCAGCTACACTAACTGCACTAACCACATCCTCTGGCAACAAATTCCAGAGTTTAATTGTGCGTTGAGTGAACTGATTACTACTGTTCTCTGTACCTGAATGCAACTTGCTATGAGTTACCAATGAAAAGGTGACAGCTAAATCTAAATAAAATTAAACGCTAAAAAAACGGCCTTATACCTTTAAGCAAGATTTTTTTTCCGGGGGGAATTCTGCGCAAAAAAATATAAAGTTCTGCGCACAAAAACTTAAAATTCTCCATACTTTATATTGGTCAAAATAACACAATATACATGACAATCTTTAAGTTATTTCAAAAATTCCTAGAAGTTTCACACAGGGCTAAATTTAGCCTGCTTTTTGGGATGCACACCAACAACCTCTAGAAAAATAAACCTGTGTCCAATTTCTATTGGCTCTGACATCTCCTGAAAATTTAGCGTGGATCGAGTGCAAAATAAAAAAAAAAACCCCAAAAAAACTTAAGCAGCGTAACTGTGCTAATATTCATGGAATACGTGGATTCATCCCAAAAATAACTTTCTTGTGAACCTCACAGACCCTCTGACATTCCCCGAAAATCTTGAGGGGGGGGGGGGGAGAAATCAGATTCAAAATGACTGCATGCACTTATTGGTGGAATCAGTGGATCCGCGAAACAAACCCAGCAGGATGCTCGAGCACCCCCCCGTGGTAAACATTTGTTGCAGGATCAGATGTAAAACAAAAAAGGTACTGGAGTTGACAACTGTGTGTGTATTCGTAGATTATGCGGATCCAGGAAAAAGAAAATGCAGTGTCCAGCTCCTCCTGCCCCCTCCCATGCCGTGAAAATTTACCAAATAGGAATACCAAATAGGAACGTTATTAGTGGGAGACAGATACACACAGATTGGGTGATCGCATTAAGACTCCATCCTCTTAGAAATGTAAGGGCAATCAAGAAAATAAAGAAAGACACTGAGTCTACAAATCTACAACTTTTTTTAAAATCCTCATAAAAAGCGGTACAATATAAAGGCAGCAGGGCACAGCACTTTGATCATGCACTGCGCCCCAGAGTGGCTGTTCTCCCTGAACACACATGAATTTTTGTTTGTTCTGTTACTGTACTAACCAGTCCACAAAGAACTCCACGCAGCCTTCATGGGGTCTCTCCAGCTTCGGTGTGCCCATCTCAGCTTTTATTCCCACCAGAATGTCAGTCTGACCCTGCACGGGAGGCAGAGAAACCAATGAGCTTAGCAAAGTCATCCCCACAGCAAGGGGAGATGCTAGCAAATTACTTAAGCCTACAGGAAGAGTGGCCAGGGCTGGGAAAAACCCTAGCACCTAAGTGAGGCCTAGTACCATGAGGAAGGGAGGCGGAGAGCAGAAGCCACCGCCGTCTGGGCCATAAAGTAAAATGGTGACAGCATGGCCCGAGAGGACAAGCACTGGTGGCTCAGGCCAGAAAGTGAAGCAGCAAGCGCAGCCCAGGATGAAAAGGGAAACAGCAACAAAGCTCGGGTGGAATGGCAGCGGCTGGGGCCAGAAGCAGGCTTTGACCTGCGTAAGAAAAGAAGGAATTGGAGGAGAAAGGCCGGAGGGGAAAGAGTAAAAAAAAAGAAATGTTAATATTTAGGTAAAAAACAAAACAAAACATGAGTTAAAAAAATAAAAAATAAGAATTTTCCCTCAGAAATTTGGCTGGCACCTACATTTACATCTTTGCGTGAGCACACAAGCTTGACCTACCAGGCCTAGTTAGGCATACAAAGCAAGCTTGAGAAGTCATTGCCCTCCCCAAAACTCAGAATTCCAGCAGTCAATGACAAGCTTAGCAAATGGAATTTTAAGCTGGAAAGGGCATGGAAGTATTCAGGAGCCACTCAAAGACAAACTGAAAAGAGGGAGAAGGCAAGGTGGAAATATGCATTTCGTTTTATTTTTCTCAAACAAGATGGCTGGCTTTTCGAGATGGCTGCTGAAAGCTCTAGGAGGCAACATTGGTTAATTTGATGCCTGCTTTAACCAATCTGATTTTTCAATTTCTGGGCGTTTGATTACAAAAGGATCAAAATTAGGTCCATACTATACAATCAAAAATTTGCATGACAGCCAGAAGTGTTTGAGGCCAACCAGAAAACTCTCTGTCCTGCCTGATTTACAAATGCACGCAAACAGATTTGCTTTCGGATTCCCGGAACAGTCACAGCACATCTCAAATAGCAACAGGGAATGTCCGTTATAAAGCAATGCAAGAACAGAAGATATCAACAGTGACTAAAGGCCTGCTCCAGCACCTCCCCACTCACCAGCTTCACTCTGGCAGAGCCGCTCGTGTTTGACACCACATCCGTCTCCAGTTCAATACACCTGTAATCTTCACAGCTTCGGCCATCCAGTCGGAGGTCGTCCTAGACATTACAAAACACAACTATTGCAAAGCAAAATCTCCGATACATGGATTTATGGAACCAAAGAATGGGGTAAAACAAATTCACTTTGTGCTCACTTCTTGCCACAAAGCAGTTCACAGAATACCCAAACGCTCCTGGTCTTTTGGTAAATTGCACTTTATACAGCATTTTATGCTGCAATAAGACAAAAGAGCAATTTAAGAGTTCAATTCTTTTTATAAGGTAAATTTTAAAGACCTGCACACAGACGCATGTGTGCAAGTTTGCTGGCACGCGCACGTGCCAGCAAACTTGGATGGTCAAAAGGCAGAAGGTTGTCTGGCAGATAAACGGGAAGGGACCTGGGGAAAGAGATCTGGACTCTCACATTGGAAATTCGTACACAGGTCCATCATGTGGATACTCATTTCCCACTCTCTATGGAAGAAGTGCGCCATTATACATTATGGACCAAGCAGCGTAGATGACATCACATCCCGCCTAGTATAAAGGGAAGCTCAGAACTACCAGGTCTCCGGCTAGTTTTGCAGTGCTAATTGCTTCAGTGTGATCTTGGCTGCTCCAGCCTTACACACTCCTATCTGTTCTGTTTCTCTGCCTGGCCTGACTTCTTGTTCCCTTGACCTCAGCTTGGACCTCGAGCCCACTTTCATCTCTGCCTGCCCAGACCTCAGCCTGGCCACCAACCTTGTTTACTTCTACTTTCCTTGTACCAGGCCTGGAAAGCCCTGCCTGCTGCCAGGAACTGCGGGCTCAACCCAAGGGGGGAGGTGGCTGGTCAGGCAGAAGATCTAGAATGTAACAGTGGCCCAAGGGGCTCACTACTCTCCCCCTCTGAGACACCTTGGGACATTTCAGGGCGTAGAGATGCCAGAATTGGGCTCTCCAACGATGCCTGCTAGTCAACAGTGATTCCCTAAGGGAGGCAGTGCCCTGTGGTTCTCTGTGCCAGCGAGTCAAACACTATGCCTTGCCCCCTTTGGCTGACCATGGGGGCGGGAGGGAACTCACTTGCTCAGTGACAACAGTACCTAACTCAGGTTATGTTTGAAATAATTTTCTGTCTGAGAGTGGTGGAGCAGAAGCTCTCACCCTCTCCACCTCTTTCGGTATGCTTCAAATGTTATAAATAACAATGATACTGATGTTTTTTCAAAATGTGAAACTAACCTGTTTGATATTTCTTCTCCTGTCCATTCGCCTTTCTTAGATTTGAAAGTTTGCCTTACCCACACCTTACAGTCTCCCTATTACCTGCTACATTTTTTTGCAATGGAATAAAATCATACTGCATTGGTGGCCTTCCCATCACGCCTGTTTGACTATGCATTTGCCTCTCCAGAGAAACATCCATCGCTAATGATGACCACACAGACTTGTTGCGTCCGTTGGTCTCAGATGGCTTTGTCCGACATGCCTCACCTCTATTTCAGCCTTCTCCACCAGCCTCGGGAGAATGGCGTCCATAGCGTCTCCTTGCCGCACCCTCCGGCTTCCCCGGAGCGGCTCTGGCGCGGCATCCCGCCATGTTGACCTGAGGTCTCCTAGGGCGCGCGCACACGCACGCCTCATGTCTTGTAGCAGTGTTGGCGCGAACCTCGGGGGCGATCCCCTCGAGTGACGTCATTGCTTCCTTCTTCAAAAGGTTGCCCATTTGCTGACTCTCGCCGAGTTAGCAACAGATTGGATTCGCTCTGATCTGAAGCTGCTCTGCCGCTTCTACTCTGCTGGAAGCCACCTTCACCCTCCGGGGTTCTACTAACCTGGGTACCCACTCCTCAAGGGCCCTTTGCTCATTTCCAGGTGCCTATCCTAATTACAGGTACTTGCTCCTCGAGGGCCTGTGTGTCTATCCTGGTGCCTGCTACCAATTCTTCAACCTGCTGGAACACTACCTATCAGCTATAGAGAGTGAGTACTACTTCTCTCAGTCTGTCTGTCCATCTACAGCTCCTCGCTGCCCATCTGCATTGGGCCCTACACCACCATTGTGGAACGGGTCTCCTCTGCCGAGGATCACAGACTGTTGATATCTATCCTCGCTTTACTGCTCACTGGGAACTCTATCTACTCAGCTACCAGGGAGTGTGTTATAACATCTGCCAGTCTGTCTCTCCTACAGTGCCTTACTGGACATCTGCATCAGGACCTTACACCACCATTGTGGGACGAGTCTCCCACGTCGAGGATCACAGACTATTGCTATCTAATCCACTCTCTACTGCTACCTCTGGTGAACCAGACAAGCTGTATAATAAAAGATATTTTCTGTGTTTGTGCATCTGAGTCTAGCCCAGTGCTAAAGTTCCCTACGGGGCTCCTCCCCATAGGAGAAACCATCACTGTTGCCCCTGAGAATCCAACAAACACCTCAATATCATAACAAGACTACTGGATGAAATTTGCTGGACATTATTATTTATGCGCTTTCTGTATTTTCCGTGCTTTTTCGCTATATTTTTGTTGTTTACTGATTGCGCTATTCAAGCTTTGGCTTCCACTTCCCTTGCACAATCCAATAGTCAGCGTTCCACTTTCCGTACAAGACGGGAATGGAGTGTGTTGTCATTAGGGTCAATGGATCAGAAGATACTTAGATATACATGTAGAAATAATCCCATGGGAAAGTGAAACACTGAGCTCTGATTGATAGCCTAACGTTGCTTGACATGAAGAAATTTGAGCCACACTTCTGTAGTTTAGGATTGCTTAAACAAAGAAATCCTTAGATCACATGCTTGTGTTCTGCACAAGTCTCATCCCCTGCCTTAAATTCCTCAGTACAGAGGGAAGCAAATGTGCAAAGATATATGACCTGGATGTTGAGCTCCCAAGAGGTGGAGTCAGACTGCCACTGCTGGATACCCATGGAGCATATTCAGGGATGTGTGAAGATGTGGAATTAACTTGTAAATACTAATTCTTTATTTATCTTTTATATGATCTTATCTCTCATTCTCTGCTGTTCTGTGCATAAGCGTGTTGCTAACAATAGTATTGTTTTCTTTATATTTTTACCAGAAACCTTTTGTATTACACTGTTTTATAAAGTAAACTTTTCTACTGATCTCCAGTATATATGTTATCTGCTCCCCCACACAACTTACTACCAGTGACCCGCCCATTACATCCAACCACTCCATCCATTATATCCTTGAATCTTTTCTGGAGGAAAGCAAATGCAGAACTAGGAATCACGATATGAAACTTCGGGGGGGGGGGGGGGGGGGGGGGGGACTCAAAACCAATGTCTGGAAAAATTTCTTGACAGAGAATGCTCTTCCAGAAAAGGTAGTGAAGACAAAAACAGCAAACGAATTAAAAAAGAATGGGATAAACACTGTAGATCCTGAAAGGCTAGAGTTGCAAATTAACAGGGTCATGCATAAAAATGCATTATGGTGTTAACGCACGCGATAATGCTGGCGCATGGCGTGAATGCAAATTTTGGGAAGGGGCAGGATTAGGGAGGAGTTTGAGCAGGATTTATGAAAATGAGGGGCAATATCACATGGTTTTAACATCGGAAATAATTACACCTTTTTTCTTGGCATTAAGCTGTGCAATATGACCAAAATAGCTGTAACGCAATTCATAATACATTTTTCGAATTGCATTTTGGCCATTTCTGGCTGGGGGGAGAGAGAGAGAGAGAGAGAGCCTCTGGGGAAGTCCTCACAATATGCAACTATTTATATGCCTATAGGAGGGGCATCTAATAGCTGGAGGTGAGGTGTTGGTGGAGGTTTAGGGCCAGTTTTTCATGCAGAATGAGACATACATACAGCACAGTACACCTCGGTGTAGATTTGACATCATTTAGAGCGAGGTAAGTCTTGCAAAGTTGAAATTTTGTACTATCTCGCCCTAACTTGATGGTACCCTGTTATAGAGTCCATCAAGCTAGGGAGAGAGAACATAGTAGAAATTTCATCTTTGTGAGACTTACCTCGCTCTAAATGATGTCAAATCTACACCCGAGGTGTACTGTGCTGTATGTATGTCTCATGCTGCATGAAAAACTGGCCACATAACCACCACCACCTCATGCTATTAGATGCCCCTCCTACAGATATATAAAAGAGGAATTGAATTCAGATGATAACCAATGCTAGGCCCTGACTTTTACAGTCTGCTGATACTCATACATTAGGGAAAAAGCACATGTATTCTTCTATGGTCAAGTCCAAAAGCAAAGCACTTTAAGCAGCAGCATTATAGGAATTACCAGGAAGGTTGCTCACCCTGTAAAAATTTTGCTAGCAGTAATTTTGTTATGGGTTTGACAGTTACTTGGTTTTTATTTTTAATATTGCTACCCTTAACAAACGGCTTGGGGGCAACCTGCACGGTGCAGTACTTACTACCGTAAGAAGCTTGAAGGCAGACTGGATAGACCATTTGCCTTTTTCTGCCATCATTACTATGTTATTATGAAAAATCATGCATTCAAAATAAAAGCAAGCTTCACCAAATCATTCCCAAAACAACAACAACAACAAAAAAAGTCATGCTTCAAGAACTTGAACCCTCATGCTTCCTGCTCATGGCCTTTTGACTTTAACCATTTTGAGGCAACCCAAAACTTATTTGTCTGTGCATCATCACTACACGCTCCATGTAGCAGGCACCCTTCTCTTACAGGGCTGCGTACACCTTACAGCAGTACAGAAATGATTAAGAACCATAATCTCTAGGACATAAGCCCGAGGAAATGACTGCACCAACTCTATAGAAAGCAGCGCTGCACGCGTGATTTATTCGGCGGGCCTCTCCACACCCAGGAAGAGTTCAAACCGCGCCTCACCTGAACTCCGTGAGCGATGTAAACCTTCTCCGCCTCGCTCAGCCTCACCCACGCCATGCTGCTGTTGCTATCCCCCACCTTACGTCATCCATTCGCGACACCCCCCCCCATCCCCCCATCAGGCAGGACGGAAGAGCGACGGGCGGCGTCGCGGAAAAGAAGACGTTACGCGAGAAGGCGTGGCGGAGCAAAGCAGTGCCGGCGCCTGAGACCTATCGGAGGTGGGAGGGGCTAGTGTTGGAAACCCGAGCCGCTCCGGTCCCTGCTGGGGGGGGAGGGGGGGTTGTAGCACAGTAGCGGCCTCACAGGGAGAAGGATGAGGCGGTCACGTTAGTTTCTATACCGAGCAGGCGGCAGCGGCTTCGCTGCTGTGCATGGCTTCCGGACCCGGCCGCCCCTGTTAGGGAGAGCCCCCGTATGGTAGCAGCTCCCGAGAGGGGCGGGGCCTCGCCGCTTCCAGGAAGTGGCCGGAAGCGTGAGAGAGCGATTGGAGGAGGATTTTACCTGTGCTGCTTTCCCCTCCTCCTTCTCCTTTCTTCGGTCCCGGCGGGGAATGGCAGTTGTTCCTCTTCGGCTTCCGGTGACAGCGGACGGGTGCTGAGTTCTTTGTCTCCGGTGAATGGGATGGAACGGCGCCGTGGGACGCTGCTTCTGACAGGGGCCGGAGCAGAGCCCTGAGCACCTGTATCCCCCGTCCCCCCCCTCTGGGGGATATCTGCGGGCAGCAGACGCCTTCCCAGACTGCGAGTGAGTGCCGAGAAGAGTCGTGGGTTATGGGGATGAGCAAACTCAAAGTCTGTAGTCGTTTATTCTAATAAAATAGCTGGCACGGAGAGTTCCCGTAACTATACCTGTGCCGAAGAAGGTTGCGATGCCTGCTGCTGGCCCGGCGTAAAGCTTACCCAGAAAGGACCCAGAAGAGTATGTTTGCTATCTCAGGAAGGGCGTTGTGAGGTCATGTATAAAATCCGTAGCTAATTCTTACCAAATGAAAGGTAGCACTATGCAAAGATCCAGAAAGTTTGACATCGAAGTTTTGGGTTTTTTCCTGGCTTTGTTTTCATATATTCAACCAGACTGTGATGTTATTAGTATGTGGATGTCTTTAGCATGTGGTTTGTGCATGGTGAGGATTGAAAGCAACACAACTGTTCCTTTTTCATGTGCACTGGAAGTATCGCCTTATTATGGGTTTGCTTAGATTAAAATATGATTTTAAGAGGGTTTTTGGTATATAATGTAACCCGTCTGTTAGACATAGCACACTATTTTTAGTTTCACAACAATTTGTGCCATACCAAAGTTCTGTTTTGTCTTCTTTCCTAGTGCCAAGCTCGCTGTGTCTTTTTAGAGTAGGCTAGTGAGACAAGGTCAGAGCTAGACCTTAATTGTTAAGGCAGGGTTGAACTACCTTCTACTTGTTTGCATTCTCCTGTTTGCAACTGCCTACATCATTGATGTCCTAGAACTTCCTTTTACTACACTATGGGAAGAGGCCTGCCAACAGATCTGCCTGGAATAGTTTATTCCTGGTTAAAAGTATATGTAACCCCATCCCCAGGTGCAGATTGCTACTAGATGGGTCCATACAATAATTTGTTTCTATTTGGGGCTGGAACCACTCACTGGCTAACTCTCACAATCTCTCTTTCTTCCAGGGCTGGATTTACTTTCAGGACCCAATATGGTAGAGGTGACTCCTATTTGTTTTCCTTGGGAGGGATACACTTTTCCCCACACTGTGGATGCTTTGAGGGCCAGAAATGATAAACTGTAGACTTTTAGTTGAGTGTCCAAAAATAAGTCTTTATTGATGAGAAATCAGGTGAGAAATGCCACAACTCAACTTAATTCTTTTAGATTCCACATGTGACTATTACATTTCTTTCTTTTTATCTATGCAAGGGTCTCTCTACTTTGGTCCAGGGGCGAGGAAAACATTAACCATCCAGTGCTTGAATTAATGAGGTTCCAAGTGGGCAGGGATATCCTTTTTGGGACAGAAAATACCCTTCCAGCTGGACAAAAATCTATAAACAGTCTGCAAATATTACCAATTATCTCTCTTCCCAGGGATGAAGATAATACCATTGCTAGTAATAGCGGTGGTTAACATGGAATAGACTTGGTGTTTGGGTACTTGCCAGGTACTTCTAGCCTGGCTTGGCCACTGTTGGAAACAGGATGTTGGGCTTGATGGACCCTTGGTCTGACCCAGTATGGCATGTTCTTATGGGTGTCCTCTGATGTAACTCAAATTTAGTCTTACAGTTTCCTCAGTCCTTCTCGATCTCCCTCACTTTTCATGGATTGCAAGTTGGGAAGAGATCTTGGAACATGCAGCTCTTGATGGTCTTTTTTTCAGGCTAGGAGGAAGAGCTGGCAAAATCTTCCTCCCATATCTTCTAACAAAATGTCTCTTTATCCCAAAAACTGATACTAATACCAGAGTTGTTGCTTGCATTGGGTCACCATCTCCTATGTTCTCATCGAGGGTTGGGAAGGGCAGGTCTTCCCTAACCTGAGCAGCCCCAAAGACAAGATTTCCCCGTCCCTATGCTCTCGCAGGTTCCTATCATGAAAAAGGGTAAACCCAAAAACAACCCAGAGGAGGAGCTCCTAACCAGCCAGTGAGTGGTCTGAAAAAGGAGTACGCTCCCCTGACTGGGCCTGAAAAAAAGCTCCACATTATCTCCTAACTCTAACTCAAAGCTTCACTGCCCCCCAGAGCTCACTGTTATAAGCTACTTTTCTTAACTCTCAGGAAACGACCATCTCAGCACCCTCAAAGGGAGGGGCTGCATTTGAATGGTACCTCCCCTTATGTCTAACCTACACTAAACTTTCTGAATGCAGGAATACCTAGGTCATAATAGAGATGTAACCAAAGGGTCCGTCAAATATACAAGGACCACACTGAATTTTAAGAGTCTGATTCATCGATAAGTATTAGAGTTCATGGACTTTTAGTATGCATGTAAGATTCAAATTGACAGATCAATGGAACAAATTTATAATTGGTATTCACACAAAGTACTCTGACAGGCCAGTAATCCATATGTGAAGCACACAGGGAACTTGGGAGGTATTTAGTGCTATATAATGCATGGTCTAATGTGACTATTTAATTTGGGTCTATAGGTTGTTTTTTTTTTTTTGCTTTGTTTTTTAAGATTTTTATTGTACTTTAAACCCTGTAATTGCTTAATCATAAGAGGCTTTGATTTTGCAAGCAGCATTTAAAAAAAAAAATCAGTCCTTTAAAATATTTTTAATGTTGAACAGTGCTAATGGAAACATAGCTTTTAATGTTACTGCAGGTGCAAAATTCCTCCAGTGACATGACTGCGACCTGGTTCTAGTTGCCACAGCACTACTGGAATTAATTACAAGCACCATGTAATAAAAAATGCACAAAATGAAGGGCTGGATGTTTAAAACAAAGCCTATACCAAACTAGCAACCTCCTATAGTAAGAAATTACTGGTTTTATTCCTAAGAACATTAAAAAAACAAAACACTACTCATTTTGACACTTCAGGATTACTTTTTTTTTTTTCTGCTAAGCAGTGATTTTAAAAGGCTGTGGATGACATTCTGTAGAAATCCCTGCTCTGCATGTTTATATCACATAGGGAATCCAGTGCAGATGGTGTTCAGGCCTGTGTGAATGCACAGAAGTGAAATGGTGCTTGGCGTGCGGCAGCAGGTCTGCACTTCTAGCTTTTCACTTTGAATGAGAGGTGGATTATGTTTAACCCTGGGCCAGTGATGAAGCGTGATGTCATTTTGATTTTGGGTATGGAAATCCCAGCCCTATCATGGAAGGCAGCGAGAGTTTGTCGCACAGTCACAAATAACTGAGCTAAATCCTTTCCAGGCTGTAACTTTCTCTCTATATTGTTGGAGCCTAATGAGAGCCTTGGCATTCTCCTATATTAAAAAAAAAACAAACCCCGAAGCTGTGGAAAGCAAGACCAAGCTGCAGCAGGTGTAGCCAAGTTTGGGTGAATTTGATGTACAGAATGAGAGAGTTCTGGTCATTTACACAAACTGTTTATGAAAGGCAGGTAAGGGCCTGTCATTCCACATACTCTGCCAAGTTGCTATTATCCTACTTCTTCCCACAGGCCCTGCTTGTGCACCGTCTATATTGGTCTCGGATGTGGCTGAATTCTGTTGCTGCTTTGTTAGTAACAGCATGCCCTCCATCTCTGCCGGCAGACGATTTCAGGAATTTTCAACTCATCAGTAAATAGGTATTTCCTTGTTTTTCCAACCCCTCATAATTCTTCATCTTAGAGCATTTTTAAGAAATAGAAACACTTCCATAGTAGTAGAATTATGTCCTTAAATCGTGTCATTTAGTCCTGAACATTTTTTTTCGGCAGCAAGCATCAGAACCTTTGCAGGTTACGATTCCAGGTGAAAATCAGAAAGAAAGCAGTAAAGTTTTTGGAATAGATGAACTGGGGGGAGGGGATGTGCGCATTTTGCCATAAGAATATAGTAAATAGTGGTACCGATTGGTTTTCTTTCTGCCCGTCTCTGGGTGGTGGTACGGAAGGGTTTTTATTGTGCTGCCTCTGAATGAGGAGAGCTGTGCTCTCAGGGGCTGATGTAATAAGGCTTTGTAGGCTGAGCACACATTCCCCCCCCCCCTCATATTTGTGTATGTGTAACTTACTCAGAATTTAATAAGAAATTTGGTACACAAATTAGTGCATCACAAATTAGTGTATACATTAGCTACTGTTAAAGCAGGGAGGGGCATTAAAGCCCTGAAGACTTAACTCACTGTTTTGTTTTGGTTTTTTTAATGCTGGAAATTTTAACTCCTGAGTCAGAAGTGGAGTAATTTAACATGAATTCCTTCTCTGACCCAGGAGTTAACACACATTTCTGGAGCTGGCTAGGGTTGGTCTATGGTTCTGTGCCAGCATGGTGCCAGACGTGAAGGTTGCAGGTGCAGCGGCCCACCACAGATCCGGGAAACCCAAATTCAGAACCAAGAACTTGAGGTCCTGAAGCACACTAGAACAGCATCATAGACCAGAAACATGAGCTAACTAACTGTTGAGCCTAAAAAAAACCAAAAGGGTGTGAGCAGAGAGGTACCCAAGTTTGGACTGCCAAGCCGGGGGACTTTGTCCTGGGACTCAGCCTATCCATGAATACTCCCCACTCACCTAGCCCCCTCCTCCCCACACGATGCTATAGGCAACCCTTATATTTAGTTTACATGACTCCTGTTGGCTTCAGTGCCATGTCTTGTGCGCAGTGCACCTATCAGGGCATGTGTAATAAGATTGAGCACACATATATATTTTATTTTTTTTACTCATGAGCATGCATGTTTTTGTGTTAACATGCATTTGCATACCATTAGCTTACTGCATTAGAAGTTAACCTGTTGGGTTTTTTTTTAGCACACAAATAAAGTGTGTGCTAAAACCTAGCAGACATTTTTTACTTGCATTTTGTTACTTTGTTCCCTGAGAGAGTCTGCTACCAGTCTAAGAATCTGCTCTACCCGTTTGGGGCACAGCGTTAAGAGGTTCTGTGGACCACAGACAATGTTTCCATCTTCATTCCCAGTGCAAGTCTTGCACTTCCAGCTATGTGCCGAGGTGGACTCCACCAATGCCAAAGCACCTTTTGTGTCCTGTAGCTGTGCTCATGTCTGTTTTGTATTTTCAGCAGGCTGCTCCTATTATGAGTTTATATATAATTATATATATTATAATTAATAAAAATAATTGGCTTAGCAATAAATTGTTTTGTTTAAGTTAATGGTAGGGTAATGTTTTTAGCTATTTTATTGCATAATTGGGGTATCCTATGTTTTTGTATTTGGGTTTTTTTTTTTCAGTTTACTGTACATCTTTGGAAGATTTAACTGTAAAACCTGGAAAGTGATTCATAAATTTTATAAACATATGTTAAAAACCAAGAGTGGGTTTTTTTTTGTTTTTTTTAATGAATAACATCTTGTATCGAGGACCTGTCTGAAAGCAATGAACACTAAGCAAACAGAAAAGGGGAAAAATGTTTTGGGCATGGCATGAAGTGCCTTTTTTTTTTTTTGTAATCAAAACCTGACTGGTGTCATCCTATTTTAATCTGCTTCAGTTGGTAATTTTAAATAGCAGGCACTTTCTCTGTTCGTATCCAGATTAGTCCAGACTCCTGGTTTTGCCTCCCTGCCAGCAGATGGAGACAAAGTTTTACTGACATTGCAGCATTTAACACTGTGTGCCACCTGCAGCTCTTCAGTATTTCTCTGTCTCCAGCAGATGACAGATGGTGCAAAACCTGCAGTTGTGCAATGTGGTTACAGTTTTTGAGTTTGGAGCCTTTCTCCCGGGGGATTTTTGGGACCTAGTTGGTCCATCCCTGTCTGCTTGAGGTAGATGAGCTTGGGGGTTAGTGACCCTTTTTGTATGCTCAGCCCTTGCATCTGTGGGGTGTAAATCTGGTGGTCCAGATCGCTCCCCTTCACAGGGCCGCTAAGGCGGCTTCAGGCTCAAAAGTGTTTTTTTTTTTTTGGGAGGCATTTTGTTCCCTTGGCTGTTCTATTTTACAGCCAGAGGAAGAAGACACTTCATAAAGTTAACTTTTTTTTTTTTTTAATGTAAGGTCAGCTGTTCTTTGCCAACGACTTTCCCCTTGCTAGTTTTGGCAGCTGGGGTGTTGAAATACAAAAGTTTAAGGTGGTGCAATTTGTGCTGCACCGAGGTAAGAGATTTGACTGCTATAGGACGCGGGTCGGTCTGCCACACATGCAGCTCGGTGCGATCTCTGCTTGATAGAGAGGGGCTGTGTTCCAGCTGTGCATTGTGTGGGAAGAGCCTGTCTGATGGCTGGATGAATGCAAAAAGGCAGCGGCTGGCTTCCCCTTCATTGCCCGCAGTGCGTTGGGGCTTGCAGCTGGGAGAAGATCCTTTTCCACTCAGTGTGGGAACGGCAGCCATCTTGGATCCCTTGTCGGCCGTTCCCGTGCTGTCGGGGGGAGGGGGATGTTTGTCCCCAGCTTGTTCTGGCTCCAGAGGGGAGCAGGAAGGTTCTGAGGGGGAAGAAGTTCACACTATGCCCATGTCTGGTCCCTCAAAGCCTTTTTCTGCTGACTTTTTGTTACTGCATGAGGCCTGTTTGGCTAAACAGCAGGTAGTGTTGTCTGCTCTGGAGTGGGTTCGACCACCGGTGTTATATGGTAAGGGGTCCAAAATGGCTCAGTTTGCTACTAAACTAGTTTCCCCTGTCCAGAGGTTGTTGGATTCTTCTTCTTCTAAGTTGGCATGTGGTGGGGATGAGTCTGAATATTCGGATGGTTCTCCAGTGGGGGCAGGGTTCCTTCTGGGCATGATTTGCCAATGGATCCTGGTTCCGGAGGTGATGAGCAAGTGGATGATCCAGAGGAGGTTCTGGTCTCTGAGGGTGATGACCTTTAAAGTGGTCTGTCTTTTTTTCAGAAGGAAGAGTTGGGGCCCTTAATTCCTCAGGCTCTTCAAGAGCTTGGGGTCAAAGTGCCTCAGTAAGATTTGGATTTGGAGGGGGCTGATCCAGTCCTGGATCGGCTGAGGAGTCCAGCAAGAGCCTTCCCATACTACAAATCCATGAACAATCTGGTGGAAAGGGAGTGGGGGACTCCTGATGCAGGCCTGATGATGGGAAAAGCTATGGCGAAGCTGTACCCCTTGCCCGAGCAGACGGAGCTTTTCGCCCTTCCCAAGGTTGACGCTGCGGTCTCAGCGGTTACTAAAAAGACAACTATTCTGGTAGCAGGGTCCGCAGTGATGAAGGTGCAGGATCAAAAGTTGGAGGTGCTCCTTAAGAGGATTTTTGAAGTGTCTGCCCTAAACCTATGCGCTGCTATTTGTACTAGTTTTATGCAGCGGAATTGTCTGCACTGGGTTCAGCACCTACAGGAAAATCAACCGAGCTCTGGTGAGGAGGTGAGCAAAGCTAAACATGTAGAGGTGGCAGTTGCTTTTGAGGCAGATGCCTTGTATGACTTGGTAAGGACATCGATTAGAATTATGGGGTCTGCGGTCTCAGCCAGGAGGTTGTTATGGTTGCATAACTGATCCGCAGATGTGTCCTCAGTCTCAGTTGGTTTCTTTGCCGTTTAAAGGTAGATTCTTGTTTTGGAGAGGATCTGGAGCAGTTGATGAAAAACATAGGCAAGAATAAGGTACACAGATTGCCTGAGGATAAGCCTAAGGGTAAGGTTGGTTTTTTTTTTTTTTTCAGGTTTGGTCTCATTTTCGGGATAGCAGGAGGTCTTGCCCAGCTAGAGGAGCATCAGGGCTGCAGAAGCAATTCTCGTTCCAGGGTCAGTCCTGGGGGCAATCCTTTCGTGGGGGCCAAAAACCCTTCCATGACACCGCAGTGGGGAAAGTCCTCCCAATGAGTTGAGGCTGGTCCACTCCATCGTTCCTTGCATAGGAGGTCGCTTAGGGTAGTTTTACGGGGAGTGGGCCAAAATTACTCAAGATCAGCGAGTCCTCAGTATAGTCAGAATTTGCACACCCTATCCGAGATTTGTTTCTGTTTTCCCTTTACAAATCGTTAGTCAAGCAACTCGTGGTGTGGGAAATGGTAAGCTGGTTGTGGCAGCTAGAGGTGGTGGTTCCTGTTCCTTGCAACGAGTAAGTTATGGGAAGGTATTTCATTTACTTTGTCGTCCCAAAAAAGGAGGGCATTTTTTGACCAATTCTGGACTTGAAAAAGGTGAACATAGTGCTCATGGTTCTGCGCTTCTGCATGGAGACCCTGAGGTCGGTTATGGCGGTAGTTCGCAAGGGTGAGTTTCTAGCTTCCCTAGATCTAACGGAGGCATATCTGCACATACCCATCAGTGGTTTCTACAGTTCATGGTTCTGGGTCAGCATTTTCAGTTTCAGGCCCTGTCATTTGGGTTGGTCACAGCACCATGAACCTTCACCAAGGTTATGATGGTAGTGGCAGTAGCTTTGCATCGGGAAAGAATTCTAGTGCACCCTTATCTAGATGACTGGCTTATCAGGGCAAAGTCGGAAGATCTTTTTGTCGGTTCGGAAAGTGACCAGGTTACTCGAGTTCCTCGACTGGGTAGTAAACTTGGCAAAGAATCACTTGGTGCCCGTTTCAACATGCAGAAGGGCAAAGTGTTTCTCACAGAGGAGCGTGTTCAGAAGCTACAGGGAGAGATTCAGCGCTTGTTGGAGTTGCCAAGGTCTGGGATTATTTGCAAATTCTGGGCTCAATGGCATCGACCCTAGAATTAGTACTGTGGGCATTTACTCATATGAGACCCCTGCAGAGGGATGTTCTGGCTCGGTGTAACCTGCTCTTACAGGAGCTTCATCTTCCCTTGCCACTTGAGGGATGCGCGGGAGACAGCCTGTCTTGGTGGCTTCTAAGTTCTTATTTAGTGCGTGGTTTGGACCTCAAGGTTCCGGATTGGGTGCTGCTTATTACTGATGCAAATCTGACTGGTTGGGGAGTGGTTTGTAAGCAGCAGACTGCTCAGTGCTGTTGGTCCATGAAAGAGGCTTCAAGGTTGATCAGTCAGGTGGATACCAGAGCAGTGTGCTTAGCCTTAAAGGCCTTTCTCCTATTGGTGAAAAGTCAGTCGGTGAGGGTCCTGTGGGACAATGCGACGACAGTGGCTTAATATCAATCAGCAGGGAGGAACCAAAAGTCGAGCAGTAGCCCAGGAGGCTCAAGAGTTGATTTGTTGGGTGGAGCATCACCTGGTGCGGATATCAGTATCGCACACTACAGGGATTGAAAACATCCAAGCATATTTTTTGAGTTGCAAGATGTTAGATATAGGGAAGTGGGAGGTGTTGGAGATAGCGATGCAGCTCATCTGCAAGAAGTCGGGCTCCCCTCACGTGGATCTAACGATGACTCGCTGGCATGCCAAGGTGGTTTGATGCCAAGGCAGTTTGAATTTTCAGTCTGAGAAGAGAGCATGGGGCCAAGGGCATCAACGCTCTGGTGGTACCTTGGCCTTGGAAGGTCCTGCTTTGTCTTCTCTCCATGCCCACTCAGTAGGCAAGGTGTTGTGATGGATAGAGAGACATCAAGGCTGAGGTAGTGTTGGTGGCTTTGGAGTTACCGCTTCGGCATTGTTCACGGATTTAATTAACTTGGCCATGGATGGGCCTTTATGCTTTGGACATCTAACAGGACTTCTTTGTCAGGGGCCTGTATTTTCAGACCAGGCTGCTCACTTTTGTCTAGTGGCATGCCTTTTGAGAGGCAGCGTTTTGAGATGCAAGGGCTATCCCAAGGCAGTGATTGCTATGCTTTTGCAGGCTAGAAGAAAGTCTACCTGTCTCTCGTAAGTGAGGGCCTGGAAGGTTTTTGAGTATTGGTGTGCCATGCACGGGTCCAGGTTCTGAAATCCTCCTTGTCTGATTATTTTATCCTTTCTGCAGGAAGTTTGGTCAAGGGTTTGGCATTAAACTCTCTGAAGCTCCAGGTGGCAGCTCTTTGGGGCAAGGTTGAGGGGTCCTCCTTGTCTCATCTGGATGAAATCTGGTTTCTCGGGGGGGGGGGCGGCTAAGAATTTTCATCCACTGGTGCAGAGAGTTTGTCCATCTTGGAATCTCAATCTTGTTCTCAAGGGCTTGTGTGAGGCTCCCTTTGAACTGATCAGAAAAGCAACAAGGCTTTGAATGTTAAGGTGGTTTTCCTGGTGGCAATTTGTTTGGCTAGAAGAATATCAGAGTTGCAGGCTTTATTTTGCGGGATCCGTTCCTTCAGATTTCCGACTCCCGGGGGGTGTTCCTTGTGTGTACAGTACCTTTCTTTTTACCAAGGGTAGTTTTGGCGTTTTCACGTGGAGCTTCCAGCCTTTCTAGAGATGGAGGCCTCTGCTCCTCACACGAGGGAGCTTAAGTTGTTGGATGTACACAACTTTTTGTTGATATCTCAAGGTTACTAAATTACTTTAGAAGATTGGATCATCTTTGTTCTGTTGAGCTGTCCGAGAAGAGATTTTCAGGCATCTAAGGCTACTATTGTGTGGTGGCTCAAAGAGGCCATTGGGTCGACTTGCATATCTAAGGATCGTCTGGTTCCTGAGTGTTTGCAGGCTCATTCTACATGCTCTCAGGCGGCCTCCTAGGTGGAGGCTCAGCTAGTTTCTTCGCAAGAGAAATGCAGGGCAGCGACTTGGGAGATGCAGGGTCCTGATTTGTTTGAGAGTTTTGTGAGCGGGACTCTCCAGGTTCCATCCAGAGTAGGGAGCTTTGGTACATCCCTGGAGTCTAGACTGATCTGGGTACGTACTGTGATAGGAAAATTTGATTCTTACCTGCTAATTTTCGTTCCTGTAGTACCATAAATCAGTCCAGAACCTGCCTGATCCAACTCTCCCCTGTAATAGGGGAGAGTCCGTGTATTCTATTTTCTTGGTTTAGGAAAGGCAGACTTGTGAAAAAAAAAAAGAAAAGAAAATTTGGCTTTTTGGTTGGTGTTTAGGCTTGGGTATAGGTCAATACTGAGGAGCTGCAGGTGGCACATGGGGTTATGTTGCACTGTCAGTAAAACTTTGTCTCCATCTGCTGTCAGGGAGGCAAATCCAGGAGTCTGGACTGATCTGTGGTACTCCAGGAACAAAAATTAGCAGGTAAGAACCCATTTTCCTTTCCTTATAGTGAATGGGTTTTTTTTTGTTTTGGAAGTGCAGTTCTCCAATCTTTGGCAGGGTTGCAGAGCATGGGATCTGTGATGAGTCCGTGTAAAGCTTGCCTCAGACCTTTCACATAGCCCTCTGTGGCAGCTCTGTAATTTCCAGCTCCTAATGTGGTGACTCTACTGGTTGAAATCTCTATAGTTTTGTTTATTTGGATACTGCACAATGAAAACAGAATGCAAAGCTCAGGATGTTTGCTTTCTGTGTTTGGGGTTATATGACAAGCAGGTAGATTCAGAAGTGAAGATAAAGAAGCATTCTTTGTCAGAGTGATGAATGCATTGAACTGGACAGTAATGACAATCTGTATGTTCATCTGATCAGTCAGGAGGCTCCATCAGCTTATTCCCACCAGTTTCTCTTTCTTTTGTCTATATCTGTATGTCTCTAACCTAATCTTAAAAGCAAAATGCACATATGCACAGAAATCCCCCTCTATTGGTTGTGAGTTGTTTTTTGTTTTTGTTCCGCTCCTGGAGCCCCCACTGCAGTAATATCCTATTGCCAAAGCTTATCTTCTTAGTTTTATCTGCTAACTGTTTGTTCTTTGTTCTCTTTCAGATGCCGGTATGGACACACTAGCTTATGATGCTTACTCCAGTGCACCGCTTCAGAGATATTGAACGGAATCCAGAATACCTCCACCCGGAGAAGTGCTTCCCACCGCCGCCTCTCAGCTCTGCAGAAAGGATGTGGTTCATTAAAGATGGCTGTGGCATTGCGTGTGCTGTGGTCACCTGGCTGCTGGTTATGTACGCGGAGTTTGTGGTCCTCTTTGTCATCTTGGTCCCCTCGAGAGACCTGGTTTACAGCATGATCAATGGGACACTCTTCAACATGCTGGTGTTCCTGGCCTTGGGATCTCATTCTCGGGCTATGTTAACCGATCCAGTAAGTATGCCATATTCCCGCGAGGGTGGGTGGGGGAGAAGGGGGTATGCGGAGACCTCAAACAGGATGTTTCCATTTATTCATCTGAAGAGAAGGTTGTCCAGACATGCAGGGGTCTTGTCTGAAGGCTAGCGGGAGGAAGTTGGTTTTGGAGCTTTAAAATCTTATGAGAGGGAAGAATTGCATTCATTTTTCACAAGGTTCCTGACTTTTCTTTTTATCTAGTTCTCGTCGTATAGTCTCCATGCATATTCCCTAATATATTTCTTGTGGGTCTTTTTTTTTTTTTCCCTCCACATCTTCTACTTGATAGGGTGCGAGTACTGTAGCAGCTTTCTGTAGCCTAGGGACCAGGACACAGCTTCATTGAGAGCTACTTGGCAGTGGTCTTTCACTAGTCACCAAGGACTCTCAGAGATGCAGAATGGTGACTCGGGCCCTGAGTGCTGGTATAAGCAGTGCTTGTCCTCCCCCCCCCCCCCCCCTTCAGTCCCCACCTATCCCTCTGGGAGATTTAACATTCTCCCTGCTCACCCACCCCACTAGTCCCAGGGCTGGCATAGGCATGCCCTTCATTTCTGTCTTGGACTGAATTTATGCTGCTGGTTCAGAATGGGCTTATGAGCTCATGTCATATTGGTGGAAAAGGCGAGCACAATTAAAAAAATATTGTTTTCCATCCCACCTTCTTCAAATGTCTTAGCACCCATTGGCCTGTCTTGTTAACTTAATGACACGAGTAAACTCATTAACATCTGGAGTTCAAAGTAGCCAGCAGTATTTGAGATCTGCTCAGATTGTGTGAAGTTGACTTGGACTGTAGCATGTAGAACGCAGTTGAAATTTTCCCTTTCCCCCCCCCCCCCCCCCTTTTTTTGCACCTTCAGTAGGCAGGCATCCCCATGTGTACTGAAGCTACATATCCATTCCTGAACACCTCCATGTAGCTGTCTGAAGTGCTAATTAAAATCAAAAAGTGAAATTTAACATTTACAGTGACTGTTGTCCCAACCTTTCTCTATACATCTAATCTGATGTTGAATTGAATATGCTGTGCTATTTACATGGTAATACTAAAAGTGAGGCCAGAAGTCCTGCTTCCTGATGCATTGTTCTGAAAAACAGGGACTTGAGGTCACAGACCTCTCAGGCTCCAGTACACAATGTTTGCAGTAAGCTTTATTTTCCTTCAGTCTTAAGCTGTGATTCACATCTCTGTTGGTTGAGGGGAGAGTCAGATACTTTTTAAAAGGATGAAACAACACATTAAAGCAGCAGCTGTTTGCTAATACATATTAATTGGCCTTAACTAAGGTTTGCAGAACCATGCTAAATACCACCAGAATTAGTGTCACCAGACCTTTTTTTTTTTTTTTTTAAACCCAGCTTTAAACATCTAAAAAAGTTGGTAAAATAGAATAGTTCAGGCAGGGATAAATAACATAGGTGACATAGTAGATATCAGCAAATAAGGACTGTTTTGGACAGGTCAGTCCCCACGAGTGGGTTTTGCACCTCTGCCAGCAGATGGAGACTGAGCAAAAGCTGAGGTCATGACCATATAATCCCAATGGTCCCACCCTGACATCAGCCCACCAGCATTTTCCAATTCCAGCAGATGCTGGACATGCATTTACCTTCTGGGGATTGCTTGTAAGTTTAAAAAAAAAAGGAATCAAAAGGAGATAGTGGAAACATGAGACGTTTTTATCACAGGTACATCCAGATTACTTCGGGTCAGCATTTATTTGTGTTAGTTTGTGGTTAACTTTTCTTTGAGCAAGCTATGCAGAGTCAGGCCGATTCTGTACGGTGTGCTTGGCCATGCACACTGTTTAACACGCTGTTGGCCATGTTTTTTCAACGCGCATCTATTACCCCTTTATACTGTAAGAGGCTTAGCGAGCCAAAAACGCGCGGTCAAAACCCCTGGAAACGAATAGCGCTGATCACATGCAAATGCATGTTGATGAGGCTATTAGTCACTTGGGATACTGAAAGTAAATTATATGGCCAAGCCGCACATTTTACACTCAGAAATTAACGCCTACCCAAGGGCAGGCATTAATTTATGAGCAGCCCGAAAAAGTGTACAGAAAACAGAAAATACTGCTTTTCTGTACACCCTCAGACTTAATATTCTAGCGATATTAAGTCAGAGGAATCAAAAATGTTTAAAAAAAAAAAAAAAGTGCTGTCCAGTTAGAACAGACGCTCAATTTTAACGGCGTCCATTTTCCTAACCAATGGTTGTCAGCAGGTTTGGAAAACAGACGCTTGTAAAATTGAGCGTCTGTTTCCTGAACTTGCTGACAAAGCCATTCCTCCTGGGCCACGGAGGCGCTAGGGATGCATAATCGTCCCTAGCCCCTCCTTTTAGCATGACCCCTCATTTAAATACGGGATCGCAAGCCCAGGAGAGGTGGCTGGGGTGCCCGTTTTCCCGTGCTTCTTACAGAATTGGCCTGAGAGTGATTCTTGCTTTTCATTTGAAAACTGTTAAGTGGCTTCTCTAGTCCTTGGTTTTACTAACATTCAGGTTGATTCAGTAAAGTCCACGGGAGAGCGGGCGAACGCACCGGCCACTCGCCAGTGCGCGCGATTCAGTATTTAAATTAGGCCCGGCGGTAAAAACGTGTCCCTAGCGCCTCCTTTTTGACAGGAGCGGCGGCTGTCAGCGGGTTTCACAGCCGATGCTCAATTTTGCCGGCGTCCGTTCTCGAGCCCACTGACAGCCATGGGCTCGGAAACCGGACGCCGGCAAAATTGAGCATCCGGTTTTCAACCCGACAACTGCCGGCCGACTTCCAATTTTTTTTTTCTTTGGGACCTCAGACTTAATTTCTGAAAGCAAAATGTGCGGCTTGGCTGCACATTTTACTTACTGAATCGCGCGGGAATAACGAATAGGGCCGTCAACATGCATGTTGAGGGCGCTATTAGGTTCGGCGGGTTGGACGCGCATTTTCTGCCCCTTACTGAATAAGGGGTAAGGGAAAATGTGTGTCCAATAGCAGGCTAACGGTGCGCTCCGTCAGAGTGCACTGTACTGTATCGGCCTGTATGTTCCTTCTTTTGGCAGAGTTCAGTGTTCCTGTTGGTTGGGAAACATGAATGGTTGGCTGTTGTTGATAATGTTCAAGTATAATTGCTTTTTTGGTTGCTATTACCTCTGCCAGTAGTCTGCTCTGGGTATCTGCTGCCCTCTTGGTAAAGAAGTTTCTCTGTTAACAAGAGGGCTTAAATGAGCCATAACTAGTGGATAATGACACAGACCCAGCTCTCAGAGCTTAGAAATCTTTCCGAGCATGCGCAGGAGTTCCTGCGCATGTTCGCTGCCTCATAAGCCCTCAATCTTTCTTTGTCTTAGCTACCACATAGATGGATTCACAATCTGAAATCACTTTCTGCTTGAATTTTCATGTTTGTAACTTTATATTTTCATTGCACCCTCTGCTTCCCTTCAAACAACATATTTTTTTAATTTTTAATTAATTTATTTTTTTAGAATGGAAAATTTTTAAGAAACCTGCAGTTAGTGAATTTTAAGGCTTGCGACTCACAGAGAGAGCTACTGCTGCCTGAGCCCAAACCACTATGCTCCGAATTGAGGCAGGATATCTCTGTGAACATTTTAGACCTGCACCTGAAAGGTGGAAGATCTATTACGATCATTCTTGGGTAAGGCCCTGAAGCCTTGGCGCAAAAGTGGGCAATGCAACCACTTCACCTTCCAGAGCAAAGCCTCTTTGGGCTTTTGGTGCCATAAGAAGCACTGATTGTTCTGGTAGCTGAATGGCCTCCCTTTCTTTGTTTGTCATCTGGGAAGGCTTCCCAGCATGGCCCACCCTGCTCCTCTTCCCCCTTCCACCTCCGTTGGCATTGGTTTCTGGATCTGACAAAGCTCAGGGTCTGAGCATGACACGGCAGCTTAAGACGCAGAGAACATCTAAATGGCACGTGGCATCCACTTTGGGGTTGTCTGTCTCAGCAATGAAGAAGTCAGTACCATTGGCACAGGGTTCTGCTGGGTATGGGCCCTGACTCAACTCTGAAAAGATGTCTTCAGTGCAGGTAGAGTTATTCATGGCAAGGAAGATCTCCATATTGCCAGGCAGCTTATTTTTTAATGAGCTCCAGCACTGTAGAATGCCTTCAGCTGAGACGGCAGAGACCACGATGTCTTTGGCTTGGAGCATCTCAACACAGATGGTGCCATCAGCTTCATCAGTGCGGTCAGAGCAGAGAGCCAGACAATCTGTAATGGCAAAAGCATGAAGGGCAGTATTCGTATGTTGGCATCGAGTGTATTCCAAGCCCCAGTGCCTACTCCCCCAAGCTCTTTGGCACTGCCAGCCATTTTGGCACCCAGCAAAGATGAACTAATTTGTGTTTCAGAGGAGAATGTGTCTCCCACTTACTCTAGCACAGAAGCCTCTGCAGATGGTGAGGCTGCTATCTGAGATGGTAAGGAGTTTCTTTACCTGTTTGCTTCCTGAGGCTCAGAGAGAGAGAGAGAGCATGGACTCTCTCCTGTCCAGGATGGAGGAACATTTTCTGCATAGCTGGTTCAAGGGGAGTCCCCAAGATGTTTAAAAATCCCCATGAGAAGCTTTATCAGCAAGAGCTAGTCCATTTGATGTGGGGGGCTAGTTCCCCCTGCCCAGAGATTCAGAGGGGGGAGGAGGAGTGCTGCTGTTATTGCAGTCTTTCTGCTGGCATTCTCTCTCCTCATTGGCTTAATGGAGGTTCCCTCTTCAGTCACTTTACTCTTTGTCTGGTTTTTGGATGAGTATTTCACCTTGGTTTGGTAACAAAGGTTCTACATGAAACGCCTCTGACCCCTCCCTGGCACTTCTATAGCATACATTGCTATACCCACGTTTTGGAGAAAATGACAAATATATTATATTATCTATTATCTTAGGAAAGCAGAAGATTCAAGAACTGATGTTTTAAGGCTGTTGCAGTTTATCCAGTCCATGTGTTGCCTGCCGGTGGTGCGCAAAATCAACTTAAATTCAAGGTCCAGGCCTCTCTGAGGTCCACTTGCCTTGAAATGGGCTAAATGATCAAGGGAACACTCTTAACATGCTTCCAGGAAAAGTCCAGAAGGTGTTGGATACCTTCAGGAAAGGTTTTCCAGGGGTTGATCTTTAGTGCATGGACTGCTGCTCTGCCTACAGTACCTGAATGTAATCCACTTTGAAGCGCTGAAAAAAGTGTGAAAAGTGGAATATAAATCTAAATAAAATAAAAAAATGGTATAGTACTGCACAAGTATGTTGAAACCTCTAGACCTGCAATACCCTCTTCAATCTGAGTTTCACTGCCCCTTAAGGGATGCAAAGGAGTGTGGAAATTTAACTAATCTTGCCTATGAAGCCTTCAACACTGTGGCCAGAGCAAACATATTCTTCAATCAGTAGTGTCTGTCACTCACTTGGCTCCGAGTGAGTAGTCTCTGGGAAGATGTTCATAATTTCCTGGCAGATGTCTGTGCACAGGAGACAGTTTGGGGACAAGGTGCAAGATACATTTTGTTCTGATTAAGAAACATTAGTCCCCCTTGCAATAGCTCTCTACAGGTGCTGAGTAATCGACCCACTGTTGCCAGACTTCAGTACTTCTCATACAGGTGGGCCTTCCTGTGTGCAGTATTTGCCCACTAGAGGGTAATAGAGGGAAAGATGGCAGCTTAAGCCTCAACAACAACCACAGACAAAGCTTAGGGTGAGTTTTTGATGCTTTTGATACCCACTTCCACTGGTGGAGATGGGGTGGGGAATGGCTAGTCCTTCCTACCAGAATGAGGCCGCATCACAAAGTTCAAGTGGGTCCTGAGAACACTTGTGCCCGCCCTCAAACCAGCGGATATCCAGGTTCAGTTCTGACCTAGCCCAATCAGATCAACTACAGCTGGAATAACATCTCTTCTACACCAGAAGGCCATAGAGCCTGTCCCTCCATGAGAGGGTTTTACTTCTGGTACTTTTTAATTCTCAAGAAGTCAGGTGGACTAAGGCCCATGCTGTATTTGTAGAACCTGAACAAATTGCTGATCTGGAAGAGGTTCAAGATGAATTCACTCCAGACAATTCTTCCATTCATTCAGCCAAAGGACTGATTCACTCTGTCACCCCACCCACTGGAAATTTCTCAGGTTTGTGGTGGGAAAACATGCACTACCGGTACAAGTTGTTCTTTTTGACTGCACCAAGAGTGCTTTACAAAATGTTTGGCAGTCGTAGCAGCATAGCTATGGAAGCAGGGAGTGTGTGTGCTGCTGAACCTGGATGATTGGTTAGTGACATTGGCACCCCTTGCCCTCCATTCCCACTTCCTGGTCAGGTGTCCTAGAAACTCTCCACATGATGATTTAGCTTCTGCAGTCTCTGGAGTCTGTTGTCAATTTTTCCATGACCAGCTTAATTCTGTCCCAGAAGATTCAGTTCATAGAAGCCTGGATCGACTCACTTCAGGAGACTGCCATCTTGCCTGTGGAAAAGGCTGAGATTTTGGGTCTTGCAAGGTTCCTTCTCTTACAGAACTTCACGTCTGCAAGGTTAAAACTTGTCTTGCTAAGTCACATGACAGCGGTGGTCCATGTGGTTCTCTGATTCACCTTTACATGTGAGGCCTCCAGTGGGCTCTTCAGCATCAAAGGGATCAATTGCTTCAACCATTATTTCATCTAATATCAATGCGAGCAGTGATGGATAAACAAGGGTGTTCTGGCATCAGAACTTCCGTTGTGTATCCCAGTGCAACAAGTTGTTCTGTCCACTGATGCCTCCACCAGAAAGTGGGTGCACACCAGTCTCTCTCATGGACCCAAGGGATCTGCTCCTGAGTGGATAGTCATCTATGGATCAGTCAGCTGGAGCTCTGAGCCATCCAGTATTTTATTTAAAATCACTTATATTCTGCTACTTCTAAGTGTCAGTCCAGTGTGGATTACAGTATTATAAGACATAAGAACATGCCATACTGGGTCAGACCAAGGGTCCATCAAGCCCAGCATCCTGTCTCCAACAGTGGCCAATCCAGGCCATAAGAACCTGATAAGTACCCAAACACTAAGTCTATTCCATGTTACTGTTGCTAATGGCAGTGGCTATTCTCTAAGTGAACTTAATAGCAGGTAATGGACTTCTCCTCCAAGAACTTATCCAATCCTTTTTTTAAACACAGCTATATTAACTGCACGAACCACATCCTCTGGCAACAAATTCCAGCGTTTAATTGTGCGTTGAGTAAAAAAGAACTTTCTCCAATTTAGTTTTAAATGTGCCACATGCTAACTTCATGGAGTGCCCCCTAGTCTTTCTATTATCCGAAAGAGTAAATAGCCGATTCACATCTACCCGTTCTAGACCTCTCATGATTTTAAACACCTCCATCATATCCCCCCTCAGCCGTCTCTTCTCCAAGCTGAAAAGTTCTAACCTCTTTACTCATAGGGGAGCTGTTCCATTCCCTTTATCATTTTGGTCGCCTTTCTCTGTACCTTCTCCATCGCAATTATATCTTTTTTCAGATGCGGCGACCAGAGTTGTACACAGTATTCAAGGTGCGGTCTCACTATGGAGCGATACAGAGGCATTATGACATTTTCCATTTTATTCACCATTCCCTTTCTAATAATTCCCAACATTGTTTGCTTTTTTGACTGCCGCAGCGCACTGTACCGACGATTTCAATGTGTTATCCACTATGACACCTAGATCTTTCTTGGGTTGTAGCACCTAATATGGAACCCAACATTGTATAATTATAGCATGAGTTATTATCCTAAAATACTGTATATCTGACACTACATAATACAACAATACTAAACCAGCACATCTATATAATACATGACTGAGAAAATCCTATTACCTTACACATATGCTTCTATAAAAAAACTGGGTTTTGCTACCCTTTCTAAAAACTTTCAGTTCCTGCAGCTCTCGTATCCTTGCTGGCAGTTTATTCCATTCAACCACTACTGTAAACGAGAATGCCCTAGGCCTAGTTTGCACCAGTCTGTATTTACTGACTGTAGGGATTTTAAGCAAGTGTGCACCCTCTGATCACAGTATTTAGTGGGGGATATACCATTCAATTGTATTTCTCAAAATGGAAGGCTGACCAGCTGTAAGCTTAAAAATTATTACCCAATAACCTGGACTTTATCCTCCATTTCACAGGCAACCAGTGAAGGTCTCTCTGTACTGGAGTAATATCCTCTCTTCTAGGGAGGCCTGTTAGTATGTGTTCAGGGGCATGCTGAATTACCTGCAGCACATGAATTAGCTTATCTTCCAGACCTATGTACAAGGAGCTGCCAAATGCATTGAGAGCTTTCTCCCACCTGCTGTCTGGCGCAAGAAAAACTAGATCCAGCCAATAGGTGCCCATGTTTTATATAAAACAAGTAAGGAGGCACATGCTCTTATGTCCTCTGCAGAGAGACCTTGTGGGTCTTGTCGTGGGCCTGTCATCACAGCCTATCTGGCAGGGGTTTAGAATATGTCACCAGACCAGCTCAGCAGAGTTCTGCAAACTCATGAGCGAGTGGTCCTGAGATCAGGGGGCTCCAGATGACTTGTTCATCTGCTGGGGGGTCCCCGGTGACCGACCTGTTTGTGTCAGAGAGCAACTGGAAGGTCACTCCTGTTCCACGAGACTGAACAGTTACAGATTAGCCCCTAATGCTTTCATGCTAAACTGAAGCGTTGGTCTGCTCTACCTACGTACACCCTCCAATTCCTTTCATTGGCACAACTGGGAAAGGGTAATTCTTATGGCTCCAGCTTGTCTGTATCAGTTCAGCCTCCGATCCACTTGGGGATATCTTTGACTCCCATCATCCATGAGGACAGAAAACTCTGCTACCCGGATCATTCATCCTTGGTCCTCCACACTGTGGCTGTTGAGCGCACACTAGTGTCATCCTTGCTCTTTCCCAAGGCTTTGGTGGACGTTCTTAGTTAGAAAACCTTCCACGAGGAAGGCCTAGAGTTTCAAGTGGAAGACATTCTCTGCATGCTATGTGACCGGTCATCTGCACCCCTTCTCTTGTGGTCTGAGGTGGCACCCAGTTCCTGCTAGCGTTCCCAACTGCCAGGTTTTGGACCAGACTGCCAGGTTATCGGGCATTGTGTGTAGCGTCTGGTCAGAAGTACCGACTGGTTGCTAAACTTATGGTTTTGCAGGTGACTCCTCTCTCCCACAGCCTCTTATTTAGGCTCCGACCCTGCCTTTCTCACCCTCCCTAGAAGAGAG
This sequence comes from Rhinatrema bivittatum, assembly GCF_901001135.1. NCBI lineage: Eukaryota > Metazoa > Chordata > Amphibia > Gymnophiona > Rhinatrematidae > Rhinatrema > Rhinatrema bivittatum. The sequence goes on from NC_042616.1 coordinate 289,687,701, forward strand.
CTGTGCTGTATCCCTGCCTGATGCTGTGATTGGCATGGAGAAAGGAGGCAGGGCACAGCACAGCTCTCACTTTCCAGCACCTTCGTAGATGTTTGAGCATGGCCCTCTTGGTCCCAGCCCCTCCCTCACAGCATGCTGGGCTAGTACCTAGGGGCTGCAGTGAGCCCTTTCGAAACAGATATAGGCACAGGAGAGAAGGTAGAAAGACAGACTGAGGTACAGGCTGTAGAGAGGAGACACACATGGTGGGGAGCATGGGATGGTTGAGATACAGGGGGGACATGGAGGGAGGGAATGGGTCACAGAATTTCACTCGGTCCAGCCAATAGCTGTCTGAGAAGTTGCTCTGTAGGCTGTTTCCTCCCTCAGGTCTCATTCTGGACCCACACCTTGTTCCTTAAGATCTTGGAAGTTACCCTGTGTTAAGCAAAAACATATATTGTACTGCAGTGACTCCCTCCCCCTCTCTGATTATGCCTGTATTTCCTTTCTCTGCCAAAACCTAATCTCCCTGCTCCACTCAGGCCTGTGCTGGGTTGCTGGGTTGCCCAGTGCCCCAGGCAATGCAGGCAGCATGGCTGGCCATCAGGGGAGGGGGTCAGTATCTCCTTGGATGACATAACTGGCCAGTTGAACCAGCAGCAACAGGAGTACTTGTTCCACTGCAGTGATGGTATGTAGCACTGGTAGCCAGCCCCCTGATGAAGTACATTAGTGCTCCCTGGGCCTGATATCTTGGGTAGTTGCCTGCCCCTCCTGACATCCTTGGTTCCCCTCTATTTCCCTTCCTCCCTGCTAGTCCTGGGGGAATTATGCGCAGAAAATGGCAGAGGAGACCCTGGCATGCCATTTGTGATGAACATGAAGACCCCCCGCGTGCCTCGGGAAGCACTCCATTCGCAGCAAAGATGAAGGCCCCGGTGAGCATGAACATATATAAGGAGGGGAGGGACTAAGAGAGGGGGGGGATGAGAGATAAGCAGGGGGGAGGGTGTGAGAGAGCGCAGGGGGGTTGTTTGAGTGTGGGTGCCAGAGAGAGGGAGCCTATATGAGGAGATTGTGAAGGAGTGTGTATTATTGGGAGAGATTGGGAGCTGGTGTGTATGAAAAAGGGACCATGTGTATGCGAGGGTGCTAGCCTGTGTGAAGGGATTGTGTATGTGTGAGACAGAGCCCGTGTGAAGGAGTGCGTGAGAAAGAGACATAGCCTGTGTGAGGGTGTATGCGTGAAAGAGGGAGCTTGTGAGAGTGCATGCAAGAGAGAGGGACCCTGTATGAGGGGGATATGTATGTGCGAGAGAGTGAGAGAGTCTGTATGAGGGGGTGTGTGTGTGTGTGTGTGTGCACTAGAGAAGGGGAGCATATGTATGAGAGAGGGAGCCTGTGTGATAGGCAGTACTGAGAATGGGGTCAAACTCTGGGAGTGGAGATAAGAGTGGAAAGGTTTGAACCTAGATATGGTGGGGAGAGATACTGGCAGGTGGAGGAGTTGGGGCCTGAGAGGACAAAGTGGTCAGGGAAGTAGGGAGAGAGAGTGGAAGGGACACTCTTACAGTGAATTTCTAGGGAAATTCTGTTCAAAATATTTAAAATTCTGTGTTTTTAAGTAATAACTCTCTTTTCTGCCAAACAACACAGTAGGCCTCTGTGTTGGAAAGACGGAAACAGTGAAAAGGTTGCAGGGAGGTTCATGCTTAGTAACCACAACAGCAATATGATTTAAGGCCCAAGCACTTATTCATCTGTCAGATCAGGAGACCCAGCACAAATCCTTAGCAGTTACAACGAACTAAGGGAACTGATGCCCTAAACTCTTCTCATACATCAGTAGCTGACCTCATCAAGAAACACTGGCCTTAGCGCCCAGACTTGGCCATTATCAGAGACCCACCTATTGGAATTGCTCCCATGCTCACTGTAGCATCTCTTTTGGGACAGTCAGTTTAACAAATGCCCACATCACGACTGAGATCCTGTGATTCACAAAACTTTGGAATGGAGACTGACCTATACACACAGGACTCCAATCCCTCAGAAATCAAGGGCTTTGATTTGGACTAAGGGTATGGATGCTGATGATGGAGGGGTAGGGGAAGGGGGGGGGGGGAACTAGGGCATGGGGTTTTATCTCTTTCTACTCCAACGCTTTTCTGATTCAGCACTATTTCTCCTGATCTTTTGTATTTACTTGAAAAGTCGATGACCACCCATAGGTTCCACACTCTAGATGCACCTTTACTAATTAAAACTGAAAGCAACAAATTTGCACTTCTGCAGATGGGGCTTAAGATAAGTGAAAGAATGGTTGAGGTTAGGCTGGTGGCCTCTCCATTCCCCAATATAAGAATATACAAGCTCTTGATAAAAGACCAATTACCCCTGGAAAGATTTGAATAAATTACTTGGAATGTGAACGGGTCGGGGTCCCCTATAAACCGGAAAAAAGTCTTATCCCATCGCAAGCAGTTACAAGCAGCCATAGTTGGCCTTCAGGAAACCCACTTATCCTCTGTAGAAAGCGAGAAATTACAACGCAAATAGGTAGGATCCTGCACATACTCCACAGCAAAAGGTAAGAAGGCAGGAGTGGCTATTCTTTTTAATAGAGCCACAAATTTCCAGATAATCAAGAGCTTGTCAGACACTGGTCGTTATGTTATCCTAGTGGGAGAATGGAATGGATCCCCGGTCACAATATGCAATGTATACGCTCCCAACTAATAGTCACATACCTTTTTTGTCAATTTACACAATCTCCTTATTAGCAACCTATATGGCACGCTTTTCCTACTTGGGATTTTAATTGTGTGCACGATACCACTATAGACTAGTTCTCCTATACCCCATAGAGGAAGTAGACAAGGGAAAGGAATAGGATTCCTACGTCACCAACTAGGACTGATAGCTGGAGATCCCTCCACCCGGAAGAACGGGACTATACCCATATTTCAAGGTCACATCTTTCTCTATCTCGCATTGACTGACTGACTGACTGACTGACTATAATTCTCATTTCTCACACTACCTTCTCTGATATTGTAAAAGCCACCGTAGAGCAACAAGTAATTTCTGATCACGCTCCAGCCTCTCTCCTTATAAATTCCAAAACTGATCCTGGCACCACACGCATATGGAAGTTTCCTAGCTATCTCAAAGATAGTGTCAAATTTCAAAAATATTTACAAAAGAAATGGTTGAATTTTACAACTCCAGAACCAGCAACACACCACTGTGCCTCAACTGTTCTGGGAAACGAGCAAAGCGGTATTAAGAGGAGACATCATCTTGTACCTTAGTTCACGCAAAAAAACCCCTAAAACAAGATATCTTAGATTTAGAAAGCCAATTACAGTGAGCAAAAACCACACTGCAACACATTCCTTCCCCAATACATAGAAACCATTATTACAGCATATTAAACAGATTAAACACATTACTCTACCTGTGAGCACAACACCACCTACAAAAAGGCGAGCAACATATCTTTCGATTCGGGAATAAAGCAGGGAAGCTTTTAGCCAACTTAGTACGCACCACTAAACTCGTGACTTTTATCCCATGTATGAGAAATAGTATGGGCGACCTGGTCTCCTTGTAAGCAAGAGGGGGGTGATGTTTTTCGGGTCTTTTACGAAGCCCTATATGTAGCGGACCCTAATGAGGGAAAAGAGGAGGAAAACCACTTTTTTTAAGGATGTTTCACTCCCGACTTTCTCAGCCTCACATCTAGTATTCTTAAACTGGCCCATACAAACAATTGAAGTTTTACAGGCAATTAATGTGGTACAATCCAGGAAGTCCCCTGGCCCAGATGGTTTTCCCTATGATTTTTACAAAATACTTCATAACTAAGTAGCTCTCCCTCTGACCAAATTTTACCTAGATGGCCTCTCTAAAGATTCCTTCCCACCACATTTCAACTTAGCACACATCACAGTACTCCCCAAGCTGGATAAAGATCCGCTTTTGCCCGCTTCCTATCGACCAATCTCCCTTCTCAACTGCGACCTGAAGTTGTTAGCCAAAATATTAGCAGAGAGGTTGAATGTCTTATTGCCCACTGTAATTTCTAGGCACCAGGTAGGATTTTTCAAAGGGAGGAAAGCGAATTCTAACATTATTAAATTAATTTCAGCCATGCAGGTATGCCAAACCCAACAACTTCCAGCCATAGCCATTGGATTCGACTCTGAGAAGGTGTTTGACTGAGTATCGTGGTCTTACCTTTTCTCAATCCTACACAGATATGGGTTTAGGGGAGACTTCTTGAGATACCTGCTCCTTCTTTATGACAAACCTGCCTCGCAAATCGTGGCTATTAAAACTCTCTCTAATGATGTCCATATACAAAGAGGAGTGAGACAGGGTTGCCCCTTGTCACCCCTGCTCTACATTTTATCGATAGACCCTTTACTGAGGAAAATAGATTGCTAATCTGAACATCGCGGGTTTTGGCAACCCCCCACAACCTTTTAAGATAGCCGCATTTGTGGATGATGTGCTGGTCTTTCTCACTAACCCATATATCTCACTGCCCGAAGTGCTGAAATTGCAAAAATTTGGACAATTTGCCGGCCTTCAAATAAATGAGAAAATCTGAGGCTATTGATGTGACTGGCACTCTTCAAAAATCCTGGCCCACCAAATTTCCCTTACAATGGGTACAAACCGTATTAAAGTACCTAAGTATTAGAATCCCACTCAAAATAAAAGACCTCTACAAAGCAAATATAAACCCCTTACTTTCCTATACTGGCAAAACCTTAAATAAATGGCAATACCACCCCTCTCATTGATAGGATGAATCCAGCTATTTAAGATGGTCCTCCTACCAAAATGGTTTTACATATTACAAATGGCCCCACTGTGGATTAACAAACTGGACTTTGTTTTCATGGGACCTTACAGGCTTTCTTTTGACAGGGGAAAAAAGCTAGATTATCTCTGGACTTTCTTACCAAACCCATAAAAGCAGGGGGCCTTGGCTGCCTGGACCTAAACCTATACAATCTAGCATCAGCCTACGCTATATCAGAGACTGGCTTTTTCAATCTTCTTTCTTTACCCCATATCAGAACCTCTTAAATTGGTACGGAGTCCCTTCACTAAATCCCTTATTACAAATGGAGCTACAGAAAATCCCAAGTCACATTAGATCTCATGAACTGTTGAGCACGTGTGGAAAGATTTGGCTACAATTCTGCAAAACCTAATAACAATCACAAGCAACCCCTCCTTCCCTCCAGGTCTGGTTGAAGCCATCTTTACCAGATGGCACAGACAAGGACTGATCTATATATATCAAATGTTCATAGCTGCAATAGGGGAAAAACTACACTTTACCATTTTGCAACAGCAATACAAACTCTCATCAATGGACTTTTATGCCTTCCTCCAGGTAAGGCACTTTCTCAATAGCAACCCAGATTTTTTTTGAGGAGTCGGAATCTAACCAACGGATGAGAGCAAGCCTTGTCCTTGGGAAAGACGCAGCAACCCACCATTTCCTACTTTTACAAAACTCTGGGTGAAGCCAGGAAGCCAGGCTTCCTGCAGACCCTACATATGAAATGGCTTCAATTTTCTATTTCATACGAAGATTTCAGAAATATATTTGCTTCGCTTCCGGAACTCTCACATAATGTTCTCCGACGAGAAACCGAATACAAATTCCTATGGCAACTTTACATCACTCCCGAGCGAGCCTTTTGATATAAACTTACCGCTTCTGAGATATGCCCAAAGTGCTGGCACTTTTTTCATTATTCTTGGGAATGCGCATTACCTCTAGAATTCTGGGATGAAATCCGAGCTACTTGTACACAACTGCTTCACACCACCCTATCCTTAGACCCTGGTGTATGGCTTTTTGGCTCCGAAGGGCATGGACACCAAAAATTGAAGTCAGAAACGCGCCTATTTCTGGGAAGAGCCAGCCTGATAGGCAAGAAAGTTATCTTGGCTAGGTGGATGGGTCCACAAGGACCCAACCATGAGCATTGGTTTAAAAAAATGATCTATGTTCCCTGGAATAAGCTATTGCCAGTTCCACTTCATCAAAGAAATTAACCAATAGCCAACAAATTTGGACACCCCTTTTAACCTATCTTTCCCCTTCTAAGATACAGACACCAGACCCACACTAAAATATTATTTACGTTTACCTTGAGTCACAAGCTCAGAGACCTCATAACGCCAGTAATCCTATAGGAAGGCCTCGTTCCTACTATCCTTGCCATGCAGGTTAACAGCAACACCAGGCTGTTAGTAATACTCCCCGAAGTGGCCTTCTATATCCACTTAAATTACACTCACAGAATACCTTCTTTAACTTGGCAGGCACAGACCTAACCGCTTAGTGCACTTGAAGTAGTCTATTTCATTTTATTTTATTTTATTTCTTTAGCAGTAAATACCCGCACGATGCTAGGCATAGACTGCTAACTTTCTTTACTATCAAAGGTGTATCACCCTCCACCTTAGTTTTTATACATTCTATCTGTTTACATATAAAGGGATTATGATATGCATGGAA